>NC_065447.1:173897484-174216859 GCF_917563875.1 Diabrotica virgifera virgifera
ATTTGAAACATTTTTTGATCTCTTTTAGTTTATGAGCCAGAGCCTTATAAACAATTTATAATCAATTAAATTGTTTATAACAATTTTTTGACCACTCGGATCGAAATCCCCCCTCGAAATTCGTAATAAGCAGCCCAAAATCCATAAGAAACCGTTGAGTTTGTCCATCAGAATTGAAAATGACACGGTGACCTCTATTTGGCGCCTAGACTAATAGTATGGTTTACCTCTGTGTAGAGCGAAAAAAGTTATATTTAAAAGTGCAATAATCTCAATTTCGATAAAAATTGACATAGTGTCCTTTATCTCCGGGGTACAGAATTGGTTATCCAGGGAAAATAGTCAGTAAGCGAGAGCCAGGCTCACATCAGTCGAACTATTCAGAAGTGCCGCAAACAAGATCAGAATTGCCACGTCAATAGCCAACGTTCGTAACGGACAGGACACTTGAAGAAGTATCTATTTGATAATTTACTGAATACTTACAGTATACCAACTTAATTAATATCATCAAAAATATTGTTGACCTAGAATCTAAAATTCACGCATTCACAACAAAATTTCCCTCTTTTTAAAATATCTTTTGCGTTAGAAAGTTTCAAACAAAAAACCATTTACTGGTTGTACATATTGACAGAGTAAAAAGATTCGCAAACCAAACAGTACGACTTCCAGTTTCGTCGTGTCCTGGATAAACAAAAATATGTTACGGTTTATTTAGCTTTGAAGAATATTACAGCAATAAAAAAATAAAACGTATACAAGTAATCAACTTTAAAAATGTAAGAGCTAAAATAGGTATTTTGTGTATACAGTATTTTTTAATGGAAAGAGAAAGCATTGTATGGAATAATACTCCAGGAAATCCAGGTATCTGATAAGTTTTTAGTTATTATAGACCTGTAGAAAGAAAATCTACCTGTTTCTTGCATAAAGTTCGGGACTGGTTTTTAATTATTAACAATTTAGTACAAAAAAGCATTTTTTCGATTTTTTGCACTGCATTAAAAAGCTAAATAGTTGACATAAAATTACAAAACTTGATTTTTCAGACATTTGAAAAAGCTTCAAAATGCTGATTTTTGAAATTTAAAAAGTCAATTTTTTGTCTCACAAACTGGAAAATAAATGAAAATCATTATTTGTTAAAAACTTTTATTAAAACTAAGGTAGAAATTTGGTGTTTCACTCAAAGTTGGGTATTGAGGTACCTACTTAACAAACCCTCAGAATTTCAGACCCATCCATTAATTAGTTTAAAGGATATTATATTTGTTTATCTCAGAGATCTTTGTTTTGCAATAACATATGACAGAAAATAACGGAGATATGGCAATTCTGCATGTGCCATATGAAAGTAGAAGAACAAGTTATACTATCAAAATTTATTAAAAAGCTTTGTAGTTTATAAACATTTAGAATAACTATAAAAATATTGTCCGTAGAGAAAATATTTTGGCGTATTCAAAAAGCTGGTATTTTACACGCATTTTCAAAAATATAGTTCAAATGGTGACTACAAATCCCATTCTTTAAAATTACATTAATTAGGTTCCTTAATAATTATTAACAACAAATTGACTCTGAATTAAAAAAAAAACATGGCAAATTGACCTAGGCCAATTTTTTTTGTTAGAAAATTCTTGCTATAATGCCAGCTTTGCGAATATGTACAAATATTTTTCTGTGGACAATATTTTTAAAGTTATTCTAAATGTTTATAAACTAAATTCTAAAAAATTTGGCATTAGGATTTTTGACTACAATAAGTAATTTTTATCTATTTTTTTAATACATATTGATAGTATAAATAAGTCTTCTACTTTCACCCGGCTCCCGCAGAATTGCCCTACCTTCATTATTTTCTGTCTTATGTTATTGCAAAACATAGGTCTCCGGAATGTACAAATATAATAACTTTTAAACTAATTAATTGATCAGTCTCAAATTTTGAGGGTTTGTTAAGTAAACCCAATACACAACTTTGGGTGACACAATATTTTTTCGTTAGTTTTAATAAAAATTGTTAACAAATAACGATTTTAATTTATTTTGCAGTTTGCGAAGCAACAAATTGACTTTTTAACTTACAAAAATCGGAATTTTGAAGCCTTTTCAATGTTCTAAAAAAACAAATTTTGTAATTTTATGTCAACTATTTAGCTTTTTGGAGTGAAAAAATCGAAAAATCACATTTTTTTTGCACTATATTGTTAATAATTAAAAAACGGCTCCTAACCCTAAACAGGAAACAGGTAAGTTTTCTTCCTATAAGTTTACAATAGCTAACAAAGTTGTCAGATACATGGGAAATCCTTATTTCCCTAGACTATAAAACCAAATTAATTATGTGGCTTAAACATGATCCACAATTACTTGTATAATTAGTTGCCTACACTTGATAGCAACTGATTGTTAATTACTAAATGATACGAAATGTATGAATTTCCTCTTTTCATTAATTCATAACTTGGGATGCTCGTATGCTCGGGATCGCCAATCAAAACAGGAAGTGAAATATGCTGAAAAACTAAGAAAAACCGGAAAAATTGTGGGTTCAGATGAAATAGCCCCAGAAGCAATTAATTGGGTAATTCAGTTGCTTCAAAATAGTGGAAAAACAATCCTGTTTGATTATTTCAATGGAATATGTATCTAACATGGATATAATTTCGAACTATTGGATAGATTCCATGTTTATTTTTCTACCTTAAAAGTAAATCCTAAAGAATATCAGAATCATGTGAATATCATACGACTATAGTGTGAATTAAAATTATATACCAATAAAAGTAAATATGATAGTACATAATCCAAATATAGGTTGATCTGTACCCATCTGCTTGCCGAATGAAACATTATTTTTATTAAATTTCATACATAGACAAATATTTCTAGCATGGGTTGCCTATCAAAATCGTGTCATAGCTATCCTTAAGGGGGGCCGTAGGGGTTGAAATCAATATTTCAAGCACATTTTTTTTGAAAGTATGGAAGAATTATTTTATTTTTAAATTAAGTAAGTATATTCAGTACAATTCATAGATTATTCAACAAAAAATTCAAGGAAAAATATTGAAAAATAAACCAACGGTGGCAAATTTTTAAAGACACCTCAAAAAACAATTTTGCGGCGGACATCAGAACTCATCATTGGATCATGGTAAAAAAAATTCAAAAAGATTTTATTAGCTTATGAATCTTTCGAAGTAACGCTGTCGAGTTTTTTTTTTAAATGACTCGAATTTTGACTTTTTGATATCACTCAGAAATCAAAACAAACAATTTTTTTTCCAAAAAGGGGGAAATCATTATTATTGTCAAACAAAAAATAAGCATAAAACAAAAAATATCTCGACGGCGTTACCTCAAGGAATGTCTTAAGAAAATATATACAAAATTCCAGGTCGGTTGGTCAAGTAGATTTGAGTTACAATCGGTCTATTTAATAAAAAAAAGTATTTGCTTTTACTTCCTCGTATTTAAGTATTTACTTAATAATAATTAAATAAAGCATTAAAGAAATGACTTTATTCAATTACTATTAAGTAAATACTTAAATACTTAAAAGTAAAAGCAAATATTTATTTTTATTCAATAGACCCAATGTCTACAGCCTTTGAAAAAACAGTTTTGAGAAAAACGCGTTTAAAGTATTGTCAAGTTTTATTTTCAATTTTTTTGTCTGTCAAATCGTAAAGTGATGCACATCGGAATATGTTCTTGAATCGCGGATTAAGTTACAAACGAAAATGAGAACAGCTGTTGACCGTTTCTCACTACGCTCAAGCGCGCTGGCGCGAGCTTGCTGCAAAGCAAGTAGAAGGAGGGAGGTAGGGAGATAGTGTTGAATATCCCTACCGTCGACTCGCTTTGCAGCACGTTCACGCCAGCACGCTTGAACGTAGTGAACAACGGTCAACAGCTGTTCTCATTTTGTTTTGTAAATTACTCCGCGATTCAAAAAAATATTCCGGTGTGCATCATTTTACGATTTGACAGATAAAAATTAAATAAAAATTGACAATACTTTAAACGCTTTTTCCTTAAATATGCTTTTTTTTCAAAGGCTGTAAACATTGTAACTCAAAAACTACTTGACCGACAACCTGGAATTTTGTATATGTTTTCTTTAGACATTCCTTGAAGTAATGCTGTCGAGATATTTTTTGTTTTATGCTTATTTTTTGTTTAACAATAATAAATATGTTGCTTTTCACAGTTTTTTGCAAAAAAATTCGTTGTTTTGACTTCTGAGTGATATCAAAAAGTCAAAATTCGATAAAACTAAAAAAACTCGACAGCGTTACCTCGAAAAACTCATAAGCTAATATCTAAAATATTTTTGAATTTTTTGTTTACCATGAGCTAATGATGAATTCTGATGTCCACCGCAAAATTCATTATATTTTGAGGTGTCTTCAAAAATTTGCCACCGTGGGTTTATTTTTCTCTGAATTTTTTCTTGAATAATCTATGAGTTGCACTGAATATGCCTATTAATTTAAAAATAAAATAATTCTACCATACTTTCAAAAAAATGTTCTTGGAATATTGATTTCAGCCCCTACGGCCACCCCTTAAGGAAAGCTATGAAACGATTTTGATAGACAACCCATGCTAGAAATATTTGTCTATGAAATTTGGCTATGAAATTTAATAAAAAAAAAATGTTTCATCCGGCAAGCAGATGGGTATAGATCGACCTATATCCGGCTCTTAGACTATAATGAGATATTTTTGAAGATCAAATTATCGACAGTGGATTAAGATTAACGTTATCTTATTATTGTTATAACGATATAAAGATTAAAAAGATATTTTAAACAATTGGCAACATATTCTTCTTAGCTTTCGATCGTCCATTTTTGGGCATATGCCTCTTCCAACTCCTTCCACCTTCCATCTTCCAATTTGTTCTGGCTATTTTTTTGATGTAATCTACCCATCTCATCTGTGGTCTTTCTCTTAGTCGTGTACCTTTGTAATGTCTCGAATGTTGTATTGCTCTGTCTTATTGACATTTATAGTAATACGTCTGAGGTCATCTGTGTTGGTCATTGTTTTTGTATTTCTCATATTCATTTTTAGGCCGACGTATTGGGAGCTGTCTGCGAGTTACTCATAATTTAAAGTCCGGATTATAAGCACGACAGAAACGTCAAAATAAGCACTTATATAAGCAAAAAATGTCGCAAAATTAAGCAAAGTTTTTATGAAATAAGCAAGGTTCAAGAGAAAACGTGTAAGTAAATATGGATATAATGATATAAATATGAATAAAGGACATTACTAACATTAAATTACATTTATTTTTAATTATCGTATTATTAACAATAAATAAAAAATTACTAAAGTGTTAAGCTATAATATAATAAAAAAAAAGAATGTGTGTGTACTTTGTACGCACGTAAGAAGTTATACTTCTATTATATGATTTAAACGAAATTAATATACATTTTATTTATATTTTGTTTAAATATTAAACTAATTTATACTTACTACTTCTCAAACATTTTTATTAGAACAGTGCCAAAAATTAAAATAATAAAAGAATAAAACACACACAAACACATTAAACAAGCCACAAATGATGTCTGAACATTAATTGTTGAAAATTTTTTTAACTAAATACGTATTTTCTGAAAATACAATTATATAATAAATATACTTACAATCATAAAATATATTAAAAAAAAAACAAAAAAGAAAGATTCTATTGGGACTCGAACCAGCGCTGATAAGAGCGGTTGGTATTGGAATTCATTCGCCTTCTCCGCTTAGCCACGAACACTATGTGTCATTATTTACGAAGATCGACTAACTAAACGGATTAAACTTGTGATATTTTGAAAATTGATCAAATTATTTTAATTTTGAATTGAAATGATTTAGAATTGAAAAAATACAACAAAACATGGAGTAAAAAAACAATATATTAGGTGAATATTGATAGAAATTTTGATGGTAATCAAATGATATAAATAAAAGTATTACATACTATGTATTTTGGCAGATCAAATAGGTAGGTTTATACCCATGATCCATTAACAATTATTACGTACCTGTTGCTTTTAAAAACTATTTAAAAGTCACTACAATATTATAAACTTTTTTGTTTCTGGCCTCACAACAATAAAACTAATATATTATACATTTGTTTACCTTTACCTTTACCTCCAAACCACAGCTGCCATATCGGATAATTTTTGACATGTCATTTGAACATCCAATCAGAACAAAGTTATAATGCGCATGTGCCGGGCTGATAGGTTTTAACGTATAAAAAAATCACCCTCTATCGCCGGTAAAGAAGTATAACTTCAAAAATCGAAAAATAATTAACATATTAATATATTTTTTTTATTCATGGCCATTAGCATAAAATCAATTAACAATAATATGTTTTTCAAAAATTTTCTTGTAAAAAGCGATGTCTTCTATCTGTATACATAATATATTTATACGTAGAAAAAGTTCTTCCAACATCTGCATATATGATTGGTACGTATTTAAATTTAGACAAATGTACTAATACTATTTTACAACTATATAATAAATTTGGGCTGTCTGCAGACAAATATTAGTTTATTACATGACATGTATAACGATGGGCTCTTCCGTTTATCTCCTAAGCCTAAGGAAATAAAATTCTTATGGTTTATTGAATTATTAGAGTTTTATAGCTCTGTATACTTCATAGAATTGACAGGAAGTAACATGAAATTTCACTATAGTTTATCATAAGAAGTAAAATAAACACAGATAAGCAACGTATTTTTAAAATAAGCATTTTTACTAAAAATCCTAATTATAAGCAAAAAAAGCAAAAAAAAAGCAAAATGCTTATAATCCGGATTTTATTCATATAATCGTTCCATAATAATTTGTAGTTCCTCGAATGCGCCCGCTATAATCACGATGTCGTCACTCGTCAGCGAATATGAGGGGGTTACACTTGTTGCCATCAGCGTTGATGCCTAGACCAATTTGTAGTTTTGAAGACGTCTTCTAGGGCTATATTAAACAGCTTTCTCTCTTAATATGGATAATGTTTGTATTTTCATCTAGTTGTACTATCAGTCGATTCGCTAATCTGAGACACAACTGTCTACAGTCTACACTACAATCACAATAAAGATGCACTAGAAATAAACAAGCACGAGGAGCACTCCTAAATCATGATTTGGGAGTGGTCTTCGAACATTCAACGTGGCTTGGTTTGTTTATTTCTACATAGTGCATTTTTATTATGGTTGTAGTGTAGACAGTTGTGTCTCAGATTAACGAATCGGCTATAGTTGTGTTTTCATGTATATTATGTAATGTATTACATGCATTGATGTCATTAAAATTCTCCTGTTAGTGATCCCATAGTAAATCATGACGAAAAAACTAGTACACCACGATCAACAGATATACCTATATCTAAATTACAAATCAACTCACATCATCGTGTAGGCGCCAAATGGAGGTCACCGGGACCTTTTTAATTCTGTTGGGCAAACTCTACGGTTTCTTGTGGATTTTTGGCTGCTGATTACGAATTTAGAGGGTGAATTTCGATCCGAGTGGTCGGAAAATGAAGAGAAGAAGAAGAAAGATAGACGCCACTGCAATGTTCTGTTGGAGACGAATACTACGAATTCCTTGAACCGACCATAGGACAAATAATTCAATTTTAAGAGAGCTAAACGTTAGTCAACGATTCTCCAGTAAACTCCATCTCCAACAATTAAAATACGTTGGACATGTTATGAGACCAAACACAGAATACATGGAAAGATTCATTATACAAGGAAAGGTGGAAGGCCGAAAATCACGAGGAAGATCCCAACAAGATGGATCGATCAAATTACAGGAATATGCAAAAGACCTATGCATCAATTAAAAGAAATGACTAGAGACTAACACAAAGATCAAAGATCTTTGGAGACGGAAAATACATGACATCTCGTCGACCACTACACTCCCTCCGGGGGGTCAGGATTGAAGAGAGGTCAGTAAATTGTTATAAACAATTTAATTGTTTATAAATTGTTTATAAGGCTCTAGCTCATAAACAACAAGAGGTAAAAAAAATCAAATAAAATTCTTAATTCATATACTTTCAAACAAAGTTTGTTAAATTACTTTATCTGTATTTGTATTAAAGATATACTCGTTTATACTCGTCTGAAGTTATAATTTTTGTTTAAAAATTTGTACATTCATTTCTTTATAAGGGTTTTAAGCAAATTTGAGCAATAAACATTTACACTTTAATTGACATTAATGATAGAAGAACTCAATAGGAACATTTTGAGCTTAGGAAAATGTTCGTAGGTTTATTTTTGGCCAACAGAGCGATATTTTAAGAGCGCGCTCTGAGGCACTCTCGGCTCACAGCGTAAAGGTTCGCGCGCTAACATCTCCATACAAATTATAATTTATATGTGTAGGTATACGTTTTCTTAATTTTTTATTTTTGAAAAAATTAATACAATTTTATAATTCTTCTAATTATATCATCATACAGTACCTCGTATCACCTTTTATTCTATTTACTTTTTCTTCGATTTTTGTACTGAATGGGAAGAAAACATGAAAAACTAAGATTTCAGAAATATAACCTAAAAGAAGTTATTCTTATTTATTAATACTATTTTTACAAACATTTTGCTTCGTGCAACTGCATTTAGGTATACAGGAAATCCCAGCTTTTTTACATCTACATAAGTTTTTAGAGAAGTTTTTACAGTTACATGGTAGTTCTAAGTCTGTTCTTAGAGGCATTCAAATTGAAACTTCTAGGAGATTCAGAGTCTCATTATATATATTATACGCGTATAAAAGTCAATCGAGTTTTTTTGCAGCATAATCATTTCATATAAAACGAGCATTTTATGTGGCGGCGTATAAACAATTGACGTGCCTTGATGATGCTGTAAAAAACTAGATCCACTTTTATATTGATATCAAATAGATAATGAGACTCTGAAGCCCCAAAAAGTTTAAATTTTAATGCCTCCAAGAACATATTATAGTGGCGGCCGGTCAGGGTCGGCAGAGTCGGCAGTGCCGACCCACACATTTATATAGATAGATTTTTTTAATATTTGTATCTGTAAAGTAAAAAAAATCTGCCAGATAATACAGACTAAATTTTATTCATGGTTTTTAAAAGGATTTGATCAATCTGAGCGTTAAGTAATCCCTGCGCATAACAGACTTCTCAAAAAATGAATGATCCGAGCCATTCATGTGACTTTTGCATCCGTAGCTTGACGATTTACACGTAAAACTCAACGAAATAACAAGTCGATGAGCAAGCGAACATACATTCTCTCCGTAGGCATTAAGCGGCAAGTACGGCATATTTAAATCTGCCGGTCGGTGTTTCATTTTGCATCGCCAGATCGCATCGGCAGAAATTGTCAAAAATAATCACGCCGTTTTACGTCCTTTAATTGATATTGTAATTTTTTTAAGTTGCCAGGAATTATTATTTAGTGGACATGATGGATCGAAGCATTTGTTAAAAATCAAAGTAATTATAGAGAAAATAATAAAATTGTTTTAGAAATATTTACTTTCTGATTCGAAGTGTATTCGTAATACAGAATGAACTAATACATATAATCAAATAGTTACATGTTGAATAACGTTATTGAATCTGAGATTTAGAAAACCATTTGCTTTTTGCTGGAAGCAGATGAAACTTCTGATTATCATGTCATTCACAATTATCAATTATTGTTTTTCTATACGCGTTACGTAGTAATATTTATGAGAGGTTTTTAGGTTTTAGAGACGTGAGTAAAAGCAATGAGGCAGAATATATTTTTGGTGTTTAAAGAACAGATTAAAATTTTTTGATATTAAAAATAAATTGGTAGGGCAAACTGGGGCAATCTTATGACGGCGTTGCTGTGATGTGTGGTGAATTGAATGGTCTCCAGGCAAAAGTTAAAACTACATATTGCATCACAAGCTTCATTTACTCACTATTATGCGCATATAATGAATTTAGTTTTGCATGATACCTGTAAAAAAATAAAGAATATCGTCTTTTCTTGCCAGTTTAGCTCACCTAAACCGATTACTGCTTTAGAACAAATTTGTTTAAAAAAAAAGCGAACAGTTTGTCAGACGCAATGAAATTTTAAATCTCGGTTAGTTTTATCTAAGCAGATTATCTCTGGTAGTTTCAGTATCTGTAGCAGATTTTCGTGAACAGCTTTTGGAAGTTTTTGATTTTATTATCGAAGGCGACGATTTTGAAATTGGCGATACCTCGATCCGTGAAGCAATCGGTTTGAGAACTTTATTAAATAATTACTCTTCTAATATTCTTTTAAATATTTTTAAGACAGAGTTTGCCCAAGATATTCATTATTGTTCAAAATCAGTCAACTGACATTATTTATTCAAAAAATAGAATACGAAAGCTGCTGCAAAATCTCAGAGATTTTCGTAATGATAGTAGTTTCCAATATATACGCAGTGACATTTTGGATTCGCTTGATATTTCCGAACCATCCCAAAAAAGACAACAACATGATACATATCTCGAAAACGAGTAGGTATAACTTGAAATTTTGGATACCTACTAATATATTATGCAAATAGATACTCGTTTTTCGAATTTTGAAGATTTACAAATTTTTGACCTCTTTGACGATTCAAAATTTAAAAGTTACCTTCGCCAAAGAATTTCCAAGATATTTATTATAACAAGTTAGGTACTTAAAAATTATGCCGATCCAAATTTTCAGAAAGTGGGATAAGTTACAAAATATGTATGTATAATTCTATGTAGTAAGTACTGCAATTCATTATAACAAACTGTTCATCAATTTTCTTATCACCACTACCACCAATTTCTGCCTCAAATAAACGGGATTTATCTTGTCTCAAAAGAATCAACACGTATTGTCGAAACACCATGAAACAAGAGAGAATGTCAAATACATCAAATAAAAAAAAACAAAAAACAACAAAATCTCCTATGATGATTTAAGCCTTTTAGTTTGATGGTATACCTATATGAGGAGACAAAAAACCTTGCCGACCCTGCCTCCAAGGCCACGAGCCGCCACTGCCACCATGTAACTCTAAAAATTGCTCTAAAAACTTATGTAGGTGTAGAAAAGCTGAGATTTCCGTTTTTGTGTATCCCTCATGTTAGAAATAGATACAAGTACATAAAATACCATGAAATAAAAATTTCTTGTAAATAGGTATTGTTAGAAAAAATCTAACGCGCGACCGATTACCTGACAGTAAAGAGCGCGACTGTTCCCGGGTTAACTTTGAAGTCAACATATTTTAAAAAAACTAAGGGCCGGTTGTTCGAACGCTAATCAAAAATGATCATTATCAAATATTTAATTACTGTCACAACTGTCAATGTCAACTTTAATTGGGTTGCTGAAAACATAATTATTGATTACAATTATGAAATTAGTTAATCAATTATGTTAATAATTGTTATGTTAATTGATTAACTAATCTTATAATTATAATCAATTATGTTTTCAGCAACCCAACCAAAGTTGACATTGACAGTTGGTGACCGTAATTAAATATTTGATAGTGATCATTGTTGATTAGCGTTCGAACAACCGGCCCTTACACTATTTGTATATTAATGGTTATATTGTTTGTTTCAGTGATCTGATATAGTAATCTACTTGCTCAAAATCAACCAATATGATGGCCGACAAAGCAGTCTCTACTGAAGACCTTTGCGGGGACCAGCAAAAGATCAGTGTCGCCGTTAGTCTCGTTCGCTTGGAGGCTATTCTTCAAACTCTAATAGAAAATAAGGTAGAAGCGCTAAGAAACGAGAGCCGCAAGACTTCTAGTATTCATTCCAGTCAAAAGTCCATTTTGAAGCGTTTAAGACTCACATCGACTTCTAGCCAAAGCACTACCAAAGAAGAGAATGAAAAGGAGAGGAGGGTGAAAACAGCACTAGTAAATACAGATTTTCCTGTAAAGCATGAAAATGTTGTGGAAGTGGAGAAAGTAGTCAGAAAGTCAGGTGCGTATAATTTTTTATCTACTCTATGTCATATTATATATAAGTTTTTAGTTTGTGAAAACTGTCATTATAGATAGAAGTGCGTGAAGGGTTTAAAGTGTGCGTGAAGTAACAATGTACTTTAAATGGGATTTACTGTTCGCTCTGTTATTTGGCACACTTTCATATAATCAAATATCCTTAAGGCTATGGGTACATAATTCGCAAATATTTTACGTGTATCCCTACTTTTTCTGTCTTTACACGGCAAATTACGTGTAGTAAAATTCACACTAGTATGGATATGTAAACATTACTAGAATGTCATTCTAAATACTTGAAAATATCATCATTAATTTAAAGAGATTGGTTTTGAATGTTCTTGGATAACTGTTATTTTTATAATTGCAAATTATTAATTCAGTTAATAAATGTGATATTTTTTTCACTAACTATGTATTCAGTGATTGTAATAATTTATTTGTACAACAAAGACTAATACTCAATCGAGAAAAGAGGAAAAGTGTTAAAGTGATTTTTTAATAATATATTGTTATGGAACGCTTAAAATTTTGAACATCTTTAACAACAAAATACTTGGATCACAGAATATATTATCCTGATGTATTCTCTGCTTAGATCTTCCACAAATAATACACAATAAATAACTTTTTATTAAGTTCACGTCTTAAATCAATTATTTATCAAATACACTATATATCAATAACATTTTTAATCAATAACCCAACATATTCCCGATGCAATGTCAAATATTTAAAATTGTCACTGATTGTCAGTGTCTGACTGACAATATATGCTGACAATATTATATTCGGCTGAGTGCGTTGTAAGACAAAGATAGATTTGGAAAATATTACCACGGCATTGTGTTCATTTTTTTCGAATCCTGAAAAAACCAATAAATATTTTTGAAAAATTTAAACGCAGAATGAAAGACTAAATTATTACCGAGGGCCGAAAGTCCCTTAGAATAAATAAAAAGTTTATTTTGAATGATATATTTGAAATTAAAAATCACACTAAATTTTCTCTTAGTTTTTCACCCCTGTAACTCATTAAAATAAACATTATAGAAGTTCTCAGGGACTTTCGGCCCTCGCTAATAACGTAATCTTTCATTCTGCGTTTAAATTTTTCAAAAATACTTATTAGTTTTCTCAGGATTCGAAAAAAATGAATCCCCATTTGAATAGCATTGCAGCCGAAAATACGTACCAATCCTCTTAATAGTCTAGTCGCAACATAGGGGATCCCGTGGACACTTTTAGTTCGTTTTACGGTTTATAGTACGTTTTACGGTTTATAGTACGTTTACTCACGGTTTTTGCTCTAAATTTAAAAAAACTACTTGGAATTACATGAAATTTGGCATGTACGTAGCTAACATGTCAAACAAAACAAGTGATATTGTGCCGATGTGTGCTTTTACCCTGGGGGTGAGTTTTACCCCGTTTCGGGGGTGAAAGAAGAAACCTTTAAAATAAGTCCGGAATTGGATAAACTGATGAATTCTAAGCAACGTATGTTCTATACAGTTTTTTCACTAAGTCAATACTTTTCGAGTTATTTGCGAGTGAATATGTTCATTTTTCAACAAAACAACCAAATAACTCGAAAAATATTGACTTGTGAAAAAACTGTATAGAACAAACGTTGCTTAAAATTAATCAGTTTATCCAATTCCGGACTTATTTTAAAGGATTCTTCTTTCACCCCCGAAACGGGGTGAAACTCACCCCAGGGTAAAAGCACACATCGGCACAATATCACTTGTTTTGTCTGACATGTTAGCTACGTTCATGCCAAATTTCATGTCATTCCAAGGTTTTTTAAAATTTAGAGCAAAAACCGTGAGTAAACGTATTATAAACCGTTATTTTGGCAATAATTTATTGATAACAAAGTCGGAATGTGGTTTAAGCTATCACGACTAGTGAAAATCAATTTAGCGTATAAAAATACTATGAAAAATTTTGACTATTTAGAATGGGAAATAAGCCACAATATTATTAAAAAAATGATTTTTATTAACGTTTCGACGCCCAAATCGGGTGCCGTTGTCAAAATACAAAAGGTATTTTGACAACGGCACCCGATTTGGGCGTCGGAACGTTAATAAAAATCATTTTTTTTAATAATATTGTGGCTTATTTCCCATTCTAAATAGTCAAAATTGTAAAAATGCCACAAGAAAATAGCTTCAGAACAATACTATGAAAAAGACTTGCTGTAGATAGCGCATTTCGGGCTTTTAGACGAATAAACTATTATTTTGTTATTAACAAAATAAGAACATATTTTGGGTAATCGCGACTAGTAGCATTCGATTCAGCGACCAAAAATACACCAGAGAAGACCTTAACACTATCAATGATTTATTTACAGGGCTTCTAATAATTCCTGAAAACACTTAATTTCACCATCATTTGTTAATAACAATTAAACGCACCACATTTGGGCTTCTAGACCACTTCCATTGGATTCATCGACCCAAAAAACAAACCTATAATACCACCATCAAATTGCGGCTAACTAAAAGTGTCTACCGGGCCCCCTATGTTGCGACTAGACTATAACTTTCGCGTTGTCATGGTGATGATATGAGAACAATAAATTACAACAAAAGTTTTGACAGTTTTGTGGTTTGAAAGAATTTTTAAATGTCAAAGTTCTAAAAATTGTAGAATAGAAATGAATTCCAGTGACAAAGAGTTACAGTTCTTTTATTTGTTTATCGTAGATAAAATATTGTATGAAACTGTACGTGAAGTACTTTTTGCGAACTTACGCGACGTATAGCACTCGCGCCGCTGCCTCTCGTGCTCTAAACATCGCGTGCGTTCGCAAAAAGCATACTACACGAACTGTTTCATAAATAACTATTATCTACTTTATGTCATATTATGTATAAGTTTTTAGTTTGTGAAAACTGTCATTATAGATAGCAGTGTATGAAGGGTTTAAAGTGTGCGAGAAGTAAGAACGTATTTTAAATGGGATTTACTTTTTGGCACACTTTCAATGAGTTTTTTGGCACACTTTCATATAATCAAATATCCGTAAGTTTCGCGTTGTCATAGTGATAAAAATATGAGCAATGACTTATAACAAAACTTTTGACAGTTTTGTGGTTTGAAAGTAGTTAGGATTTTTAAATGTCAAAGTTATAAAAATTGTAGAATATAAATGAGTTCCAGTGACGAAGAGTTACAGTTTTTTTATTTGTTTATCATAGATAAAATATTGTATGAAACTGTGCGTGAAGTACTTTTTGCGAACTTACGCGATGTATAGCACTCGCTTCGTTGTCGCTCGTGCTCTAAAAATCGCGTGCGTTCGCAAAAAAGCATACTTCACGAACTGTTTCATAAATAATTATTTTGACATCAAATAGTAGAAACAATGCAATTCCTTACGATTTTTGTGTTATTACACCCTTGAATACAGAATCTAAAATGATCTTGTTTTAATATATTTTGGTTTAAAGTTTAATGTAGTCTTCTTCTTCTTTTTCTTCCTCTTGCTCTTTATAAGCAATTCTGCTTGTTCACTGGAGGATTAATACCTCTATGGAAAGCTATAACTCCATCTGCTGCGAGGTCGTCCGATACTTCTTCTGCCTATTTTGACTACACTGGTCTCCCCCATCTGCTTATGTGGTATTCCATTCTATTCTATATACAGTAAGGTCTCGTCTTATGCGGTGGATACGTTCAACAGAAAAGCGCATATAAAAAATTGCATAAAAAAAGACTTTACTTGCATCGAAAAAGTAGGGATACGTTCCGTATTATTCTAAAATCACATAAAATGGTGGACGTTTGTCCACCAAAAATTGTATGTTTTTGAAGTTTTTTTCTCCATTTGGCCAAATAAAATCTTAGAAGAAATTAAAAACGCAGTTTTTAAAACATAAAACTTTACGACACTTATTAAATGTTTCAATCTAGAAATCAAAATGTTCTGTTTATCCACAGAGAACGGCAGTTCTCACCAGTGGCGCACAACACCCCTACAAGCGACACTATATATACACGAAATTTTCGATTTTCTAAATCTGACTAAATTGAAAATCGGGCCACATCCCATCTTAAAGTTTAGGAAAAGACTCGTCCATCCATATGTTACTTCTCCATTTTGGTCCAAGGGTGTGATTTACAGCTTGTTTTTCGTTCTCGTCCCCAAAACTCCCAAAAATTTAAGCCCGACCTTTGCGGCTTCTGATAGCATAGATCATACCTTTCCAACGCATGTTTAATTTTGAAAATCGGTTATACCATTCAAAAGTTATCGAGCTCAGAAATATGACCCAATTTTTATTTAAAAAATGGAAAATGTTTGTGGATATGTATGTATGTGTGTGGAAAAGTTAAACCGATCTGAATTTTTTTTCTGTGTTTCAAGAGGGTGTGAGGGCCGATTCAGAACCGGTCTAATTTTTGACTTCTGACTACCCGTAAGTTAGCTAGAGGACTAGGTAAATACAAAATTGCATATTTTTTGGGCGTATATATCTTAGGTTCAAGGAAAGACAGGAAAACCGTAAATACACCAATTCAATAGGGTTGAGTTAAGCTTTAAAATGGCGCTTAAGCGATCAAGCTAAGACATACGAACTGCTCACCATAGCCAAAAAACTGAAAAATTAAACTTTGAAAATTTTGGTTTTTCAACAATTACTCAAAATTTCAACCTACGAATTGCGCCAATAACTGAGCGTTTATAGAAGGACTCAAGACGCGTCTAACGGTGTCTACCTTATATCTGGGAAAATTCGAATTTTTAAGTTATAGGCTTCATAAATATGATCAAATCTATTTCTTATGGGAAAAACGGTTTTTCAAGCTCAATAATTCCTGTAATGCGTTCAGTTATCATACTCGATCTTGGATGCATCAGATACTACTTGTCAATACGTTTCAAATTCATGTTTAGTGATCAACATCAGGTAAGCCGTTCAGAAGTTATAGAGCTCCAAATTATAATTAGTCCAGGAACTGAAATTTTTCACTTTGCAATTTTTACAGAATGGATAGATTTGCTTAAAAATTTGACAATAAGTAGTGGATAGTCCAAGGATCAAAATCTATATGATGCCGAAAGACGCTTTTACCATGGGGTGGTTGCCACCTCATCTCGAGGGTGGAATTTTTTTTTATATTTTGACCGCAAATGCTGGTAAAATATTAATTATAAGCAAAAAATGTTCATTATACATTTTTTTTATTAAATTTATAGTTTTCGATTTATTAGTTATCGAAGCTGTTAGTTTTATATCGGAAAGATTACCAGATAACGGCAGTTCTCGCCAGTGGCGCAGAAATACACCCCCCTACACGCGACACTATTATATACACGAAATTTTCAATTTTCTAAATCTGACTGAATTGAAAATTTTGCCAACTCCCATCTTCAAGTTCAGAAAAAGGTTCACCCATTCATATGTCAACCATCCATTTTGGTCCAAGGGTGTCGATTTTACGGCCCTTCCTATTTAGGGTCTGTTTTTCGTTCTGGTCCCCAAAACTCCCAAAAACTTCGAAAATTTAAGTCCGACTTTTGCGGCTTCTAACAGTACTGATCATTACCTTTCCAACGCATGTCTAATTTTGAACATTACCAGAGAACGGCAGTTCTCGCCAGTGGCGTACACCCACACCAACCTACACGCGACACTATATATTCACAAAATTTTCGATTTTCTAAATCTGACTGAATTGAAAATTGGGCCGACTCCCATCTTAAAGTTCAGAAAAGACTCATCCATTTATATGTCAACCATCGATTTTGGTCCAAGGGTGTAGATTTTACTGCCCTTCCTATTTAGGGTCTGTTTTTCGTTCTCGTCACCGAAACTCCCAAGAAGTTTAAAAATTTGTCCAACCTTTGCGGCTTCTAATAGAACTGATCATTACCTTTCCAACGCATGTCTAATTTTGAAAATCGGTTATACCATTCGAAAGTTATAGAGCTTAGAAATGTGACTCAATTTTTATTTAAAAAAGGGAAAATGTTTATGGATATGTATGTATGTGTGTTTGAAAGTTAAACCGATTTGATATTTTTTTTCTGTGTTTAAAGAGGGCGTCAGGGCCGATTTAGAACCGGTGTAGTTTGTGACTTTTGACCACCCATAAGCCAGCTATAGGACTTGGTAGGTACAAAACGGCATATTTTTTGGGGGTATATATATTCGGATCACGAAGAGGCAGGAGAACCGCAAATACATCAAATCAATAGTGTTGACTTAAACTTTCAAATGGTGTCTAAGCCGTCAGGATCAGACATACACACGGCTCAGTATAGCCGAAAAACTGGAAAACTAAACTTTGACAATTTTGGTTTTTCGACAATTACTCAACATTTCAACGTACGAATTGCGACAATAACTTAGCGTTTGCAGAAGGACTCAAGACGAATCTAACGATGTATACCTCATATCCGGGAAAATTCAAATTTTTAGGTTATAGGCTTCATAAATATGATAAAATCTATTTCCTGTGGGAAAAAGGTTTCGAAAGCTCAATAATTCCTGTAATAGCTTCCGTTATCATACTTGACCTTAGATCCATCAGATACTACTGGTCAATACGTTTCAAACTCATGTTTACTGATCAAAATCGGTTAAGCCGTTTAGAAGTTATTAAGATACAAAAGTATAATCCAATTAACGATTATTCCCCAAATGGTTTATGTAGTTGTAGTGGTTACGACGCTAAATTTGATCTGGCAACGGGCAATCCGACTTCATTTACCGGCCATCTCAATATATTTTTTTTTCAATCTATTTCGAATAGAAAAAAATCTAGTGTACATTCGATGGACACTAGATCATTTGGGAGATAATGCAACAAAGGTGACAATTTATAAAGCTTGACGTATAATAGAGGAACATTGCATTCAACTTCATACATTAAATTTATAAATAACTTTGAAAAACTCCTGATACAAGAATAAAAACCGCTAAAAGCCGTAAAAGTGAGTGGCGCATAAAATATTCCAGCTACAAAAGATCTGATATGAATGTTACGTGGCGCGAAAATGGATTTTCATTTGATGCAAAACAAAATTTTAGTTTTATTTTAAAAGATTTTTCCATAATATTTGCTAAATTTGAAGTAAATGCGCCACAAAAGAGTTTCAAAATTCAAACTGTATCAAAGTTACTTTTTTGTTGCGCGTTTACTTCAAATTTAGCAAATATTATGGAAAAATCTTTTAAAATAAAACTAAAATTTTGTTTTGCATCAAATGAAAATCCATTTTCGCGCCACGTAACATTCATATCAGATCTTTTGTAGCTGGAATATTTTATGCGCCACTCATTTTTACGGCGTTTAGCGGTTTTTTATTCTTGTTATTTATACTGAATCTTGAAATCGGCGACATTTAAACCCTTAAATACTTAAACATTTAAATTTAATTTCAAAACAATTACAGGTTATACCTTTCAATGCAGTGCCGGTTTAACCTAACTTCGGGCCCTGGGCGCTGAATATTTAGGGGCCCCCTTAATTGCTATTCGTCGTCAGATTTTTTTACAAGAAAACACATTCATGTATTTATACCCGTAAAATCCATACACAATTTTTAGCAAACAAGAAGAATAGCAAACGTAAAAAATATTCCAAAAAATACATTTAAAAACGTATAAAAAAACAGAAAGTTACACAAAACAACACATGACAAACAAAAAAATATATTCTAAAAAATACTATTGTGTTTTAAATTTTATCAATCAAAAGCAAAATGAAAATTAAATTAAATTTTTTTTTAATAACGCGGGCACATAAATTTGATACACCCTGTATATTGAGCTGTAAATATTTATTAGAATTTAGTTTGGATGTAAGTGGATTTCTCTTTTAATGAGCTTTCCGAAGAACCATTAAAGACTTTTGTGAATAATTAAAGTGAAAAGGACGATGTATTTAGGTTTAAAATGGAAAAAGTTGTTTACTACGGAAACTATAGAATCCACAGCTGGATGTAATTATCATTTTCGAGAAAAGTGGTTTTAAAAAAGAAAGTTTGGAATTTTAATATTTGTTTCAACCCGAGTGAATGTTGTAGGTAGAGTTTCCCCGAAAGTAATTAAGGATGATCGGAATAATTTTGAAAACGACTGTTTGTTTGTCGAATGGAAAAGTCGATGTTTCTGATTCTTGGCAAGTTGGAAGGGGAAAGGTAGTTTGAATGATTGAGAGAGTTTGAAAAAGAGGTCATTATGTTTTTGGCATCGCTGAATAGCAGTTCGACGTTTTCGTGGATAGATAGTTAGCAAATACCAGTGGCTGTTTTGATAGTGGAGAATAGTGTTGAAAAGTGGAACGAGAGACAGATCAAATTGAGACGAAATACCTCTTTGATTCTGTATTATTGTGAGAAGGAGAGCAGATAATTTTTGGAGTTTTGTTTGAATCGAGTACGTGTCAAAAGAGGCCCGGCTTGTTGGAGAATTGGTGCTGGTATGCTGATAGTTTTGAAGCTGGAGAGCGGAGAGGGCTTTGATGAGTAGCCTTTAACATAGTCAACGAGGGAGAGCTGTTTTGGGTCACGAGAAGACATCAGAGTGAGTGAAGCAAAAGGTCAGTCAACTTATGTGAAAGATATTTTTATGTTCGGAAACTAAAATTTTGAGTAAAAGGCATATGAATTAAAATTCCAATATTTCTAAAAGTAAATAGGAAGTATAGCTAATCTTGCGAATACATAAATTTGTTTTGTTTAGTTTGTTTTACCAAAGTCATCGGGAACAAACCGATAAATTGTTTTTTTTAACTATAATAAATTTAAGTGGTAAAGATTTCATTCGGACATCTGTGTCCACAGGTTTTAGATTTGATAGATTTTAGAGTATTGATTTTGACAAATAAAAGACAATTCTGTATGTTTATTTTAATATTTTGCTCTATTTCTTTTCCCTATTTTATACCGATTAGGATCAACTAAGAGATACTGAACCCACGAGAGAAGATAAGTATAACGTGAGATAATTTGGATTTTTTTTTAATAGTATAAAAAGGCACCCTGAGATTTTTTATTCATTTTTTTATGTATGATTTGCGACAATTAAATAATTAATCAAATAAATAATAATTAATATAAAATTAATAAGAACCAGATCATAACAATACATATGACAAAAATTAGATCACTTTTTTGCTTGACTAGGCATTAGCAATCTGTCAGATAATACTATCACCATTCAGTTGCTCGAGGTCTTCATTTTCTATAGTACAATAGTGATATGCGTCTAGATTTTCTTAACCCAAATTTGGCGTTAAATATATTTTTATTCTTTTTAAAGCCGAAAAAGACCGCTCGCCTAATGCATTAGAAGTTGGTATCGTGAAATAAACTTGCAGTAAAGGTAAAACATTGGGAAATGTTACCTTTAGGTACAATCTTTACATCCTGGATGATACCAAATTTTATAAATGTTTCTTTAACTTTTGGCATAATGTTATAGAAAGGGTAATTTCATTATGCAAGTTCTCTTTGGTTTCATCCACATATATTTTATATTTCACATAAGTATAAAGTATTAATTGAGGTCGTGACTGCTTATTTATCTAGCGTAGAAAATCATCTAACAGCTGATGTAACATCTTTGTAGCATATATCCAGGTCTTCGCAAAAAATATTTTTGGCCTCTACTTCAATTTCGCTTGACATATTTCTTACGTCTCCAACAAATCTCAAAATAGATGTCATTATTTCTACTCCAATTGACACGTTTAAGTCCACAGTTTCTTCACGTTCACGTATTGCTTTTGCATTAACTCGTTCCAAAGTTTTTGTCCAAATCAGTGTCAATAGAGCTGTCTCAAAGATTTTATTCTGCAGTGTCTTGCCTTCAATTTTAATTGCTAATTTTTCGTCTCTGTTATTGCTTAACTGGAAAAATAGGTTTGATGGGTCCCTAGTTTTTAACTAAAGCATTTACAGCGTCAAAAGTTTCTACAAGCTTTGATTTCATTACTTCCAAAAATTCATGGCAAATTTGGTGACACAGATAGCTAACTGAATCTTTTCATTTATTCGCATTCCGTTGTAAATGCTCAGCTAAGAAGTAGTCTTTAGCCAAGTATACAAGACAACTGTATTTAATAATTTTTACTTTATGGCGACTCGTTAAATCCTCATTGCATCAACGGAAAGCTAGTCCTTGAGAAGCAAGTCATTTAGTAGTGACAACAACTCTTCTTAAGACGTTTATCCAATAAGTAGTTAGCTTCGCATTTTACTTGCTCTTTCAAGACAGCGTCTATAACTCCAATCAATGATGATCTTGTTATTAATGTAATCATAGAGTTCAGATGAAATTTACTTTCTTCGTGAAATTTGAGCAAAATATTCAAATGTTTCCAGTGGGTCCATCCGAACTCAGTTAAACTATTTTTTCAATTGAAAATAATTTGCACTGGTAACAATAAACAGCTTTAACACTTGCGCCATATATTAGCCAATCTCTCTTTTCTTTGCCTCCATTGGGTTTTCCTCTATCTATGAAAGTTGCTTTTATTTAATCTTCTATAATAAGCTTTTTCTCCATCTTCAAACATTTTTTTATAACGTTCTAAGAAAACACTTTTTGGTTTAAAAGTTCGCAGTTTTTATAAAGTCATCAGTCTTAAAATCCATTTGGAAATCGCAGGTATTTCGTCGTTTTTTTTTCTATTTTGGAAAATACTTAGATTATTTAGCGGACTTTACTTTTTTATTAGTAAAAGGAACGGGTCTCTACGGGCCCCTCCGGGGCCCGGGCCCCTGGGCGCCCGCCCCAAGCGCCCAGTGCATAAACCGGCACTGTTTCAATGCGAAACTCAGATTGATGTAATAGTTACATGCTACATCATGTAACAAGGAGAATACCCGAATTGCAAGCTCTCTGATTACTGACATCTGTATGGGAATAGTTGATATTAATTATACTAGTTGTTAATAATAGAAATTTTTGTATGAAGTATAAACCGCACAACTTCAAAATCGCATTAAAATAATCGGCATAAAAAGATAACTTACTGTATTCTATTTTATATGTGGGTACCTATTATATTTTTATTAAGTGTCCATACATTTTCTTCTAATGTTTTCACTACTCCTTCGATCTCTCAGCGTATTTTCTATAATTCTTACCAGTACTTTCATCTCTGCCGTTTTAAGTAGCTTTTGTGTTGTAGGTATGTCGGGTCTTGTTTCTGATCCATTTGTCATTATTGGTCTTACACTGGCACTGACTCTATTAACGCATCCTCCTAGTCTATTTGCTTTTTGCACTTAATCTCTCACTTCTTTCTCCAGGTCTCCATGGTTGAACAGTGTAATTTCAAAATATTCTTTGCCCATGACTCGTTCAGTACTGATGTCATCAATTTCTATTTTACATCAGTTTTCTGAGATGAGATTGTCATATTAAATTCTTTTACTCTTATGTTAAATTTGTGGATCTTTGCATCCACGTCTTTGCATACTATCTTCATCTTGGGCTATCGATATTGGATCGTCTGCGTAACAGAATATTTTTACTTAGTTCAGAGAAATAAGGAAAAAAATATCCTGTTGGTGACACAATTCCCTCCATGTCGAAATTTTTTGAGTAGTATGGGCATCTATAATAATAACCTATATGTTTCCTGCAGCCGATTTTGATGATATACATAGTTATAAACAAATGAAGATCAAAAAACGCTGGACGGAAGGGTCGCTCGAGAACTTTATCGTACCGATCTATTATCGTTATGGTACTATGTAGATACTGGCATTCTATAAAAATATCAAAGTTACTCGTTATTTTGATATTTTAGAAACACCTTCTGTATTTTATGGCTCTACTCATCATTAAATCCTGCATTTGAGAAAATGTTCGATGCCATATTTCGGGGACACACTATAGATGTATAGATTATTGCACAAATCAATAGAATATTATAGTCATACTTTCATTTCAAATTAGTTCATTTTTCTGAAAAATTAATAGTTTACAATAATTGCATTTAATTCTATTTCGATTACGCCAGTCAATGCGCGAGATTAAGAACAAAATATTATCTCCGAATTCTATCCTACTGCATGGATTTTAATGAAATTTTGGGAGTAGCCCAATCTCCTAATTCGAAGTCTATCCTATATGCTATGGCGCTTTTATCATGGGGGCGGTTCCCACCACTTCTCAGTGGGGAAATATTTTTATTTTCGAATTACATGGAGAAAAAGGAAGATTTTTAAAAAAATTTAAAAATTCATTCTATAATTTGATCACATTTTTTACAAAAACCATTCATTTTAAACTCGTTCAACTTTTTGAAAGTAGAAATAACACTATATTAAAAGGTATTGCAAAAGAAAGACCATGCATTTAAATTATGGTGGATGGGGAGTTAAATGTATATACTTTTCATTTTTCCTTAAAGTACATTAGTCATATATGTTTTTGCACCATATCTCGCTTAATTTGTATGTAAGCGACATTTAACGGTGTTCGTTTTAAAGGCCTTTTCAAACACTACAAAAGGTGTTGGTAGTATTATACACCTAAAACCTACCGTTCCTCTGTTATTTCAAGTTGAATACACCAATTTGAGCAGCATGCACCAAAAAACAAACTATTTTCACCTACGATATCTCTTTTTGTATTATAAATAGAACATTTACGAAGGAACGAATCTCTTTATTATTTATAATCTAAAAAATGTTTTATATAGTGTAAATCCGTCCGAAAAGGTGTCATTTTTCAATGAAAATGGCCAATTTTCAACTACGCATAACTCAAAAAGTATCGAGTTCTCAAAAAAAGTGTAGACCAGTTTTTGCTTAGAAATAGGTTCTTTAGCCACTTCCGTGCTTATTTTGACCAACAAATTTTCTACCCCCTTGAAGAAGTGGGAACCGCCCCAAGATAAAAGCGCCATAGTATATAGGATAGATTTTGTTTCTTGAGCTATTCCCTACTTACTGTGAAAATATCAAGTACATCAATGTAGTAGGATGGAATTCGGAGCCAAATAACCTCATTGACTGCCCTACAATAATGCTCTGCTATGATCGCGTGAGAGAGGACACACATGTCATAAAATTATAGCAAAATTTCTATTTACCGTAACTTTTTGAGTTTTTGAGCTACAGCAATGAATTCTATGTCATTGGAAAGGTAATTTTGCATTATTTCGAAATATGTAAAAATGTATAGGGCGTATCTAAAAAAATTAAGATTTTTTTATTCATTTCCGGTTCAACCGGAAGCCATATTTTTGGTACAATTTATTGTGATAATAGATAATAAAGTACCATATATGTCTGCAAAATTTCAAATTTTAGTTTCTATTAAGAAGGAAGTTACGGGCACTCGAATATTTTTTATAAAAAATTCACAACTCCCCTCCTATGGGGAGTTAAGAAATCTGACTAATGTCATTCAATTTACCGACAGGATATCAAAAATATATCAAAAAATAAAAAAATTCCTTGGAGCCATTTTTGAGAAAATCTAGTTCAAATTTATGTCAAACTTTGACCCCTTAAATATAGACAACCCGTAACTTTTTCTGAAAAACAATAACATCCTTCTTATAGCCCCATCTTTATTCTATATAAACGTTTTTTTTTTAAATTTATCTTAAACAAGTTTTTAGATTGGTAGGGCAATGTGTCGGGTGGGCGGTCGGCCATGTTGGCCGCCATTTTGAATTTGAAAATGTCAAATTATGCATTTTTATTTACCTATCGGTGAGCTTACTTTAAGTTGAATTTCATTCATTTCGGTCAAAATTTTCAAAAATGGGCCCTAAATAACCCCCCTATTTCGGCCCCCCTTTGAGAGGTTTTTTTTTAAAGCTTAGTTTCTCGACAAAATTCTCTTAAACTTACTCATACCGAATTTCATCAAAATCGGTCCACAGTAGTTTTTGCTGGGCGGTGGCGACATACGTACGTACGTACGTACGTACATACTTCCGACATGTTTTTGTATTTGCTTTTTAGACTCAGGGGGACTCAAAACGTCGAAAAAAAGTGAAATCTAAAAATTATTTTTTGCACGATCCTATAACTTTATCTATTTACTATACTACGTATAAAGTACGATAAAGTAAAACGGTAAATTTTCAATTTTTTCGTCTATTACCAAAAAGTTAAACATTTTAAACATATTTGAGAGTAAGAAACGCATAAACCGTATAAAAAAACTTCAATATGGCATTCGCGGAATATGTCTATCCTTATTGGTTGCTTAGAAAATTGCAAAAAAATCATAAATTTTGAGTTTATATAAATATTCATAACTTATGTAGAAATGAACTTGGAACCTTCTTATTACACGGAATGCTGAAACTTCTAGTGCTTAAATCATACCCTAAATTTCAAAGCAATTGGTCAAATGGTGTAAGTCATTTTATTTGTTTTTCCCAAATTAATTTTTTTTGCAACCATATAAGTCAGAAAATGATGAGGTTACAGTAATATTTTGGATAGTTTATGCAAGAAGAAGATTTACTCTATTGAATTGAAAAAAATGTCAAAAAATAATTCTAAATATTGCAAAATTATTTTGCACGAACATGTGAATTAAAAAAAGGGGGGGCTAACTTGGTCCCAAATTGTAATAGGACAATTGTTTTTCTTTTTAAATCTGTATAAAAATTTAGTCTTTCTAAATATGAAAAACTTATTTTTCTACGGGTAATGGTTAAAAAGTTATTCTAATTGTTTATAAGTAAGCAAAAAATCGACATGTTTTGCAAACTAATTTTACACTGTTTAAAATTACTTTTTGTCATTTTTTTTAATTAAATTAATAGTAAAAATGTTCTTATTTCATAAACTGTCCGAAGTATTACTGTATCCTAATAATTTTCTGACTTATAGTGTTGCAAAAAAAATGAATTTGGGATAAACAAATTAAATAAATTTTAAATTATTTGACCAATTGATTTGAAATTTAAAACATAATTTAAGCACAAGAAGTCTCAGCATTCTGTGTAATAAGAAGGTTCTAACTTAATTTTTACATAAGTTATGAACATTTATAAAATCTCAAAAAGTATGACTTATTTTGCAATTTTCTAAGCACCATATAAGGGTAGACATATTCAGTGAACGCTGTATTGAAGTTTTTTATATGATTTATGAGCTTCTTATTCTCAAATTTGTTTAGAATGCTTCATTTTTTAGTAATAGACACAAAAAAACGAAAATTTAACGTTTTTTGATTTTCATTTGTTAATAACTATGTATATCATCAAAATCGGCTGCATAGAGGTTATTAATATACAGTGTGTCAATTTAAAAAGTTGCCACTCCCTATAATTTGGTCCCTATAGAAAATCTAAAAATATGCAAAAACACGTCAAATTTATTTTTGAGGTGGACATTTTGTAGACCAGTTTTCAACTAAATTACATCAACCCTATAGCGGGGGCGGACACAACCCCCAAAATCTTTAATGGAAAGGGGGGTTGAGTGATACCTCATTTTGAAGGTCATTAAATTACCTTTTCAAAAATACCACATGCGTTATATTTCTTTTCAATACTTTTGGAAAAATCTTGGACTCAATATTCTAAAAAATTTTGGAATTCTGAACTCTATACTTAATATCTTTACGGTTTTACTTGATTTTTCCAAAATTACTTCAAAAAAGTACTCTAAATACTTCAACACCCCCAAAAAAAATTCAATTTGGAGTTCAATACTGCAAAAAAATTTTTAGAGTTCTGAACTCGATATTTAATTATCAAAATTAATTATAAAAAAATTTAAATTACTGAAAAGAAATATAATGTATGTAGTATTTTTGAAAAGGTTATCGAACCTTTTAAAATGAGGTATCACTCAACCCGCCTTTCCATTAAAGATTTTGGTGGTGGTGTCCGCCCCCTCTATAGGGTTGATGTAATTTAGTTGAAAACTGGTCTACAAAACGTCCCCCTCACAAATAAATTTGACGTGTTTTTGTATATTTTTAGATTTTCTATAGGGACCAAATTATAGGTGTGGCAACTTTTTAAATTGAC
Source organism: Diabrotica virgifera virgifera (assembly GCF_917563875.1). Classification (NCBI taxonomy): domain Eukaryota; kingdom Metazoa; phylum Arthropoda; class Insecta; order Coleoptera; family Chrysomelidae; genus Diabrotica; species Diabrotica virgifera. The sequence goes on from NC_065447.1 coordinate 173,925,526, forward strand.
ACCCTATAGATGTCCATACTACTCAAAAAATTTGGTTTCGGCCGGAAGGGGGATGTGGTATGAGAAAAATCTTATTTCCCTAGACTAACTTCCTTGTTTCGCATTTTGTATCCTCTACCTTTGTTGACCCTTATGGTGATTTTATCCATGATTAAATTAAAGATATATGGCTCAATGAGTCCAGCTGTCTTATGCCACTGCTTATGTCTATAGGTTCTGTAAGTTTTCCATCTATTATGACTTCCATTTTGTTGTTTTGGTAGATGTTTTCTATAGTTTTTATGATATTTAGGGGAACTTTTCTATTATACCGATGTATTACATATTTGAGTCACTCTGTCAAATTATTTCATCAAGTCAATCAGACACATAAATGCTGGTATATTATACTCTAGTGATTTCTCTGTAATTATTTTCATTATGACGAATATTGAATCTGTGCACGATCTTCCAGTACGAAAACCCTCTTTTTCATCTGCTAAACTTATCCTCGGATTCATTAGTTCTTGTAAAATTTTAGTTGTAAGTTTAGGCTGTTTAGTCTGTCGAGATATGGGCTATAGAAACAGCTCTAAATAAGAGCAGAATAGACTCCAGGTACAGGCAACTCTTACATAACATCTATAAAACAGCAACTATGACAGTCGAATGGGAAAATAAAACAAACAAAACTAATCCCATAGAAATACGTAGAGGCGTAAGACAAGGAGATATAATATCCTCAAAACTCTTCACCTTAGCTCTGGAAGACGTCTTTAAAGAACTGGAATGGGAAGACATGGGTATCAACATAAACAGGAAGAATCTCAATCACCTCAGACATTGCGATGATGTTGTCCTTATTACAACCAACCAAGAAGAACTAGCCACAATGCTGACTCAACTAGCACACGCATCGGAGAAGATAGGATTAAAAATGAACATGAGTAAAACCAAAATCATGACAAATACAAACGACAGAATGAATGTAAATATAAATAATGTCAATATTGAGGTTGTTGACGAATATATATACCTGGGTCAAATAATCAAAGCTAATAAAGAGAACCAAACAATTGAAGTACAGAGAAGATTTGAACAGTTAAGATGGATACTAAAAAGCGCAAGGATACAACAGTACCTAAAAACCCGTGTATTTGACCAGTGCATCCTTCCTGTTCTGACGTATGGCTCAGAAACATGGACATTAACAAAGGCCAACATAAACACAATTGAAATAACTCAGAGAAAAATGGAAAGATCCATGTTGGGAATAAAACTACAAGACAGAAAATCAAACAAATGGATAAGAGAGAAAATAAAAGTAAAAAATGTAACTGAACATATAACAGGGTTAAAATGGAGATTTGCGGGCCACAATGCGAGACAGGAAGATAAAAGATGGAATGCTGAAATACAAAACTGGAGACCGTGGACAGGAAGAAGAGGAAAAGGAAGACCTCAGATGCGATGGAAGGACGATATTGTAAAAGCTGCAGGAACTAACTGGAAAAACGCAGCCAAGGACAGACGGATATGGAAAGATTTGGGGAAGGCCTATGTCCAAAGTTGGATAGAAATGGGCTAAAAGAAGAAGAAGAAGAAAGAAGAAGAAGTTTAGGCTGTATTTAATTTTACCTCTGCAGATTTCTGGCTGTTTTATCTTCTTTTTGGAAGTAGAACTAGTTTGCTCGTTTTCCATTCTTCCGGTATTTTATTGTGTTTTATAATTTTGTTACTTTATTAATGTTTTTAATCGTTCTGTCATTGCTGCACCACAATATTTCAATAATTCGTTGTATTCCGTCTTTACCTGCTGGTTTTCTGTTATTTAGCTTTTAGAGTGTTTTTCGAACTTCTTCCTCTGCATAGAGCTTTTTTAGATAGTCAATCCATCCTTTTCTATGTGTTTTGGTTCGATTAATTTCTTTATATTACCTCCATTCTTTGACCTAGTATAAATCGCCATATTTCCTTTTGCAGACCATAAAAATTATGTTCCACTTCTTCCGAAAAACGTTTTCGAGAGAAAGCGTTTTTCCTTCTACATGTCAAGTGGTTCCATTTTCTACATGTAAACCTTTTGTGTAGATAGCAGATTTGAAATTAACATACTTATACTTCGGCCTTCAATGTCTTCTAACTTTTAGAAATCTCCCTACAGCCTAATAAAATAAAAAAATCAAAATGTAATTCCGTACAGGTTGGAATAAATTTTATATCAAAGTTTAGGTGAATACAAAAGATATTTTCAAAAAAGTATCCAAATCATATGAGGGGATCATTGTTTAAATAATTAAAAAGGGGTCATTTTTGCACAATATTTACTTTTTTAATTGCTGAGGTAATTTATATTTTAATGAAGATCTTTAGGGTCTTTTTCTACAAACCTGAAGGACAACTCTTTCACCATAACACTTAATAAATTAAATTTGACCCCCTATGTATTTAAATAATTATATATAAAATTTAAAAATCAAATTTGCAAAAAAATATTTTTTTGCGTTTTAAATAAGCACTATAAATTTATTTTATTTAATAGGAGAAGTTGCGCTATGTTACCAGTATTAAGCAAAAAAAAAATTGGTTAAAAAATATTTAATAATTTATGAGATATTTAATTTGTTTATCAATTATTACTATATTTTCAATTGCAAAAACGCGGTTGTTACCAAAAGAATATAAACCTGCTTAAAATCTCATTACTTTTATTTGTATGTATAATTTCCTTAAATTTATTGATAAATTCAAATTTCAATTTAACTCCCCTCTAAAATGAGATTTGAAAATTGTTGTAATTTGTTTATAATTTGTTTTTTTAATAACTTCGCGGGGATTAAATATTTTGAAATGCTGTTCCAATAATCGGGTTCCTGGGAATTTTTCACTAATTAACAAAGTTTTTTTTTCGTTTATTCTTTTTTTTCCTTACCGTAAAAAATATAATTTTGCTTATAGAGGGGGTTTTATTAAGAATGTCCAATCTCTGAGTTGTCGATTGTAGACCTCAAAATATTAAGATTTAACCAAAATCACTTTAATAAAATATGGCTCCTTATTGAGTTACAGGGTGTTTTATTTAAAAATTTAAAAATTATTTTTGCTCAGTATTTTAAAACTATTCGACATATCCTGTTCATATTTGGTATAAAGTGTAGGTACGGTACACCCTATGAAATTATGTTAAATACAGGTTTCCGGCTATAACCAGAGGCGTACGACAGGGGGACAGGGGAAAGCAAATGGTTGACCCTTCCCAAATTCTACGTCACTGGTGAAATTGCCATTTTAGTACAATTTTTAAATTCTCCAATACTGTCTATGTAAATAACATATTCTTTACTCGTAACGATAAAGTCATTAGTTTTTGAGATATTTGAAGTAAAATATGTAACGGCACAATTATTTAGTTATTTTGATTAATATATTGTGCCGCTTAATTTTTAGTTTAAAATATCTCAAAAACTAATAATTTTATCGTTAAAAATTAATAATATACTCTTCAGTCTTAACGATAAAATCATTAGCTTTCGAGATATTTGAAATTAAAAATTAAGCGGCACAAAACCTTAATCAATATAAAATAACTGTGCCGTTACATGTTTAACTGCAAATATCTCGAAAACTAATGACTTTATCGTTACGAGTGAACAGTAAGTTATTTACATGGGGAGTATGAGAGAATCTAAAGATGGCGCTAAAATGGGAATTTCACCAGTGACGTAGAATTTGGGAAGGGTCAACCATTTGCTTTCCCCTGTCCGCCTGTCGTACGCCTCTGGTAATAGCCGGAAACCTGTATTTAACATAATTTCATAGGGTGTATAGTGCCTATACTTTCTACCAAGTATGAAAAGGATATGTCGAATAGTCTTAAAATACTGAGCAAAAATAATATTTAAATTTGTAAATAAAACACCCTGTAACTCAATAAGTAGCCATATTTTATTGAAATGATTTTAGTTAAATCTTAATATTTTGAGGTCTAGAATCGACAACTCAGAGATTGGACATTCTTAATGAAACCCCCTCTATAAGCAAAACTATATCTTTTACAATTAAGTATTTTTTATGGGAAATAAGCCATAGTAATAAGCCATAGAAATAAGCCATAGAAATAAACCATAAAAATAGCTTCAGAACAATATATCTTTTACTAGGTAGAAGGAAAAAAAAGAAGAATAAAAAACGACAAAAAAATTTGTTAATTAGTGAAAAATTCCCAGGAACCGGATTATCGGAACAGCATTTCAAAATATTTAATCCTCGTGACGTTATTAAAAAAACAAATTATAAACAAATTATTAGAACAATTTTCAAATGACATTTTAGAGGGGAGTTAAATTGAAATTTGAATTTATCAATACATTTATCGAAAATATACACAAAAATAAAAGTAACGAGGTTTTACTCAGTTTTATGTTCTTTTGGTAACAACCGCGTTTTTGCAATTGAAAATATAGTAACATTTGATAAACAAATGAAATATCTCATAAATTATTAAATATTTTTTAAACAATTTTTTTGCTTAATACTGGTAATATAGCGCAACTTCTCCTATTAAATAAAATAATTTATAGTGCTTATTTAAAACGCAAAAAACACTTTTTTGCAAATTTGGTTTTTAAATTTTATATATAATTATTATTTACATAAATTTGGGGTCAAATTTAATTTAGTAGGTCTTGGATAAAAGATTTGTCCTTTAGCTTTGTAAAAAAACCCTAAAGACCTTCATTAAAATGTAAATTACCTCAGCAATTAAAAAAGTAAATATTGTGCAAAAATGACCCCTTTTTAATTATTTAAACAATGATCCCCTTATATGATTTGGATACTTTCTTGAAAATATCTTTTGTACTCACCTAAACTTTGATATAAAATTTGTTCCAACCTGTACGAATTTACATTTTGATTTACATGTAGTGTAATCTTATTTTACTAGACATATTATATCTGTCAATCTTAGATTAATATTACTTTATTTTATTGACAAATTTATCTTGCACTTATTTTTATTTACAGCTTTAAAGAAGGAGTCTTCCATTTCTTCGGCTAGCACAATTCAGCAGTGCGCATGCAGAATGCCCAGTTTCGAAGTATCTTCGTTAATTAGCGACGAGGATAGAAACAGAGCAATGCAGTACGACAATATTTATATGGATGGCTGTCCATCTCTTACCGAGAGACCACCAAGTTGTTATTGTAATCCTAAGTTGGAAGGCCAAACGTGAGTTAATTATTATTAAGTTATGTTTATGTATACATACATTAGAGTGATGAAGTTGTTTCTCGCGTGAGGAGTTTTCTTACGATAACAATTTCTGTTTACACTAAGTTCAAAACTAATATAGTTGCACATTATCTTTGACTTGCCGTTGTATTAAAGCCGTTGTTTAAACGGGATGATATTAACCGTTTTCGAAAAAAAAAAAACGTAATTGAACGTTTCAAATACCAGAAGGGAATTTCCATTAAACGTAAGACTTCTAGTTATAGCCTTCTGTATAAAACTACTTAGCCACACCATGAAAATATGGGAGAGAGTGATTGATAGACGGATGCGTAAAGAAACCGAAATATCCGAAAATCAATTTGGCTTTATGCAGGGCAGCAACGCTCATATGGTATTCATTGATCTTGAAAAAGCATATGATAGAGTTCCTTGAGAGATTCTGTGGTGAGCACTCAATAAGAAAGGAGTCCCTGGCGAATATGTAAAGATTGTGAGAGATATGTATGAGGGAGTAACGACTAGTGTTAGGACAGGTGTGGGAAAGACTGATAAATTTCAGGTAAAAGTAGGTTTGCACCAAGGCTCGGTGCTTAGTCCTTATTTATTCTCATTAGTTTTGGACCAGATTACAGCGAAACTACAGGGTAGCATTCCATGGTGCCTAATGTATGCTGATGATGTAGTGTTAATAGGAAATAGTGAAAGAGACTTAGAACAAAAACTGGAACAGTGGAGACAAGCTCTGGAGGAAAAAGGTTTAAAACTTAGTAGGACAAAAACAGAGTATTTGGAATGTTCATTTAAAGATGGAGTTACTACAAATATAATGGTATCTTTGGATGGTGAAATGATTGTGAAAAGCAATAGTTTTAAGTACCTAGGATCGGTATTACACAGTAATGGAGAAATAGATGGAGATGCATGCAGTAGAATTAGGGTTGGATAGATGAAGTGGAAAGAAGCGAGTGGTGTGTTGTGTGACAGAAAAATTCCAATGAAGCTGAAGGGAAAATTCTATAAAACAGCCATAAGACCGGCTATAATGTACGGAACTGAATGTTGGGCAGTGAAAAAGAAAGAAGAACAACGAATGCATGTGGCGGAAATGAGAATGCTTAGATGGATAAATGGAGTGACAAAGAAGGATAAAATTAGAAACGAGTATATTAGGGGAAGTCTAGGTGTGGCACTAATTGATGCCAAAATAAGAGAGCATAGGTTAAGATGGTTTGGTCATGTTCAACGTCGAAACGTTAATCACCCAATACAAAGAATAGCTGAAGTGCAGATTCCTGGAAGGAGTAGGAGAGGAAGACCAAAGAACACCTGCGGGGAGACGATAAGGCAGGACATGTTGGTAAAGGGGATTAACATTGATATGACCCAAGATAGAATTGTGTGGAGAAGTGCAATTAGGGAAGCCGACCCTGCATAGCGATAAGGCAAAGAGAATGATGGTAAGACTTCTAGTTATAGACAGGGAATTTAGCACTGAAATCGCCGAAATAAATCGAATACAGCACCTAGAGACTTGCAACTTTTTGCGTTGTATTTATATGTCCTCTCACTATATTTAAGATACGGCACTTGTCTAGACCGAAGTGCATACTAATATCATCAGAGAAGGTTTCTTCAGTTTTTAACATCTGATCTAGGTGTTTTCGAGTGGAAGCCTTTAATTTTAAATCATTCATATACAACAAATGATTAAGCTTCGCTACACCAGTATTATTATTTTTGATGCTAAAGCCTGAGTCAGTGGAATTCAGTAGCTGAGATAGTGGGTTTATTGCTAGGCAGAACCAAAGTGGACTCAAGGAGTCTCCCTGGAAAAGCCCCGGTTAATTGGGATATATTCAGTTTCGATATTGTTTTCACTAGGTATTTGAAGGTAAATTTTTGTCTTCCACTCAATCATTATATGCTTTAAAAAGGTCACTTTATTATCACCGACTTTATAATATATATTTTCAATATATATCCATATATAAGCCATTCATGCGGCACTGAATCAAACGCTTTCTTGTAGTCAATGAATGCAGTAAAGAGATTTCGTTTGTTAATATATGCCTAGTTAGAAATGACCGAGTCGGTAATAAGTTGTTCTTTACAGCCCATGGACCCCTTAGCGCATCCTTTCTGTTGAGGGCTCTATGATATTGTTCAGAGCACAGTATTGGTAGATACGCCGGGCTACACAGGATGTGACCAATTTATATAAGGTTGAAAGACAAGTAATTGGGCGGTACTTGGTTGGATCTTGGGTGTTATTTTGATCCTTCTGTATTAGATAAGTGGTCACCTTAGTAAGGAATGATGGTATTCCCTGCGCATTAGAAATAACATAATGAATTAAAATTGACAGTCGCTCATGAAGACTCCAAAACTTCTTTAGCCAGAAGTTTTCAACTCCGTCCGGTCCAGGAGATTTCCAGTTTGAACTCTTTGATAGTATTCGAGACTTCTTCAGTGGTGAAGGGTACGTAAAAAAATTATTGTAATGTTGACATTTGTTCGTCCTGTCTTCAATCCATCCAGCAGTGTTATTATGAGTAGCTGGCGTTGAAAGTTGGCTTCCCCAAAACTCATGAATTTCTTCTTGATTTGGGTATACTTGAAAATTGTATACTTACTTGAAATTATTATTATCATCATTTTTTTATTTAAATTAAAGTGTCTCAGCAACTAATGGCTATTGACACTGGTATAGTCGGTTCGCTAACCTCAGACACAACTGGCTAGTGATTTTAGCAAGTAATTTTGCCAATTTGGTAAAATTGGCAGAAAAATAATTAATAAATAGTTACTATAACTACTAAATAGTTAGTAATAATTACTAACTATTATTAAATTATTTTGCCAATTTTGGCAAAATTGGCAAAAATAAAAAAAATGACCAGTTAAAATCACTAGTGTGTCTGAGTTTAGCGAATCGCGTATACAAAATTTATTACAATATGTTTACATACATACAATATATTTATGTACAATATGTACATACAAGTTATTATACATTAGCTACATCTTAATATAATTACACCAGGTAGTAAGGTTGACAGTCTTTTAGGAAACGAATTATGGCACTGCACATGCTTGTAGAACCGAGTAGGTCACTTAAATTGCTTTGAAAGCATTATAGACCAGGGCGCATCTGTAAAAATATTAGTACATTTGGACGTTGAGAGGTGACTGAAATTTTTTTGCAGAAATTGCTTGAAAATAACTCAAATAATAATATTTGAGTTATCCTCCCTCTCAAAAAGGTCTAGAACATTGTTTAAATAATCAAAATGTCAAAAAATGAAGGGAAAATTCGATTTTTTTCTTCGTTTTTTGATTATAACTTTAAATGTATTCATTTCCGAGAAAAGTTTTACTAACATAAAAGTTGCATAATTAAATTTCCTACAATATAGAAGTGGATAAAAATTTAAAAAATAGTCACCCTTGTTGCAAAATAGCAATAATTGCGAAAAACCATACAAAAACAAGTATTCGCATTTTACGTTTTTAAACCATTTATATATCCACTTAGGACCTTCATATTTCACCCAGAAAAACTTTATGATACAGTAAAATAATACTGTAAATTTTATTAAGATCGGTTCAATAGATTTTGCAAAATAAATTTTGCAAAATAAATTTTGCAATCCAGCTTTCGCAAAAAAATTCATTTTTTCAAAATGTTACAGGACTGAAAATAAAGCAGATAGCAAGTTGAAATTTGTTTTGCATGTAGAAGTGTACTGTACCTTTCATTTGCAATTTGCAAAATTAAAATCGATTAACTACCACGGCGTCAGAAATTTTTTTAAATAAACATTAATTTATTGGTGCTACGCGCAGGACAGCAGATAGTTTGCTCTGATTGGGCATTCCAATGACCTTTGATAATGATTGATACATTTTAATTTTTTTTACATTTCGATATAAATAAATAAATTTGTTTATTGCAAAATAAAAACACATACTCTATCCTTTGAAATAACACTTTTTTAGCAAAAATTTTCCTTGTTCATATATTTTAACTTAGAGAATAAAAGTTTATTATTTTTAAACATATGCAATTGTTTAAACAATATTTCACAGACAATAATAAATTTAGTCTGATTTTTGTGGAATTAAAATATTAAAATACAACAAAATATAAAGTAAGAAAATAATATATTACATAAAGATTGGAAGAATCTTTGGTAGAAATCAACTTATGTGACTCTAACACCGCTGTCCTGCGCGTAGCACCAAAAATTAATGTTTATTTAAAAAATTTCCTGACGCCGTGGTAATTAATTGATTTTAATTTTGCAAATTGCAAATGAAAGGTACAGTACACTTCTATAAGCAAAAAAAAATTCAACTTACTATCTGCTTTATTTTCAGTCCTGCAACATTTTTAAAAAATGATTTTTTTTTGCGAAAGCTGGATTGCAAAATTTATTTTGCAAAATCTATTAAACCGATCTTAATGAAATTTACAGTGTTATTTTACTATATCATAAAGTTTTTCTGGGTAAAATATTCAGGTCCTAAGTTTAGCATAAATGGTTGAAAAACGTAAAATGCAAATACTTGTTTTTGTATAGGTTTTTTCGCAATTGTTGCTATTTTGCAGCAAGGATGACTATTTTTTAAATTTTTATCCAATTCTATATTGTAGTAAATTTAATTACGCAACTTTTATGTCAATACAAATTTTGTCAGAAATGAACAGTTTTAAAGTTATAATCAAAAAACCAATAAAAAAATCGAATTTTTCCTTCATATTTTGACATTTTGATTATTTAAACAATGTTCCGGACCATTTTGAGTGGGAGGATAACTCAAATATTATTATTTGAGTTATATTCAAGCAATTGCTGCAAAAAAATTTGAGTCACCTCTCAACGTCCATCTCAAAACAGATCCGCCCTGGACTATTAGTAATCTCTTTGAGACCTGTAGTGGATACATTCTAGTAATATCTGCTGGACTGTTAAGGAGTCATCACAATGTTCACAACGGGGACGATTTTCAGAGGACATCAGATATCTATAAGTAAGACGAGTGTGGCCTCTTCTGAGCCATCTGATAATAATACTGCCCTTTCTGGTCGTTTTGGGCATGGTGATGGAGGTAACAGTTGGTTGATTTGTGCGTAGTTTTGTATTTTGCATGTTTCAATGTGTTTGTCAAGTGCTTAAAATGTTGTTCTTGATACTAGCCTTTAGATCTTGGTGAAGTTGTATGTTTACAGTTTTTCTAGGTAGCAGGCCTGTTTTGCTGCTTGACCAGCTTTCTCATTTCCATTGATACCAACATAGGATGGTATGCAGGTGATGGTTACTGAGATACCATTTTTTATTGCTGTTAGCAGATACCGTGGATGCACTGTACAATTAAATGTATGGAGTATATATTTTTGACAGAATCACAGAGAGAGAATCGGTGCATATTGCTAATGATTTCTCATTAATAGTGGGCGAATCTAATGTCTATAGTATAGTCCAGAGAAATAAGATTTTTCTCGTGACACATCCCCCTCCAGGCCGAAACCAAATTTTTTGAGTAGTATGGACATCTATATTAATAACCTATATGTTTCCTGCAGCCGATTTTGATGATATACATAGTTATAAACAAATGAAAATCAAAAAACGCTAAATTTTCGCTTTTTTCGTCTATTACTAAAAAGTGAAGCATTCTAAACAAATTTGAGAGTAATAAACTGATAAATCATATAAAAAACTTCAATATGGCGTCCGCTGCATATGTCTATGCTTAATTGTTGCTTAGAAAATTGGAAAATAAATAATAAATTTTGAGATTTTATAAATGTTCATAACTTATGTAAAAATTAAGTTAGAACTTTCTTGTTACACAGAATGCTGTAACTTCTAGTGCTTAAATTATATTCTAAATTTCAAAGCAATTGGTCAAATAGTTTAAAAGTTATTTAATTTGTTTATCCCAAATTAATGTTTTTTGTAACACTATAAGTCCGAAAACGATGAGGTTATAATAATACTTCGGACAGTTTATGAAAGAAGAAGATTTATGCTATTAATCTAATTAAAAAAATGACAAAAATAATTTTAAATAGTGTAAAATTATTTTGAAAAAACATGTCGATTTTTTGCTTATAAATAATTAGAATAACTTTTGAACTGTAACCTGTAGAAAAATTATTTTTCCATATTTAGAAAGAATGAAAATTTAAACATATTTATAAAGAAAAACAATTGTCCTATGACAATTAGGGACGAAGTTAGCACCCTTCTTTTTTTAATTCACAGCAGCTTTGTTTATAACAATTAAGAAATAAAATTAGCCGCATTTGAAAGAACATACATCAAAGTTTCAACTTACCAAGTATACAAAAGATTTCCTTTCAAGGAAATCGTCCACAAAGCTTAAAATTTTGGCCCTTAAAATCGGCCAGCGTTGAAACTTGGGTTAGCGATGAGAGGGGGGAAGGAGCTGTTAACTGTATCTCTGGTTCTCGATTATTTATTTCGTTGTTTCATTTTTTAATTTCTATGTACTTTTTACGTACATTACGAATAGGCGTTATTTAAATAAACTAATTGTTATATACACTATCAAATTTGTTTAAAACAATTTTTTTCAATTTTTTAAATAATATTTGATGTAACTTTTATTGTAAAACGTACATATTAGTTTTACAGTGCGTAACAAAAATACAGGTCATAAATTAAATCACATATTCTGGGACCAAAAATAGATCGATTGGACCTAACTTACCTTAATACAAATGTGCACATAAAAAAAATTATAGCCCTTTGAAGTTACAAAACGAAAATCGATTTTTTCCAATATATCGAAAACTATTAGAGATTTTTTATTGAAAATGGACATGTATCATTCTTATGACAGGAACATCTTAAAGAAAAACTATAGTGAAATTTGTGCATCCCATAAAAATTTTATGAGGGTTTTGTTCCCTTAAACCCCCCAAACTTTTGTGTACGTTCCAATTAAATTATAATTGTGGTACCATTAGTTAAACTCACTGTTTTAAAACTTTTTTGCTTCTTAGCATTTTTTCGATAAGGCAGTTTTTATCGAGTTGCGGCTTCTTTTTTAATATGTTTACATAAAGATTTTATGGGGATTTTGTTCCTTTACACCCCCCAAATGTTTGTTTACGTTCCAATTAAACTATTACTGCGGTACCATTAGTTAAATCTAAAACTTTTTTGTCTCTTAGTATTTTTTCGATAAGGCACCTTTTATCAAGATTTGGCTTCTTTTTTAATATGGTTCAAAATATGCCTAAAAATGTAAATTATAAATAAATTTTCATACGATTACCAAGTCTCCATAATCGTACTTAACCATATTTAGAAATATGTAGTGGATTTGACTAATATTCAAAATATCTCAATAAAAACTGACTTTTCGAAAAAGTACTGAGAGGCAAAAAAGTTTTAAAAACATTGTGTTTAACTAATGGTACCACAATAATAATTTAATTGGAACGTACACAAAAGTTTGGGGGGTTTAAAAGAACAAAACCCCCATAAAATATTTATGGGGTGTCAAAATTTTACTATAATTTTTTTGTAAGATGCTCCTGCCATAAAAATACCACATGTCTATTTTCAATAAAAAATCTCTCGGAATTTTCGATATATTGCACAAAATCGATTTCCATTTTGTAAATTGAAAGGGCTGTAACTTTTTTATGTGCATATTTATACAAAGGTAAGTTAGGTTCAATCGAACTATTTTTGGTCCCAGAATATGCCATTAAATTTATGACCTGTATTTTTGTACACCCTGTAATTTATACACTAATCCTATTCAATTATTCCTAAATCTAACATTGGCTTATAATATTGAATTGAAAATAAAAAATCTCAAATAAACTAGGTTTTATTTATTGATAAACATGCTACTAGATATAAACGAAAAATGAAATGTAACAAAATTAGCGAGAAGATAAAAAGAACAAAATTATTTTCAGAAATTTTCTACAATATTGTAATAATTGTATCTTACAAGATTGAAAGTTATAATTTCAAGATTGCAAAAAAAAACAAAAATTAAGATATTTCATACATTTTGGTATTATAACAAGACTATTAAAATAAAATTAGAGGAGATTTATTTAGGAATACTTGTATTTTTATGAAAAACGTAAAAATTATCAGTTACCCATTTAATATAAGTTATTGTAAAGTCAAGTGCATATATGCAAAATATCGTAAAAGAATTTCCAAAAATTGTTTACACAATTTACATAGTTATTTAAATAACCACTTTATTAACAAAAAACATATCCGTAACGTACGCAAAGAGTACATACAGATTAAAAAAAGAAACTCCAAAATAGATAATAGTGAAAGATAGAGGTTTTGGTTATCGAAGTCCATAAACTATTTATATCTCTGTACTAACAAGTACTCGGTGCAACCAGTTTTGCAAGAGCAGATAGTTTATTTTAATAAAATATCTGGTATAAAGAAGACCTTTTGATTGAATCGGTACTAACGGTTCTTAGCTTAATTTCCAACCTCAATCAATTACGTTTATCTCTTGTTTGGTGGTTCTGTAACTTCAGTTTTTTATTCATCTTATAGCATGTTTACCAAAAAAATAAAACCTAGTTCATTTGAGATTTTCTGATTCCTATAGACCACTACTATTTTTAGAAACAATTGAATGGGATAATTTGTTTTTTCATACTTATTACTAAGTAAGTACTAATTATTCATAAATTATTACTAAGTTTAATAAAAAACTATGTATTATTATATTATTCATAAATATACATGTTTTGTGATTAAAATTACTTCAAATATTATTAAAAAAAATTGAAAAAAAATTGTTTAAACAAATTTGATGGTGTATATAACAATTAATTTATTTAAATAATGCATACTCGTACTGTACGCAAAAAGTACATATAAATTAAAAAAAGAAACGTCGAAATCCGTAGGTGAGAACAAGAGATACAGCTAACAGTTCCTTCCCCCTTCTCATCGATCTCCCAAGTTTCAAGGCCGGCCGATTTTAAGGGTCACATTTTGAAGCCTTGTAAACGATTTGTTTGAAAGTATATATTTTTTATATTTGGTACATTAAAACTCTGAAGTATGTTCTTTCAAATGTGACTGATTTGATTTCGTAATTGTTATAAAGAAAGCTGCTGTGACTTAAAAAAAGGGGGGCAGGCAACTTCGTCTCTAATTGTCCTAGGACAATTTTTTCTTTTTTAAATTTGTATAAAAATTCAGTCTTTCTAAATATGAAAAAATAATTTTTCTACGGGTAAGGGTTAAAAAGTTATTCTAATTGTTTATAAGCATAAAATCAACATGTTCTTGCAAAATAATTTTGCAATACTTAGAATTATTTTTTGTCATTTTTTTTAAATTAAATTATTAGCATAAATCTTCTTCTTTCGTAAACTATCCAAAGTATTACTGTAATTTCATCATTTTCTGACTTATAGTGTTGCAAAAAAAAAAATAATTTGGGATAAACAAATTAAATAACTTTTAAACTATTTGACCAATTATTATGAAATTTAGAGTATAATTTAAGCACCAGAAGTTCCAGCATTCGGTATAATAAAAAGGTTCTAACTTAATTTTTACATAAGTTATGAATATTTATAAAAACTCAAAATTTCTGAATTATTTTGCCATTTTCTAAGCAACCAATAAGGATAGACATATTCAGCGGACGCCATATTGAAGTTTTTTTATATGATTTTTGAGTTTCTTATTTCCAAATTTGTTTAAAATGCTTAACCTTTTGGCAATAGACGAAAAAAGCGAAAATTTAGCGTTTTTTGATTTTCATTTGTTTATAACTATGTATATCATCAGAATCGGCTGCAGGAAACATATAGGTTATTATTTTAGATGTCCACACTACTCAAAAAATTTGGTTTCGGCCTGGAGGGGGTTGTGTCACCAACATGATATTTTTTTTCCTTATTTCTCTGAACTAGTATTCCGTATAGTTCAGCTATGTGTATACTGCATCTAGGAGAAAGTCGATATGATACTACTGTTGTATTTGAGGTTCTAACGGCACAACAGATGGCTTGTTCTTCTTTGGAGGCATCTGTGTAAAGACTTTTGTCGTAACGCTGTGCATATAAAGTTCTTTAAATGTCTGTACCAAGACAGTTCTAGGCGTTTCTTCTTTTTGTGTGTCGATTTAAGCTGGCAAGGACAGTAGGTAGCTTTTTGGTCCACGAGGGAATAGTGGACGTTGTGACAATAGTTGTGAGTGTTAGGTCTTTTACAGTGGCGGCTCGTGGTAATTTAAGGAGGGTGTTCAATTAAAGAATGTAATTATACAAACGGTGAATAAGGGCCGCAGGCGAAAAATTTTTGAGGCCTCGCCAAAAGATGTTCTGTAAAATGAAACCTATCTTTGACCCGATTAGTCAGGATGTCACACACTTTTTTTGTTTTGTGCAGAATATGATACCTACTGAATGATGGCGCTTCCTCGGTGGTGAAGGTGAAGGCAGAAGTTACGAATAATGAAATGGCTTTGTCAAAACTGTTTAAAAATCCGTTTATTTTAACGGCATCCAAAGACCGAGATTGAAATTATAGTTTTATTCTTTGAAAATACTAAAAGTGGATGGTGGATGCTAAAAGATGAGAAGGAAGGTCTATTCAGGGAAAGAATAGTAGAAAAAATATGTTGGAACATGAAAGGAAGCCCTAACACAATTTGGAGAAAAATGGCCAATATTATTAGAGAGAGACGGCTATTGAAATACTTGGGAAAACGTCAGGAAAGAAGTTTGAGGATAAAGAGACTTGGTGGTGGTCAAATGAAGTACAAGGAAAAATAAAAGAGAAGAGAAAATTATATAAAAAGTGGCAAGAAACCAGATCGGACATAGATTTTCAAAACTATATGGTCGCCAAAAAGGAAGCGAAAGTAACAGTAGCAAAAGCTAAAGCAGAAGCGTATTCAAACCTATACGATCAACTTGATACCAGGGAAGGCGAAACGAAGATATATAAAATAGCTAAACAGAGAGCAAAGAAAGCAAAAGATTTTAATCAGATTAGATGTATCCGAGATGAAAATAATAAAATACTAGTTCACGAAAGGGATGTCAAAAAGAGATGGAGAAAGTACTTTGACAGCTTATTAAATGAAGAATTTGACAGACAGCCCGTAGAGTCAACGGAGACAGTAGCAGCAATGGTCACCAAAATAACCAACGAGGAAGTGGCTCAAGCGCTTCAAAATATAAAGAAAGGAAAAGCGGTAGGACCAGATGATATTCCTGGGGAAGTATGGAGAGCATTGGGAGAGACAGGAACAAGGTGGCTAGCAGGTCTATTTAATAGAATTATGGTAGTTGGACAAATGCCAGACGAATGGAGAAGCAGTATACTGGTACCTGTTTACAAAAACAAGGGAGATATACAACACTGTACAAACTACAGGGCTATAAAACTACTTAGCCACACCATGAAAATATGGGAAAGAGTAATTGATAGACGGATACGTGAAGAGACCGAAATATCCGAGAATCAATTTGGCTTTATGCAGGGTAGATCAACAACAGATGCAATTTTCATTATAAGGCAGTTGATGGAAAAATACAGGAGTAAAGAAACAAACGCTCATATGGTATTCATTGATCTTGAGAAAGCATATGATAGAGTTCCTCGAGAGATTCTGTGGTGGGCACTCAATAAGAAAGGAGTCCCTGGTGAATATGTAAAGATTGTGAGGGATATGTATGAGGGAGTAACGACTAGTGTTAGGACAGGTGTGGGAGAGACTGATAAATTTCATGTGAAAGTAGGATTGCATCAAGGTTCTGTGCTTAGTCCGTATTTATTCTCATTAGTTTTGGACCAGATAACAGCGAAAATACAGGGTAACATTCCATGGTGCTTAATGTATGCTGATGATGTCGTGTTAGTAGGAAATAGTGAAAGAGACTTAGAACAAAAACTGGAACAGTGGAGACAAGCTCTGGAGGAAAAAGGTTTAAAACTTAGTAGGACAAAAACAGAGTATTTGGAATGTTCATTTAAAGATGGAGCTACTACAAATAAAATGGTATCTTTGGATGGTGAAATGATTGTAAAAAGCAATAGTTTTAAGTACCTAGGATCGGTATTACAGAGTAATGGAGAAATAGATGGAGATGCATGCAGTAGAATTAGGGCTGGATGGATGAAGTGGAAAGAAGCGAGTGGTGTGTTGTGTGACAGAAAAATTCCAATGAAGCTGAAGGGAAAATTCTATAAAACAGCCATAAGACCAGCTATGATGTACGGAACTGAATGTTGGGCAGTGAAAAAGAAAGAGGAACAGCGAATGCATGTGGCGGAAATGAGAATGCTTAGATGGATGAGTGGAGTGACAAAGAAGGATAAAATTAGAAACGAGTATATTAGGGGAAGTCTAGGTGTGGCACCAATTGATGCCAAAATGAGAGAGCATAGGTTAAGATGGTTTGGTCATGTTCAACGTCGAGACGTTAACCACCCAATACGAAGAATAGCTCAAGTGCAGATTCCTGGAAGGAGTAGGAGAGGAAGACCAAAGAAGACCTGGGGGGAGACGATAAGGCAGGACATGTTGGTAAAGGGGATTAACATTGATATGGCCCAAGATAGAATTGTGTGGAGAAATGCAATTAGGGAAGCCGACCCCGCATAGGGATAAGGCAAAGAGAATGATGATGATTCTTTGAAAATACTAAACATGGAAAACAAAATAAAGAATGTAGTTTATCACACCCACATAATCACTAAGTTTTTCTATACTGTTCAACTTTAAAACAATGTTTAAACTTTTTGTTTCTTATTGCACATTCTTGTACCAAGTTTATCTCCAGCCAAGTTAGTCCATTCTTTTTATAAGAAGTCGATTTTCAAAACTATTTGCATTTTCTTTTATAAACTTCACTGAATAAATCTCCACCATCCTAAAAAAACTACCTACCAATATTGTATTTAATAAAATCCCACAACAGAAAATGCCAAACTGTGAATTGAAACGCTTCGCCCCGGTCTCTGTGTGCAGTGCACAAATCGTCAATGTTTTAAGATAGGAGAATCCCTGGTTCACGGATTTAAGAGCTCTCGTTCTTCTATAGGGTTACTGTATAGTGGCTGGGTTCAATTTGAATTCTGCACTTTACGTGCATCTAGCGTAGCGGTGTTGTGCAAACAAATTATGTGATTAATAAATACAGTTATATTTTAATGATACTATGATATTTATGAGATTTAAGAAAAAATATTTTAATGATATTTATGAGATTTTTAAAAATATGTAGTTTAATGAAATTTGATTGGGTGTTCACTGCACAAGTGAACCAATGGAGAAACCGCCCCTGGTCTTTTATATCTTTTATCAAAGTTTATAAAATTTGTAAGACAGAATGTGCTCGAGGGTGACTATTATCTGGAAGAGGCTGGGGAGTATTAATTAGTAATTACTGGATTTTTCGGATTAGCAGATATTCTAGAAAAGTAAACGTTGCCGTCTTATAAAAAGTAGGGGTTCTGAAGATTCGATATAAAGACTTTCAGAAGGGCTTGATTTAAAGGCACCAAGGCTAATGCCTAAAGAAGCATTTTGAATTGTATTCAGGCTTTTAAGCTGAGTGTTGGAAGCTAATATGTAGAGAATGTTTTCGTAATCCAACTTAGAGCGGTTCAAAGTTCTGTAAATTTTTAAGAGGACTTCCTCTTCTGCCCTCCATTGATGACGAGCTAGAGTTCTTAAGTTCTTAAGATATTGATTCTATTTAGGCGGTTTGTTCTTGTGTTCTGTATCTGATATCTCCATGTAAGTCTTTTATTGAATATTACTCCTAATCATTTATGTTTATCGACTACTTGAAGAGGAGATCCATTTAGGTGAAGTAGAGGAGGGTGAGTGTGATATCTTTAGTGAAATGAATGGCTTTAGATTTTCTATTCCAATTCTATTCCTAAAATTTGACTCCAATTTTAGCGGACCAGTTTTGAAAGTGGTTAAGAGTATTTTGCAGTAAAGATAAAGAGCATGTGCTCCTTGTAACTTTACCTTGGCAATATAGAACAAAATCATCTGCGTATATTGAGTATTTTACCGAAGGGAGAACAAGAGAGTCTATATCGTTAATGCTAAGAAGGACAAGTGTGGGGTTCAGAACTAAGTCTTGGGGACTCCATTTTTTGGGATATGTGTTGTAGATACAGGCGCGGATCCAAGGGGGGGTCAATGGGGTCAATTGCCCCCTCCTTGAGACTTCGCCTGGTGTCGACTTTTTTTAAGAAAGAGATAATTACGATTGAGAATAAATAGTGAGTTTTGTGCCCTGTTGACAACTGAATAACGGAATGGAACATAAAACAAAATTCCTTCTCCAAAGTACTTGTTCTCGATCTTACTGTATGGTGTCGAGTCTTGGACTGTGAATAAAATCGATCTACTTACCTAAATCGCCTTGAGGCTCTCGAAATGTGGTTCTATAGAAGAATTTTAAAAGTATCTTGGGTAAAGAAGATTCGAAACTCCACAATACTAGAACGTCTCAGCAAGACTACAGATATTATAGAAGGCATCAATAAGAGAAAAGTGGAGTATTTTGGACATGTAATGAGAAGTTTCAAATATAGGTTGCTACAAAATATTATGCAAGTAAAAATAGAAGGCAAACGCAGTCCAGGACGAAAAAGCACTTCGTGGTTGATTTAGGGTGGCAGTGAATAAAATTAAGATAGCTATGATAGTAACCAACGTTCTGAAAGAACATGGCATATGAAGAAAAATAAAGCAACAGCCCATACCGAAAAAGAATCCTGCGTACGCGAGTGACGAGAAAATTTTTATTTCATTGCCCCCTCCTTGCAAGGTTGCTGGATCCGCCGTTGTGTAGATATTTTCCCGTTTGCTACCACTTTAAATAATCTCTCTTGTAAGAAATTGTATATAAAGGTGATAATATTACCATTTAAACAGAGTTCCTCAAGCTTTTTGAGTTTATGAGTTTCTCAACTATATCTTAATGAATAGTGCGAGCGGTTTCGAGAGAGTTGCTCTTTGTAGATGCTTGAGAAAAATAGACAAGATGCCATCAGGACCTGCAGATGAGTTTTTCATTGATTATATTGCCAAATTTAGCTCTTGTTCGGGGAAGGCAAGGTGTATTGGATTTGTTTAAATAAGCATAGGAGTTGAGTGGTTTGCGGGGTACAAAACGGAGAGTTCAGACTTAGTTTTGCTTTGAAAGTATTTGACTAGCGTTTCGGATATTTTGTTATCATTTGTAATTATGTTATTGCAGGTATTTTGCGATATCTATTTAGACTTCTCATTTGTTTAATTTTGGTTCACACTTGGGCGGGAAGGGTGTCTAAAGTTATGTTGTTTACGAATTTTTTCCAGGACTCTTTTTTGCTTTCCTTCAGAATTAGTTTGGATCTTGCATGGATTTTCTTAAAATAAATAAGATTTTTTGTTGCTAGTTTACAGGAGTCGTTCCACTATGGGACTGCCTTTCTTGAGGAACTGATGGTGATCATTTTAGTCGGTGTAGCATTTTTTAGTTCTGCTGCAGGGATATGCAGAAGTTCTCTAGAAGACTGCGGTGGTGTGAGATATGTTACTTGGATTAATATGTGTAGCTGAGTCTGGGATGTTATATGATTGGGTGGAACATTTGGACAGTTTGAGATAATGTGCCCTGACTTCTTGCATATGAAGCATTCCATTTTGTCTGTGGACAAAAATATTCTGTTTTCTCAATTTCCTTCGAATGCGATAACTAATGAAGTTTGTAGATTGAAATTGTCATCAAAGGTAAAAACATATACTTGCCTTCTAAAGCTCATGATGTGTAAATGTTCATCACCGGGGATAGTTGCTCTTAAAAATGAGACGGGGAGGCGTGGAAGGAGAACGGGGAGGGGGATGAGAAATGTGGAATACATGGAGATATATTGGATATTATTATCCTTTTTGTGGGAGAGAATAACCTGCGGACATTCATCATGGAAGTTCCTACTGTTAATATAGAATGAGATTTTTAGAAGTTTGTCGACGAGTTCTGAATTGGTTAAATAGATACAGATTCTGTTATTAGATATTACGGATGCAAATAAGATTTGTTTGCGACCAATAGTATCACCTACTTCCTTGACGTAATCGAACAATTTCAGATTTTCATCTGAATGCAATGCATGCAATACTATCGCTTGATCCGTCTTTGGAAAACTTGATCTAGGAGTTGATTTAGTTGCAGTTGCATATGAGGAAGTTGATGTAAAATTATGTTGAATATTTTGTGACATCTTGAAAGTTGTGAACTGTAAGGAAAGTCGTTTGGTTATTGCTACCCTTGTAGTCAAAGGTAAATGAAAAATGTAATTATTTGTTGATTTTCATTAGGTTTCATGTATTTGCTCTTCCAAAAATGCACATTAAGTAGGCCTAAGCCATTGGAAGCAGGATAAATTTTTGAAGAAATTATCAATTTGCTAATTAAGTAATTGAAAGAACATGTAATTAGTCTTATTTATACATACGGTTAAGCTTGGTCTTACTAGTATTTCAAAGTATTTGTTTTATTTCACAAAAAGCACTATAAATCGGAGCAAACCACTAAAACAATGGGTCCTTGTTCAAGTACAAACTCTGAATCGAAAATTATTTTAAAATATAATATTTATCAACATAATTAAAAAGTGATAAACTTTTTTGTTGATAGTGATACTTTCTCGTTGGTAGTGATTCACTTTGTATTTATATAATGTTTCCTATAACCTAAAGACGTATACATATGTAAAGAAGGCATAAACAAACAATCATATTCGATTTCCTTAAAATAATATTAATAGAAAGAAAGATGGATATACGAGATCCTTTTTGAACTTACAACCATAAAGTATAGTAACAAATTCCATTCTACTTTTCATTTATATCTTTCGCATATTTATCTTTTGGTTTACCTGCGGTATATCAAAGAGACACGAAATCTTTCATACGAGTTTGAAAAATTTGCAACGCTGAGCGCCCTTTTCATACTCGGATCTTTTCCTTAAATTTACATGCATTTGAAGCTGAACTTTGAACTTTCAGAATAAATCAGGAGTAGACGTGTTATGTCGTTTTAAGTATGCATGTCATTGATATGTGACGTGAAAAAAGATGTGCACTTATACGCATTGAGACGAAACATGTTGTATACAGAACAGGGGACATAAAAGTTGATGAAATGGTGAAGGGAAAGTTGAGAGTTTTTCTACAGTTGAAGTTGAATAGGACTTGCATTATAAATAAGCCTGTAACATGTTATCAATATACACAGTAACGTATTGATGGGCACTCATTTAAAATAAAAGGTCATACCTGATACAGCACACATTCTTTTTATTTTTACACACGATATCTAATAGTTATTTATGTACCAAGGAAATTATGTTGGATGTTTACGTCTGAGAGTGATTATCTTACAAACACGAGGGCCTCTGACCCAAGTGTTTGTAAGTCGCTCGAGGGTATAATTATCTATTAATGCCCAGGGTGCATACAAAATTTTATGTCATACTAGATTGTAATCGTTTTTTATAAGTATTTATTAACAATCAGAATTAAAAATTCTAGTTAATTTGATGACAAGCACAACCTATATAAACTACAACATTGTACACAAATATGGCGTTATGAGGTACATTACCCAGCGGTTTCACCTCTCAGTTTCAGCGAAGATCTATGGACCATAATCTTCGCAATCTTCTGTTGTTTATTGGCTGGAGTAGTGGTAATATTAGATGGTTGGGGTGGCCTTCCAATTTTTCATAGTAACTGTTTTCTCTTTCTTGAATAACTGTGCTGACTAACGGGATGCTTAGGTCTGTATGAAGTGTTTGACTAGAAAAGGACAATGGGGTGGTACGATGGTGCGTAGAATTTTTTATTTTTTTTTTGGATTATTTTTGTATTTGATTTGCTGCCACAACTCCATAGCTCGATTCCGCACGTCCATCAAGGTCTAATAGGGAACTTGCATAAATTTTTAAATCCGAAAAAAATGTTATAAATCACAACACAACATAATTTAAAACATGTATCAAAGATGAAAAAGTTTTGTTTGTCTTTCGTTTGGCCCCTAAAGACGATTAAAAATTCAAATTAAAACATGTGGTCCAAAACGCTTCGTGACGTCACTTGGTTTTACATTTACATTTTTCCAATAAAGTAAACAGAATTTTAAATTAGACGTTATAAACGTCAGTAGAAAATACATTTATGTGACGTTACAAGTGTTTTTGATCGTTTGAACTATTCATAGAAAAATTCGTACTTTTACAAAATGGTTTTATTTTCAATAGTAAACCTTCGTTCCTTTCCTTCAAAAACAGTATAAAACTACAATTTTAACAAACTGGTATATATTATTACAATGACATACGATAAATGTCATTAGAATATAAATATTTTTGACTTATTCCACGACGATGAGCTTGCCAAATACCCAAGTAGGTGGAGGCCAATAAAATAAAGAAGGAGAAGAAGAATATACCTAAATATAAGGTTGTGTCTAGGTATACGTTACCGTGTGCGCAAATAAAAAAGTTAGAGTGTCAGTGATTTCTTATTTTTTATTTGTTTAGTGTTTGTTTTTAAATTAACTACGGAGTGTGGACAATTATTTAGTTCTTTTAATGAGTTTAAGAACATTTTAAAACAGTACGAAAAAGATAAGAGACTATAAATTAATATATATTTTTTTTAGTTATAAATGAAGTAGTATGTATTACCGTAAAATATTAAAATAAAAAGAAGACCTAAAGCTTTCACAATAATAATTAACTTGTTCTGAAGAAAAATGGTGTTGCTTAGTAAAAAATTTTTCTAGTAATTTATCTAATCTGACTAATTTTTGTATTTTGACAATGACATCCGATTTGGACGTCGAAACGTTAATAAAAACATTTTTTTAGTTAAATTGTGGCTTATTTCCCATTTAGAATAGTTGATTATAATAATTAACTTACGTATAAAAATTATTTTAGCAATATTTTGTACGTGTCATATCAACTAAATACATATATTTATTTTGCTAACCTAAATATATACTTTTATATATATACATTGATTTATTACAATTAAGTTTGAAACATATCCTACACCCGAGAGGGTAGAAGGTCTAAAGATTATATCTAAGTTTGAAACATCTAAATAGTTCTGCTTCCCTTCCCTTAACAAGTATTTTTCTATCAAACAAACACTAAACATATCAAAATAGCATGTACCAAAATATACAGTCACTGCGCACGTTAAATAATGAAGTCACTGGCTTGATCAAGTTTAATTCGCGTGTAACTAACTTTTTTATTTGCGTACACGTTAGAGTGTACCTAGACACAGCGAAATATAACCATAATAATAACTAATGTAAAACTATGTGACGTCACGGGTCGTATGAACTATTTTATACCGCAGAAGACTTTAAATATGTATTTCTAAGTTATTACGAGTTTTTGAAGCGTGAAATTTTGGAAATCTCATTTTTAAACAAAACTGAACATTATTATGTAACAAAAAAAATGTGCAAGTTCCCTATTACTATTTTATAAATGAGCAGTTTGTTCTCAATCGATAGTCCAGATTTTCGACCTATAAGCCAATTATTTTCTTTCACTTTCAACTCAGTTTGTTTCTTTTTCTTTAAAATGTGTTGGTTCCAGTTTAATTTAGAATCAAGATGAAGCCCCAGGTATTTGACGATATTGTGTTGGGGTATGTTGATTTGATTAATGCTAATATTTGGGTATTGGTCTTTCCTCAGTGTGAAAGTTATATGTGTTGACTTAGTTTCGTTAACTTTATCTTCAATTTCTTTAACCACTGCTCGATTTGGTCTAGGTGTTTTTGAAGTTTTAATACTGCAGCTGTTGGATCTTCTTCAGTTGCAAATATTGCTGTGTCATCAGCGAAAGTTCCAATGGTGGTTTGTGGAGAAGTTGGAAAATTGGATGTGTACAGTATAAAGTAGTGGACCCAGTATGTATACTACCTTGTGGGACTTTTGACTGAATTTGGTTACGGTTTGATAGTTCATCGTCCACTTTAGTTTCAAATTGTCTTTGATTTAGATATAATTTTAATAAGTCAAAGTATTTATTGGGTAGAGATTTTTTGATTTTATAAAGTAATCCTGGTCGCCATAACTTATCAAATGCCTGGCTGATGTCCAGAGAGGCTGCTGTGCAATATTGTTTTTTGTCCAAGGCCTCTATTGAATACATGTGATATGCGATGGCATTGTTGCACTGTAGAATAAGCTTGTCGGAATCCAAATTGGTGTTCTTTAATCCAGTTTTGGAATTCTAGCTCGCTTATAATTCTTTTAAGTAACAGCTCTTCAAGAAGTTTTGATATTATTGGCAGTAGACTTATTGGGTGGTATGATGAAAGATCCGTTAAAGCTTTACCATTTTTCAGTATAACAATTACTTGTGCAATTTTTAGTCATCTAGTGCAATAATTGTATCTTAAAATTGCATTACTTGTACAATTTCAGTAATCTATGCCAATAATTATGTCTTAAGATTGCATTAAATATGTACAATAACTTCATTATACCTTTTTTAGGACGTTGTTTTAGCATTGTTGCTGTTATGAAATCAGTGCCGGGTGCCTTTTTTCATTAAAATTATTATGTAATTTCATCATTGATCTTCTTCAGTGTAATTATATGTCGCTTTCATTGATGAATTGGTAAGGCTATTTCCTGCTCTACGCTCTACTTCTTGTACTTGGTCGTTGTCGTGTGGCTTGAATACTTCAGTTAGATGTTCAGCAAGTAGATCAGCTTTTTCTTTGTTACTTTTTGGCCATTGTGCTGGTGGTGTTGAGTTTTTCCGAATTTGAGGTGAAGTATGTACTGGTTTTTTTGTTTTGATTGGTTTCCAGATAGAGCTATCTTGACGGGAAAGGTTTGATACATATTTTTCAAATGAGTTATTTCTCATCTGTTCTAATGCTGTTTTTAATTTCCTAGTTTTGTTATTATAAATTGTCCTGTCGTCTGGTCTGTGAGTTCTTTGCCAGATTGATCTGGCTTTTCGTTTTTTTGCTACTAGTAGATAAAATTCAGAAAATTTATCATAGTAGAGTAGGCACTATCATCGTTACGATAATGATGTCAAACTTAAATAAATATCTGCTACTCTCAAACCTAAAAGTGAGAATGGATAAAACTTTTGAAATTCCAGACAAAATTGCAAAAAAAGCAGAAAAGGCAACACAAAACTTGCTACTGACGAAATCGAAACAAGCATACGATAGAGAAAACGACGAAAATGAATTAGTAAAAGATACATCGAATAATAAATTACGATCTTTTTTTAACAATAAAACATCGTCTGATTTGTAGTAAAAATTTCAAGTACCTAGAAATAAACTAATTAGTGATCTAAAATAAAAATGTATACCATTTTTATTCAGTTGCAATGCGAAGGCAAAACAATCTTATCGACTTTGGAACCTTTCGACTCTTATTGGAGTCATCATCGGAGAAGGCGTAGGCCTGCAGCTATCTGCTCGAAGTGACCAAACCATGAAAGTTTATCCCCAAATTGCAACTGACGTGTATGGATTAAGAGACTAGCGTCATCTGGCAATTGAAAGGTAAAATTTTCAATCCTAATAGCAACATTAATGATATTGAAAAATATTACAAATATTACTAAAAGATTTTTAAATTGAAAACTTATTGGTCTATTTACCTGGTGACACCTCCAAGGCTTCTATAATATGTAAGCCAGATGGATGCTGCAGTGAAGACAAAAGGGAAGGAATTCTACACTATGCAATTCACAACCCCCGTCTGCAGCTTGGTAAAGGTCCAACGGAAAATGGACCTAGTTACTCTATAGGAGTAATACTAATATAAAATAAAAATAAAAAAAAATGTATAAACATTCTCAATTTCTTTGCGACACGAAAATGCAGCAGCTGCATAATAATATGGTAAAATCTGAGAGTGCAGGAAGAGTCTTCCACGTACCACAATTTGGGCCTTTCCGAATTGCAAAGAAAGAAATGTCACGGATGAACTAGGGCCATCTACCGATAAACAAAGTAAGTTAGCACAGAAAAAGACCATAAATATCGTCTTCATACCACCAGATTGACAACAGGTGGAATACTTTCTTTGGTTATACCTCCTGAGATTTTCAAAATTTATAAATCATACAGGATGCCGAGGAAATTAAGATGAGAGCATTTTAAATAATTCACAACTCATCTGCTCAGCGTGGTAAAAGCTCCCACAAGAAAGATTCCTTAATACTCAAACAAAACAGTAAATGAATTAAAAATGTATAAATATTCTCAATTTCTTTGCAACACGAAAATGCAGCAGCTGCATAATAATATGGTCAAATCTGAAAGTGCATTAAGGGTCTATACCGGTTTCGGGGGTTGTTTAGCCCTCATCAGTAGTACCATATCCTTCTCTCTCAGATTCTTCCACGTACCACACTTTGGACTTTTCCGAATTGCAAAGAAAGAAATGTCACGGATGAATTAGGGCCGTCTACCGAAAAACAAAGTATATCTGAGGTACATCCCTTATCTGAGGTATTGCAAAGGAATTGAGAATGTTTATACATTTTTAATTCATTTACTCCTTTGTTTAAGTATTAAGGAATCTTTCTTGTTGGAGCTTTTACCACGCTGAGCAGATGAGTTGTGAATTATTTAAAATTCTCTCATCTTAATTTCCTCGGCATCCTGTATGTTTTATAGATTTTGAAAATCTCAGGAGGTGTAACCAAAGAAAGTATTTAACCTATATTTAATATACTTAATCAAAATTTAACCCTCACGCACAAGTTGTAGTCTATGTGACTAACAACTTCAGTGAGAAACTGGGTTTATTTATTAAGTTGTTAGTTGCTACAAATAAACTCTATTATTATTATTATTATTATTATTGTCAATCTGGTGGTATGGAGACGATATTTACTGTCGTTTTCTGTGCTACTTCAATTGATAACTTACTTTGTTTTACGGTCTATAGCCCTAGTTCATCCGTGACATTTCTTTCTTTGCAATTCGGAAAGGCCCAAATTGTGGTACGTGGAAGAATCTGAGAGAGGAGGATTTGGGACTACTGATGAGGGGAAAACAACCCCCGAAACCGGTATAGACTCTTCCTGCACTCTCAGATTTGACCATAGTATTATGCAGCTGCTGTATTTTCGTATTGCAAAGAAATTGAGAATGTTTATACATTTTTAATTCATTTACTCTTTTGTTTGAGTATTAAGGAATCGTTCTTGTTGGAGCTTTTACCACGCTGAGCAGATGAGATGATTTATTGTCGTTTTCTGTGCTACTTCGATTGATCAAGTATATTCAATTGGGAAATAAGCCACAATTTTACCTAAAAATGATTTTATTAACGTTTCGACGCCCAAGTCGGGTGTCGTTGTTATTGACATTATGTACTAATAATACCTATTTTCAACTAAATAATGAATTCTATAAACAAAATTTTGGTCTCGCAATGGGCTCTTCTTTATCTCCATTATTGGCTAATATATTTATGGAGGATTTCGAAACTAATATCATTTCTAAACAAAATTTAAAACCCACAGTATGGTGGAGATATGTAGATGATGTGTTTTCCATATGGCCTCATAGATCGGAATTGTTGGATACGTTCCTGAATACATAGGCGTAACCAGGATGATCCTAAGGGGGGGGTTACAACTACCTGAAAGGGGGGGTTACAACTAGTGGAAGGTCTCTGAGGGCTATGGTGTTAAGCGTATAGAGCTCAAAGTACATCCCAATGGGGGGGGTTACAACCCCCAAAACCGCCCCCTGGTTACGCCTATGCCTGAATATTATAAACGATCAAGAAGAGACAATAAAGTTTACAATGGAAAAGGAATACAATAACACCCTACCTTTCCTCGATGTTTTGGTCTCAAAGAAGGATACTGGATATGAGACTCAAGTGTATAGAAAACCAACACACACCAACAGATATCTCAATTACAAATTAAATCATAACATCAACGTTAAAAAGGGAATCATTAAATCCTTATATGATAGAGCCAAAATTACTTGTTCTAACGAAAATTCATTTTTAGAAGAAAAACAATTGTTAACATCTGTTTTATTAAAAAATGATTATCCCATATCGTTTATAAATAAGGAATTGTCAAGATTGGATCGAATGGAACAGAACAACTTAGAACGGGATCCTACAACATTCACAAGAAATAATACGAGGAAAATATCAATACCATATGTAAAAGGACTATCCGAGAAACTTAAAACAATAGGAAATAAATTCAACATATCAACAACATTCAAAACAACAAACACATTGAGATCTATTCTATCTAAAACTAAACCTAACAGTGAACAAGAAAGAACAAAGAATTGTATTTATAAAATACCTTGTGAATGCGAACAATTTTATATAGGTGAAACGTCAAGACCATTAGACGTTAGAGTAAATGAACATCAGTCTTATATAAAAAATAGAGAATTTGATAGATCTCAAATATGTCAACACGCATGGGATAATGAACATAGAGTTCAGTGGAGAGATTCAAGTATAGTCCTAAAAGAAGCAGATAGTAAAAAGAGAAAAATCAAAGAAGCGGCTCTAATTATGCTAAATGAAACCAATTGTGTCGCAAATTCCTCGGTAGAATGCAGTAGGATGTGGTTACCCATATTAAAGGAGGAAGTCAATAGAAAGAAAATACCACAATTAGTAAATCGGTAACATATCGAGTTAGTACATATTTAGTATTTTAGTATTATTTAAAATATCAAGTCAGAATTTGGTATTAGTTTTGAGAGTAAACTAAATGTAAACCCAAATACTTACGATGTCGGGATAGCATCACGAGGTTTTTCCTGGTTTTCCCTCGTGATTTACTATGGAATCTCTAACACGAGAATTTCAGTGCCACCGTTGCATTTGGTTGTCTTTTTAAAGACAGATCACATGCTATGATTTTTTGTGGCGGATATTCTTGAGTTGGGATTGATTTCATGTAATCGAATGAACTATCTTTTAGTAAAGTCGTCCCAGGAACGCAACTCCTCAATATTGGCAATATCATTTTAAAGTCGTCTACTTTAAAATGTATAATACATGTCTGATTTGCCGATATAAATGAGTCAGATTAAATAAATTATTAGAAGAATTTTTTACTAAGCAACAACATTTTTGTTTATTTAGTATTCATTTGTATTTTGACAACGACACCCGACTTGGGCGTCGAAACGTTAATAAAATCATTTTTAGGTAAAATTGTGGCTTATTTCCCAATTGAATATACTTGATTATAAAAATGCCACAAGAAAATAGCTTCAGAACAACACTTCGATTGATAACTTACTTTGTTAAAAATAAAAATGTATACCATTTTTATTCAGTTGCAATTCGAAGGCAACAATCTTATTTTTCACTTAGAACTGGGAGCGCAGTCCAGCAATCTGAATCGACGATAATAAAAATGGTATACGTTTTTATTTTATTTTATTTTATGTTATATTAGTATTACTCCTATAGAGTAACTAGGTCCATTTTCCGTTAGAACTTTACCAAGCTGCAGACGGGGGTTCTGAATTACAACTTTTTAGAATTCCCTCCCTTTGTCTTCACTGCAGCATCCATTTGGCTTGCAAATTTTAGAAGCCATTGAGGTGTTACCAGGGAAATGGACCAATAAGTTTTTAATTTAAAAATCTTTAATAATATTTTTCAATATTATTGATGTTGCTATTAGGATTGAAAACTTTACCTTTTAATTAGTGATCAATTATTATTAGGTTGTTTTTTATTTATATTAATAAATGGTTTGACCCGCTACTTTTTGTTTCAGGATCCACTACGACGAAGACTACATCTCTCTAAAAATCGACCCCGACAAGCCGAGTCCCATCGATGACCTTTTGGCCGAAGAAGCCTTGTACAGAGCCAGAAGAAAACGCCGAAAACGAAGAAAAAAAGAGCTGAAAAAGAGAATGGCGATGGCACAAAACACGTGTTTTGTCGAAGGAGGAGACTTAAACGAAACGTTCAAACATCTTACAGTAGAGGATTCATCGAAGAGAGCTAAATGGACAATCGTAGGCACGGCCTTTCTGTTGCTCTTTATGTGTCTCCTATTGGTTGGTATCACGTTGAGGATGGCTCCTATCATTGATGAAATGGGTAAGAAAAGTTATTTTTTTAACATACCCATTTTTTATTTATCTGCCAATTTAAGCTAAATGCTGTACTTTAATAAAAATCACATTTTACATTTCTTTTGACGTTCTGATCTCCAACCCGGAAACAATTTTCAAACAATATTATTATAAACACTGATTTTTTTAACTTGCAGTTTTTTATTATTTAGCGCTTGACAGCTGACAGCTGACGTATTTGACCTGATAGACCGAAACATTTCTTTTCTTAATATTACTCTGCATTTATCTCTCCCCCGACAAACATATTTCATTATTAAATACACCTCTGTACAATACTTCTTTGTAAATGTATCTTCACAGCAACAAATCTTGATTTTTCATTAAAGTCTTAAGTTTTTACCTCATAAATCTCTTAAATGTATTTTCTCAAGACTCTGTCATCTAAGAAATGATGATTCACATCATATCTATTGACTCCTACCTGTCCCGCCCCTTTATACAAAACAAACAATTTGAGTCGACCCTCTCACTATCCTAAATACTAATTTATGCGTAAGTAATTTATGTCGAGTTTATTTTGTCGTTATAAAAAATAATTTAAACCACACACCAGTATTTTTTGCTATTTTATTTTTACAAAAATATTTTAACAGTCGATTATAACGTATAAACGTTTTATTACATTTAAATTTACAAACTATAAGCCAAGCCGCACACCAAAGAAACATGAAACGAAAAACATGAAACATGAAACGAAAAACATGTTTCATGAAAAGAAAACACTGCTAAACAAATCTCAAAGTCCGCCTACCAATGAAACGAGTGTGATTCATGCTAATGACACATTTTTATTTTCGGAGAGGTTCATAAATGGCCGGACGTATATTTGTTTAGCAGTGGTTTATTTCCATGAAACGTAATTTACGTTTCATGTTTCTTTGATGTGCGGCTGGGCTTAGACTATAAAAATGATGGCTGAACCGGTAAACGGTTCTTGGCGGTAACATTTTTCCAAATTCGGAGACGGACTATTATCTCGATGCTCTATTACACGCTCTCTCGCTCTCAGTTTGGCTACAGTCAGACATAGTCCAGAGAAATAAGATTTTTCTCGTTACACATCCCCCTCCAAGCCGAAAATCAAATTTTTTGGGTAGTATGGACATCTATATTAATAACCTATGTTTTCTGCAGCCGATTTTAATGATATACATAGTTATAAAGAAATGAAGATCAAAAAACGGTAAATTTTCGCAAATAACTCGAAAAGTTTTGACTTTTTTTTGAAAAATCTCTATAAAACGAAAGTTGCTTTGAATTAGTCAATTTATCCATTTCCTGACTTATTTTAAACACGCGTTTTTTTACCTCAGTAAGAAAGCGAAAATTTACCGTTTTTGATCTTCATTTGTTTATAACTATGTATATCACCAAAATCGGATGCAGAAAACATATAGGTCATAGGTTATTATTATAGATGCCCATACTACTTAAAAATTTGGTTTCGGCCTGGAGGGGGTTGTGTCACCAACAGGATATTTTTTTCCTTATTTCTTTGAACTAACAAGCGATGATTTACGGCGCTATAAGAGCAGTAAAATGAAACGCGAAAATGGGTCCCACGGTGAGTGTTCTGGATGGCCATACCAGAATTTACAGCTCAGTGTGGCCATCCACTATTCTCACTGTGGGACCCATTTTTCGCGCTTCATTCTACTGCTCTTACAGTGCCGTAAATTGTCGCTTGTCTGACCGTAGCCTTATATCGCAACGCTCAATCACAATCATTCTCTATATCTAGTCCTCAATCGGACAACACCTCACACGTTCTGTGTAAAATTACATATCTCGCCTTCGTGTACATTTTGATTTCACGTATTAAACGTATATATTTGACATAGCAAAGTAGTCAGTTAAACATCGCTATTTTTAAGACAAATTATTGTAAAATAAAATTATTTGTAAAATGAATCGTGTTCGTATAAAATAAAATATTTCAACTCACAATCTACCACTACTTCAACATCGAATTGTACCTGCTAACAGTTAATAATTA
Organism: Diabrotica virgifera virgifera; assembly: GCF_917563875.1. Taxonomy (NCBI): domain Eukaryota; kingdom Metazoa; phylum Arthropoda; class Insecta; order Coleoptera; family Chrysomelidae; genus Diabrotica; species Diabrotica virgifera. Next base: position 173,958,972 of record NC_065447.1, read on the forward strand.
TTAATCTTAGTCTTTCATAATCAACCATTAGCAGTTTGGTTCTCGACTTATGTTGAGGACAAGGGACATCCACAATACTGTTTATTGAAAAATAGTTAACCCTTAACTACTGACATGGATGCTTCAGGATGTAGACTCTGGCATGCGGTATGTCATGCCGTTGCCTATTCTTCTTTGTTCTCAATATGAATTTGTGTTGTATAACTGTATTTGTTTTTTACGTCAACTACGAAATTATTTTTCACACTGCTGTAGAATAAAATACTGCTCCAAATAAAATAAACTTTATTTTTTCAAGAAAATTATGAACGTATGCATACTATTAAAAAATGGTGGAAGTTCTTACAAAATTATTTATAAACTGAATTACAAAAAAAACTTTAGTATTGGTGACTCAAAAATAGTGAAATAGTGCTTTCCATTTGAAGATAGAACAACTGGATGAACTTGTTGCCATACTAATAGCAAAATAATACACTGGACTGTTTTTAAAACTATGGAAACGTAAACACTGACATGCGATAAATGATACCGCAAGAATACGTTAACGTAGCTCAAAGACTAAACCATACTAAAACTGCAGCAGTTGGGAGAAGATACAACTATACACCATTTGAAGGTACACAGATGGTGTTCTAGAGATCTTTTATAAAACACGTTCTACAACGAATAATTATTTATGAAACAGTTCGTGAAGTATGCTTTTTGCGAACGCACGCGATGTTTATACATTGCGTAAATTCGCAAAAAGTACTTCACGCACAGTTTCATACAATATTTTATCTACGATAAACAAATAAAAAAACTGTAACTCTTCGTCACTGGAATTAATTTCTATTCTACAATTTTTAGAACTTTGACATTTAAAAATTCTAACTTCTTTCAAACCAAAAACTGTCAAAACTTTTGTCGTAATTTATTGCTGACAACGTCATCACCATGACAACGCGAAAGTTAAGGATATTTGATTATATGAAAGTGTGCCAAAAACAATGCGAAAAAGTAAATCCCGTTTAAAATACATTGTTACTTCACGCACACTTTAAATCCTTCACGTACTGCTATCTATATTGACAGTTTTCACAAACTAAAAACTTATACATAATATGAGATAGAGTAGATAAATATATTTTCGGCAAGGTATGACATACCGCATGTTAGTGGTTATTACTGTAGGATTCGTTAAAGACAATCGTAATAAAAGTCCGTGTGATGTTTAACAGTTTTAACTAATAAAATAGATAACTAAATTATTGATACTATTAAATTGCCGAAATGTAAAAGTGTTTGTGTAATTGCGACTAAAATTTTACGAGTTCTCACAAAAGAAACTGTCTTTGAAATAATCGCGTTTATCTACTTAATATATGACCGGATTGTCAATATATAAGTACGTCTTAAACTTCCTCCTTTCGATTATTCCCAAATACAACCTCTTTACCCATTCGAATCTCAAAATCGACTGTCTCTCGCCAGCCTACGCTAAATAAAAATCTCTTGCATCTAATCTCCCATTTCCGTTTTCCACTGAGAATCAAACTATTAAAATTGGTTCAAAGTTGCGAATGTTATTCTTACTTAATTAGGCCTTAAAGATTCAAAGTTAGAAGTATTTCGGACCGGCTACCGTAGTAGTCCATATGTGTGAGACTCTTATTCCGTGCTCGTAATAATAATTAAGAAAAAAATATATACAGGGGAATTTAAAAATATAAGGTAAAATATTTAAAATTCTATATTACTATATCTTTAAATATAGAAGCATTATGTTCACCATGATGTCAATAAAAAAGCCTACAATAGAAAAATGGGTGGAAATGCATAGTTGCATTTTAAAGTGCATAAACATGTCAAAATATGTGTATTAAGGGTCAGATTTTGTTACTCGGGGGGTTTCCCCGCAAATTTATGCAAACAGATAACTCGGAGGTTTTTGGGGTTGATGAACAAGAATACGCCATCAGATCCGACCACTGGTCAACCTGGTGCCCAAAAAAAGTTCGAACTCCAGAATCTAACATGCCTTAGCAGTGAGCTTGGGTACCAGCTGGTTAAGGGTCAGTTTTGATGGCGACCCCTATTTGCATGCATTCAGTGCCGAAAACCTTCTAAATTCAAGAAGATGACGTTGCTTAGCAGTAACCGTAGATACCAGGTGCTCCAGGTGTCATTCTGATAGCATATTCGTTTTGAGTCAAGCTAAAACCTCCCGAGTAATCTAATGTATTAATTTAATGCCGATAACCCTCAATCCTTCAGATGATGTGACTTAGTAGTGAACCTGGGCACCAGGTTCTCCAGGGGTCAGTTCTGATGGCGTAGTCGTGTTCGGCGACCTCAAGAGCCCCGAGAAAAAATCTCTCCCTTAATATGTGCAATTCTGCATTTCCGCCCATTTTTCTACTGTAGACATTTTCCTGTGACATTATCCTGTGCACAATGCAAAAAGTTGCACGTTTCTAGGTGTTGCATTTTAAAATCGATTTATTCCGGCGTTTTTAATGCTAAGTGCCCTGGTCTATAATGTCAACAAACAAATGGCGTTTTTTACAGAACAAAATTCATATCTACTGAACTGTTAAATTCAGAACTTTTTACGTTGCCCTCGCATACAATTAGCAGTGTATGACCATAAATCATTATTCAGAATAACATCGACCACTCAGTTAAGAGCCTCTAAACTTTATTACGGTAATATTTTCCAAAACATTAGGTCTGTTATTATGATCAATAATACGCTACCCCAGAGAGGAAAATTAAGCGGAAAATCCCTTTCCGGATAATGTCGGTCCAAAATTACTATATCGGAGAGATTTCACGAATTCTCTTTGTACAAGTTCACAATGAGATCAAGATAAATATTTGATAGCTGACCGTCGGATCTCACAAAATACACACATTTACAAACGCCATGTCGGACTTGTTGTTGACGTTTAAATCGGGAGCGAAAACATACAAAAATTAAGTTATAATTCGGCTGTTGAGTTCGTGCAGCAAATAGGCAATGTTAGATACAATAGTCTAGTCTTTGATGTTAAATAAACTAAATTACCAAAATAAGCTATTTTTTGAATCCTACATAGGTCATTTTAAACCATTGCGTTTATTTAATATACTCTATTGCTGTTTAGAAAACTTCACCAGTTGATAAATTGACAAATTATGGACGAAACGAGAGTAGCGAGAGAATTGTAAATTAATACCACATTGGTATGTACACTGATACTACAATACACTGAGTTGTATTAAATGCGACCGACTAACTCTGAGACTGGTTGGTAACTAAAGCGCTGGTTTCCTCGAAAGCGGCACCGACAACCTGCGACCGTAGAACTGCGATGAATTACGTCAGATTACGGTGAAAAATTCAAGGTTCTTCACTGCGGCAATGGAATGTGCAAGCTCAGCAAGCGGTAGCTTCCAACGCATCCTTGGAAACCACCGCTATTATTTTGCATGGTACAGTTTTTTATGATGTCATTCATCGCAGTGTTACGATCGCAGGTTGTCGGGACCGCTTTTGAGGAAACCAGCGCTTAACTGAACAGTATAAGAAATCGGCTTCTTTAGACTTTTACAACGAGGGGGAAATCAATAATTAATTTTTGTGCGTGTTTAATTTAAATTTTAAGCAAATAAAACCTTTTAGGGCGGTCTGGTAGCACATAGAACTTTTAAAAGTTTGTAGAGCACAAATGCAATAATACCTAATCGAGATTGTGTTTCTAATCCGAGGTATGTTAATCCACATATGGTGAATTTAGGCTATTAATTGTTTTTGTAAAGGCTGAAAATTGAAAAAGAAGAATTAACTGGAGATCGAGATTATAAATTTGTTTACAGAGTGTCACTGGCGAAGCGTCCATGTAACCACTGTTACCATTGGTAACAGTTAAAAATCGTGCAAATAAATATTTTATGACGATGAATAATTCCATTTACCAATATTTTTACCAATAGAAATATATTATTATATTATGTGTTAATAGTACCTAATTCAGTAAATAGCCAACTACTCGTAGACACACGAAAATATTGGCGAGTTTATGTGACTCAGTTGCACTTTATTATACTCTGTTACCAGTCTCATTTGTAGTTACAATGGTTATATCCTCGCTGTCGCTCGGGACCGGCTAGTGTCTGAAAATTTTGAAAGAGTGACGGCGTAAGCCCGTAAGCGCGCTGTGTATATTAGTAGCCCTGTTACCAGATTTAAATTTAGTTAGGGTTCCTATAAAAAGTGTGCGTGCAGTTAACCATGGATGAGTGTCACTGCGTAATCGATCAAATACTTGAAAAGTAATTCTCCTTGTATAATTTTGAAGAAAAATAAATAAAAATGTATAAACATTCTCAATTTCTTTGCAAAACGAAAATGCAGCAGCTGCATAATACTCTGGTTAAAGCGGAGAGTGCAGGAAGAGTCTATACCGGTTTCGGAGATCTTTTTCCCCTCATCAGTAAACCCATATCATCTTCTCTCCACTTTAACCATTTACCATAGCTTAGGGCCTTCCCGAATTGCAAAGAAAGAAATGTCACGGATGAACTAGGGCCATCTACCGGAAAACAAACTAAGTTATCAATCGAAAAAAAATAAGATTATTGAAAATGAGAAACCTATTTTAAACAATTTAAAAAAGGAATAAAAAAAAATTGTTCGATATTTTAAATTTAGTTGGTACAGTGAAAATCCTTATTGGTTATATGGTTGCAGGAAAAATAGACTGTATTGTTGGCCATGTCTTCTGGTTTCTACAGAAAAATGGGTGGACCAGGTTCACGATTTAAATGGTTTTAGAGTTTTAAAAAGGAGACATGAAATTTCTCCGTTACCTACATGTACGATGTATACCCAATTTGATTCAGTTTGGCAAAGTTTGAGTTTGTTAAAAAATAGATAGGTATATCCTTAGCACACTTATAATAGATACCTTATGTTTTTTGGCCAAACAAGAATTAGCGTTTCGTGGTCATTTTGAGGGCGACGACTCTGACAATCTAGGCAATTATAGGGAATTGTTAACATTAATTGCCAAACAAGATCAAACATTTTGACAAGATCTAGAAACATCAACTGTTTTTTCGAGAGGTTCAAGTGATATACAAAATGATGTTATTGAAGCTATATACATTTAGCCATATCTTCATTTTTTCAATAAGATTTTTTTTTCATCTGGTTTTGGTAACACTTTAGAAAAAGTCACGCGTCGCCACTGCAGAGCGTAACAATCTTTGGGCCAAAGATTTCGGTTTGTTACAAAGTTGTAACACTAAGTTAATAAATCCCTTTTTTTTTGGGAGGTGAAAATCTCCAAAAGACCGTCTGGGAAGTTGTCTCAGGTGTGTCATATTCAGTTCGGCACGCTTCACCGCATGCCGAGGCCGCCTACCGACTAAACTCACCCCCTGTTCCTCCAGCCGACGGGTCTGGAACCGCACTTAGCGTGCATACCTGACCCGCCGACCTTACTCTTAACTCCCCTCTGGCACTTTTCGCGTGCATTCCATGGGTTTGGCGGTCGCCTAGCCTTCCTCCCGCAAGAGCCTCGCGTCAGACCGGTCGATGGAGCGACAGTCCGGCGCAACCCTCTCGCAGGTGGGGTGAACGGGGTGCCCCCTCCCACGTTGGAACTAGCAAAACAGAACCAGTTGGTAATTACGAGTAACGCCAAACATTCTTACTTTCATCAATGCATTCATTCAATACACACATCCATTAAAAATCTCGGATTTAAAACAAGGAGGCAGTTGGCGTAGGTTGGATGTAAAAGGTCCTCCCTCGCCAGATGCCCCGGGACGGACACGGGTAGAACAAAGAAAACAGAAATCAAAACAGAAACAAAACGAGAAACACAAAAGGCACTCAGCCTAAGTAGAAAATAAAAATCCTCCCCCTACTGATAGCCTCTTGAGACATGCACCACAGTTAAATAAGATTAAGATAAAACGGGTAAAATGTTATATAAATAAAATTGATAAATAAATAAATAGATAGATAAAATAGAATAAATAAAATAAAATAAGGGCAGCCAGCGTAAATTGGATGTAAAGGGTCCTCCCCCGCTGACTGCTTGCATGACACAAACATGTTAAAAAATAAATAATGACGATTGGTCATCCCGCTTGCAGACGCCTCTCTTTTTCCTCTTTATCCTTGATTGTCTTGGTGACAAAAGCAATGATCAGGTCAAAGTCTCTCTTGCTATCGATAGCTTATCGATTAGCTCATGAGGCTCGCCTAGAAGGGATCCCAGACCCAGCTGTAGCTCAGTACGCCCCGCGTGATATTCAGGGCACACGAACACAACATGCTGCGCGTCATCCACTACTCTACACTCGGGGCATAGATCGTCCACTGTCTTCCCTATACGATAGGTAAATTTCCTAAATGATCCATGTCCCGTCAAGAATTGTGTGAAGTAATAGTTGGCGCGCCGATGCCGACAATCGTACCACCTCACCACATCCGGAATCAAGGATCTCGTCCAGGCCGCCTTCTCGACTTCGACTGTCCATTCCCTCTGCCACATCTGTAGACTTCTCGTCCTCTCCTGTGGTCCTGAACCTATTACCTCCTTGCCCCTTTGATACATTCGGACTCTTTCTCTGGCCAGGATGTGCACCGGTACAGCACCAGCCACCACCTGTAAGGCAATGCTTGATACAGTTCTGTACGCGCTGCACACCCTGATCAGAGGTTTTCTCTGAGCCCTAAGAAGCATGTCTTTGTACTTTTTCATTCGAAGGACCTCGTGCCATACTGGGGCCTCGTATAACACTATAGATAGGATTGATTGTAGCATCACCGTTCTTTTCTGGGATTCCGGACCCCCTATATTTGGCATCAGCTTGTTTAGTGTGGAGGTCCTTTTTTCTGCCTTCCGACATGCTTCTTGTATGTGTTGTCCGAATATAATCCTGTCGTCAAATATTATACCTATGTATTTCACTGTCTTCTGGGGTCTTATTGCGGAGCCTTTGTATTCAAATATAATATCATTTCTTTTTCTCGGTCCCCTAAAGATTATGGCTTCCGTCTTCTCTACTGCTAATTTTAGGTCGCTTCTTTTTATCCAAGCCGCAATCTTTCGTATTGCTCTATTTACTTTTCCTATTATTCCCCCATTCGTGTTGTCTTCGATTAGTAAAGCTAGATCGTCCGCGTATGCAATCGCTCTCACTCGTCTCTCCTTGTTTGCTTTTAGTACCCCATTATACAAGGTGTCCCGAAAAAATTGGTCATAAATTATACTACAGATTCTGGGATCAAAAATAGGTTGATTGAACCTCACTTATTTTTATCCAATAGTGCACACAAAAAAAGTTACAGCCCTTTGAAGTTACAAAATGAAAATCGATTTTTTTTCATATATCGAAAACTCTCAGAGATTTTATATTGAAAATAGACATGTGGAATTTTTATTGCAGCAACATCTTAAAAAAAAATTAAAGTGAAATTTGTGCACCCCATAAAAATTTTATGGGGATTTTGTTCCCTTAAACACCCCCAAAATTTTGTGTACGTTCCAATTAAATTATTTTGTGGCACCATTAGTTAAACACAATATTTTTAAAACTTTTTTGCCTCTTAGAACTTTTTCGATAAGCTAGTGTTTATCCAGATATTTTGAATATTTGTCGAATCCACCACGTATTTGTATATACATAGTTAAGTACAAGTCGACAAGCCAGTCATGGCGCGTGACCTTGAGCGAAAATACACAGCGACAAATGCAGAATACGAGAAGGTCAGCCGCCACCACTCGCTTGTCGCACTGTACGATTATAGAGACCTGTTGCTAATTTGAAAATTTATTTATAATTTACATTTTTAGGTATATTTTGAAAAACAAGCTACATCTCGATAAAAGGTGACTTATGAAAAAAAGACTAAGAGGCAAAAGTTTTAAAAACACTGTGTTTAACTAATGGTACCATAATAATAGTTTAATTATAACGTACACAAACATTTGGGGAGTTTAAAGGAACAAAACCCCCATAAAATTTTTACGTAAATATATTGAAAAAGAAGCCGCATTTCGATAAAAAATGGCTGATCTAAAAAATACTTGGAGGCAAAAAAGTTTTAAAAACGTTGTGTTTAACTAATGGTACTACAATAATGAATTAATTGGAACGTACACAAAAGTTTGGGGGTGGTTTAAGGGAACAAAATCCCCCTAAATTTTTTATGGGGCGGACAAATTTCACTATAATTTTGTTTTAAGATATTCCTTTCATAAGAATGATACATGTCCATTTTCAATAAAAAATCTCTAATAGTTTTCGATATATTGAACAAATCAATTTTCATTTTGTAACTTCAAAGAGCTGTAACTTTTTTTGAGCACATTTGTACTAAGGTAAGTTAGGTTCAATCGAACTATTTTTGACCCCAGAATATGTGGTATAATTTATGACCAATCTTTTCGGGACACCCTGTATAATATATTTCATAGTGAGGGTCCCAGGACTGACCTCTGGGGTACTCCCGCGGTCATCTCTTTCTTCTTTTTTTTTTCGATATGCATACGGTTCTGTCAGATAAGTAGTCCTTTATTATGTTGGACATATATTCTGGGGCCCATTCGACGACTCTGTCTACTATAAGACCCCAGTTTGCTGAGTTATATGCATTTTTTATGTCCAACAGAACAAGGACCCAGGTCGCGGCGTCGACTGTCGATCTACCTTTACGAAACCCATACTGTTGATTTAATAACACTCTCTCATCTTTCAACATGCCTTCCAGCGTCTTCTTGATAAGTCTTTCATAGGACTTACCAAGGCAGTCTAGGAGGCATATTGGCCGATAAGAGGATGCTGAATCGGGGGGTTAATAAAGCCCTTACAAAAAACCTTTTGTAATCAAGATTGGGATAATAACTTTATTTACAGGCTGTAACAACTATAGAGGAATAAAGTTAATTGTGGTACACAATGAAATGTTGTGCTGTAAGCTGTTAAACTGTAGATCGAAGGTTATGGAGACAGACATCGGTAGGAAAAGAACAGTTTATGTTTATGCCAAGAAGGAGGGCAACGGATGCCTAGTTTGCTTTGAGATAGTTGATAGAGAAATACGGTAAGAAAAAAGAGAGCTATATCAGGTATTTATAGATCTTGAGAAGGAGTACTATGAGAGAGATGGGTTCCTGAGAAATGCGTGAGGCGCGTGAAAGATAATATGTATGAGGGAGTATACACCAAAGTAAGGACTTATTCGGAGTGACCAAAAGTTATCCAGTGACGGTTGGTTCCCATCAAGGCTCTTCACTGAGTACCTACGTCTTTAATATTATTATAAGTAAGGTATTTTAGGGGAGGAGCCTCCTTGTTCAATGATCTTTGATGATCATATCGTGTTAGTAGAGAATAGCAAAGAACTGTTGGATAAGTTTGAAGATTACAGAAGGGCTATTGAAGAGGAAGGAATTAAGGTCAGCAGATCTAAAACGGAGTATATGTGGTTGGGAGGAAGAGAAACGGTTGATGACATCGGATTGTTTGAAGAAAAACTAGTACGAGTAGGAAAATTTAAATTCACTGGCTCGTTCATAACGGAAAATCGGACACTCCATTGGAAAATCGTCCACGGGCTATAGACTGAAGGGATGAACATAAAGATAATACATGAGTGTGGTGAAGCCTGCGTTGGTGTATAGCGGTGAAGTGTGGCCGGTAAAAAAGAGCTAGGAAAAGAAGATAAGATCATAATCAATGGCGCTACAACTCTTCGTGAGTCTTTGCCGCGTTTACTATTGCCTTCCATGTTTGTCGGTCCTGTGCCACTAATTCCCATTGTCGCACTCCCATTTTCTCTAGATCCTCTTTGACTGCATCTTTCCACCTTTTTCTAGGTCGCCCTACAGACCTTCTTCCATCTGGCCTTTCCCAGAACACATTTTTTATAAGGCGATTGTCGTTACTGCGTATCACATGCCCTGCCCATCTGAGTCTAGTAGCCTTTATATATCTGACTAGATTTTCTTTTCCGAATAGAGGCTCTAGCTCGTTATTGTATCTGCGCCTCCATTCGTTTGTGACGCTGTCTCTGCAAGGGCCATATATCATTCGAAGGAGTTTACGTTCCCACACCAGCAATTTATTTATTTCTCTTTTTGTTAGCGTCCGTTTCGCTTCCATACACGACTGCTGGTCGTATTATGGTCTTATATATCTGGATTTTTGCACCTCGTGAAAAAAGTTTTGACTTTATTAGATATTTCATTGCGAAAAAAGATCTGTTTCCTGCCATTATTTGGGTTTCAACTTCTCGCTCAAATTTGTTGTCATTTGTGATTGTTGCTCCTAGATATTTAATTTCTTTAAGCACTTCGAAGTTATGATCGTTTATAGTAATATTACCATAGACGACCATATATTTTGTTTTGTCTTCATTTATTTTTAGACCGATGTTTAATGCAGCTTTTTCAAAGCTCGAGAAAATATCCTTAATTTCTAATGTTGATTGTGCTACTGTGTCTACGTCATGGGCAAAGCAGTTATGTCTGGTTTGAGTTTTGTTGCACAATTAATGGAATCATAAGCCTGTTTGAAGTCTATAAAGATCTGATGAACGTCCTGATTATATTCCCAATACTTTTCAAGCATTTGTCTTATTGTAAATATTTGATCAATAGTCGATCTGCCAGGCCTGAAACCACACTGGTAGTCACCAACTATTTCTTCGGCGTATGGTACTAATCTTTTTAATAATATCAAAGCCAATATTTTATACGTAGTGTTGATTAGTGAGATTCCTCTGTAATTCATGCATGATTCCTTTTTTCCTTTCTTGTGTATTGGTACAATAATACTACCACGCCATTCTTTCGGCATTATTTCTTGTTGCCAGGCCTTTTCTATTAATTGATGGATTCTACTTATGAGTTCATGACCGCCTGTTCTAATTAGCTCGCCATCAATATTGTCCAGACCAGGGGATTTATCGTTTTTAAGCGTTTTTATGGTATGCGTAATTTCTTCTATGCTTGGTGGGGGTATTTCTAATTCGGCCGTTTGATACTCATGGTTCTCCGTTGTTTCCACCATTTTCATTGTTTTCATCAGTAAAATTTTGGATATTCAGAAGCTCTTCAAAATATTCAGCACATCTTTCTATTATTTTGTTTTTGGCAGCCAGCATTTCTCCATTTTTATCTCTCACGAAGTTGGTTGTCCATATATACGAGCCTCTCTTATGTTGTCTTACCTCTCTGTAGAAATTTTTACTTTGATTGCGTCTGTGTTCTCCTTCTACTTTTTCAATTTGCTGTTGTAGATATTGTCTCTTTTTTGCATAAGAGTTCTTCTAGCTGCGCCTCAAAAAAAAAAGAAAGATAAGAGTAGCTGAAATAAAATTGTTACGGTGGATGTTGGGTAAGACTAGAAGGAATAGGATCAGGAACGACTTGATTAGGGAAGAGCCGGGGTGACTACACTACGGGTAAATTATTCAAGAACAAAGACTTATGATTTGGTCACGTCATAAGTAAGACGTAGCAATGAAAACCATGTGAGACGAAGAATGGAGCTGTTAGAAGTTGATGGAAATAGAGGTAGAGGAAAACCGAATAGAAAATGGAGGAACTGTATTGCAGAGGACTTGAGGGAGAAAGGTGTAGGTGAAGAAGACACGATGGGCATAAATGAGTGGCAAAGAAGAGTACAGAACAGCGACACCAGAAAAGGAAAAGCTAAGGAAAAAGAAAAAGAAAGTAATATCAAATTACTAATACTTGTCATCCGTCTATGAAAACCGTCTTACCGTCTTGGAAAGATCCAAGATGAACCTGGTCCTGGTAGAAGAAGAACATAATGGCTGAAAAATCTAAGGCAATGGTATGGAAAATGGACTACATCATTATTCAGAGCTGCTGTTAATAAAGTCACGATAGCGAATATGGTAGCCAACATGATATCTAACGAGAAGTATCAATGTATTCGGAAAAAACGATCGTCAACCAACTTTTAAACACAACCATCACATGTCAGGCAATATCAAAATGTACATTGGAACAATAATATTATAATGACAATAAATAATAATGATTGAAAATAAAGTTAAAAGTTATTAACATCGTAATAAACACATGTCATAGAGTTGTAATGTTCTAATTTTCAACCAAATATATTTTCTAGTTTAAGGATTTAAGTTAAACAAAAAATAAAAAAATATGAAAAAAAGAATGTGTGTGTACTTTGTACGCACGTAAAAAGATATTCTTCTACTATATAGGTAATTTAAACGAAGTAAATATACTTAACAGGTTATTTTTATTTTATTTAAAAATTAAACTAACTTTCTTATCTACCACTTTCAAAAAATTTTTATTAAAATAACGAAAAATAAAAAAAAGTATGAATCGTCTAGGATTAGAACCCGCGACCTTCCGTTCTCTGTCCCACCGCTCTGCCAACTACGCCATCGAGCCACTTGAATTGACATGTAAGTTTCGGATATAATTACACAACACGGCGACAAACTGTAAAAATGTTATGCCTACATACAGTAGAAAAAATGAAAGAATACCCATGAACGAACATATAAAACACGCTTTATTTTCCTGTCACCGTGTCACACAAAAAATTGGCCAGCGCAAGTACATGTAATAATTATTATTACATGTACTTGCGGTGGGCAATTTTCTTTGTGACACGATGACAGGAAAATACAGCGTGTTTTATATGTTCGTTCATGGGTATTCTTTCATTTTTTCTACTGTATTTTATTATTTTACTACAGGGAAACACAAATCCAAAAACACAAGAATTATAATAAATAATAGATTTCCTAAAACCACTAATATATTCTTTTAATGACTTATTTGCACGGTTACAGATACATACATACCTATCTTGAAAGATTAGCAATGAACTACATACTGTCAGTGTGCGCAGGCGCGTGGTTCATGTACAATTTTACCCTCAATCGATTCGCCGCTAAAGAAGAATATCTTCAAAAAAAATTTTAAGAAACGCTTTTCTTTAGTTACGAGTGACTAAAATTAAAAATATAAAAAAATCAACTAAAAAGCTAAAAATAAAAAGGAATTGAAAAAATCTAACACATTCGTCAAAGAAAAGCGTGGCGCGTCTTCATCGAATAAACGGTTTTCGCCACACGCTTTTCTTTAACGAATGTGTTAGATTTTTTCAATTTTTTTTATTTTTAGCTTTTTAGTTATTTTTTTATAATATTTTTAATTTTAGTCACTCGTAACTAAAGAAAAGCGTTTCTTAAAAAAATTTTTTTCATATATTTTTTTATTTTTTACTTTTTAGTCTTACACTTTTCAAACATTAAAATATATCGTCATGTTTATTAAAATATGTATAAAACATAATATGATGTACTAAAATGAAAAGTAGTCGGAATCGGCAAAAAATTTGAAACTTTATTGTTTATTAATGAAGCATAACGTAAACAATTAACGTAAAAAGTGAAATTATGTATAGTTCATATAATTAGCTACAATTGTAAAAGTTTCAACTTTCTTCATTGTAAAAAATAAGAGAATTAAGGCATTTTCAGTTAAAATCGTTTTTTTTTTATTTACAATTAACAATTATTAATGAACATAAAAATTTTTTATTGACTATTCGTGTATTGTTCCCGCGAATGCGTATGTCTGCAAATTTTCAATCATTTGCATTGAAGAAAAGGCAGTCAAATTAACGTCTAAAGATTTGACCCAAACGATTGAGCTAAAGAAAAGCGTTTAGTGAATACGCCAAAACGAATTCTAATGTTAATTGTAGCAAAAACGTCTCTACTGGTGGTTTTTCTAACACTACAAACGATAAAAACACGATTTTTTTTAATTCGAGTTTTGGTTGAAGTTTTATTTCGTATCGTATTGAAATTTGACACGAATAAGCGCCGATTTTTAAATAAACAAATATATGAGCGTTCAAAATTTGAAACTCTATTGTTTATTTATGAAGCATAACGTAAACAATTAACGTAAGAAGTGAAATTATGTATAGTTCATATCATTACCTACAATCTGTAAAAGTGTCAAGTTTTTACTTTGTAAAAATCAAGAGAATTTAAGCATTTTCCATTAAAATCGTTTTTTTTATTTAAACAATCAATAAACATAAAAAAAATTATTGACTATTCGTGTTCCCGTGAATTCATATGTCTGCAAATTTTCACTCATTTGCATTGGAGAAAAGGCAGTTAAATTAACGTCTAAAGATTTGACGCAAATTATTTAACTAAAGAAAAGCGTTAAAAAATAATTATTCATATGACTTAATCCTGATCTCAGATATCGAAGATACGAATGACAATAATTACGAGATACGAAAATTTCTACATCTAAGACTTTTTTTCTAATAGAAATTTAAGGATTCGGTGGAGGCAGCAGTTGAAATAATACATAAGAAATATAGATAGAAGGAACGTGGAATATAAAGTGAGAAACGAAAGATTATTATTATTGTAAAAATAATTTTCGAGTCAAAAACAAAAAAAAAATAAAACAAAACAACTGATTAAATTTTAAGCGCACCGTGTATATTTTTCTGATAGTTTACGATGAGATGCACTAAGCGGTGATCAATATGTCGACGCCCCCGGTATAAACTAAGCACCTATTTGTAATAGATTTGTTTATGCTCCAAGTAAACTTGCTCTTATTTTCTATTTATATCTCTTCACGAGGTATCATCATACAATTTACGAGAGGATACGTTATTTTAACACAAATTTTATAATGTTCAGAGTTTAATCTCAGTAGAATTTAAGCGCTAAAGCTGAAAATGCCTTACAGCATTGAGAAAAAGAGCGATCAAAGTATTTTCTTGCAAATTCCTGAGAATGACCGTTTTAGTTCGCGATCTAGTTCGTTTTCTGACTATAATCGTGGAGATATTAGACCGAAACTAAGAAAAACTGTGTCTTTAGAAGAAATCCTGTTCAAAAAGAGGAAAGAAAAATTGTTTAGTAGAAAACATGCAAATAGGAGAAGCACTCAGTTGACACCAAGAAGAAAGAAGCGAAGAGGAAGTGAAAAGCGAAGAACCAGTGTAACTGACAAAAGTTTTTCCAAATATACAGTAGATAATGAATCGAGGAGGCAGTCAAAAGTATCTTACAGAGACATTTATGCATATAAAGACAATTCAAGGAGGAATTCATCTTATCAAGACTACAGAAGACATTCGTCATTCACAGAGAGAAATCCATCTTACAAAGAAGCCACCAGAAGAAATTCTTCTCGTAGAAGCTCCCACATTTCTTCCAGAAAACCATCAGTCTCGAGTCGCCACCACGATTATACAGAAGAAGAAATAAAAAAGTACAAACACAGAAAAAAGATAGTGATAACAATTTTGTTAACATTTTTTGTGTTGTCTTTCATCAGCATTTTAACTGTCGTCATCACCTTGACTCACAGATCTACTGCTATGGTACAAACCAACAATTCAACAAGAAATGTCACATATTATACATTTTCTGGATCTGCAGACCATATGTGTCGTGAACACGGTATAGGAAAATTATGGTAAGGTTTTGAGAATTTGTGTACAGTATACAGTATGAAACATAATATTTAACTTTTGTAACCTTTTTTTTGATATTTTTCTATTGTGCACTTTATTAATATTAACAAAAATCCTGGCCTTGTCTTAATTACCTATAATTTTTTGCGATTTTTATTGTCTTTCGTTGATTGGTTTCGAATATATAGCCTAGGATAATTAATTAGACTCAGAAGCAGAGACACTTTATAGACCAGTAAGGATCTGTTTTTAGGTGGATGTGAGAGGTGGCATTCAGATTTTTGTGGATAAAGTTAGGTGATAACTTCGTTAATAATAATTGATTTATGCTCCTTCTCAAATATGCCCGGAACATTAATAAAAAAAATAAAATATTTAAAAATTTCAAAAAATTTCGTTTTTTCTACTTTTTTTGCTTATAACTTTAAAGCGATTCATTTTGGGACAAGGTCGTATAGGAATAAAACAAAGATAATTGAATTTTCTATGAGATTCGATTAGCTAAAAATGTCTTAATTTATCACCCTTGCTGCAAAATAGCAATAAATATAAAATAAGGGGGCAAAACAAGCCTGTCGTTATTCAATGATTTTCCATCACTTAGGTTACACTTGGAACCTTCCTAAGGCGCTTAGAAAATTTTGTAATGTGCTAAAACCGTACACCAAATTTCATTAAAATTGACTAACTAGATTTTGAATAATAATTTTGCAATCTAAACTTTTTTTAAAAAATTAAAATTTTTTAAAATCTTGCACAACAAAAACTAGAACATACAAAGATTTGTCAATTTTTTACATATAAAGAAGCACTCCACCTATCTAATGCACTTTACATAATTGAAATCGGATGATTTAAGCAGCCTCAGCAATGCTTTAAAATTATAAACAATTTTTTGGCTTATAATCAAATTAGTGCTGTGGCCAGGAGGGGGTGCTAAGGGCTCCTTTATTTAGATGGACTTACCCAAGATTTTTATGTATTTTTTGACCCGTAGAACACGATTTTTTGGGTAACAGTTGATCCGGATGTCGATAAGATTGTTATAAACAAAGAACTTGAGGAATTACATAACATCGATTTTTCGCAAAATAAAACATTTTTTTGTATTTCTTGGGTAATTCTAAGCAAAAAATGTTCTTACAAGTTTTTTCGTAGGATGCAAAGTTTTAGAGATAAACGCAGTGGAACTTTCAAAAAATCGAAAAATTGCAATTTTTGAACGCGAATAACTTTTGATTAAAAAATAAAATAGCAATTCTGCTGACAGCATTTGAAAGTTTAAGTCAAATTATACCGGTTTTAATTATTTGCATTGCTAAAAACTAATTTTTTTATTATTAAACAAAGCTATTCGTTTATAAGCCAAAAAATTGTTTATAAGTTTAAAACATTGCTGAGGCCCCTTAGATAATCCGATTTTAATTCTGTAAAGTGTATTAGATAGGTAGAGTACCTCTTTATATGTAAATAAATTAGCCAACTTCTAAATGGTCTACTTTCTGTTCAGAAAGATTTTAAAAAAATTGAACTTTTTTAAAAACATTTAGATTGCAAATTTATTATGCAAAATCTATTAGGTCGATTGTAATGAAATTTGGTACACGGTTTAAATATATTACAAAGAATTTCCTAAGTGAAATACTAAGGTTCTAAGTGCCACGACAGGTGGTTAAAAATATTGAATAACAACAGGCGTATTTTGCCCCCTTATTTTGTATTTATTGCTATATTGCAGGAAAGGTAATACGTTAAGACATTTTTGACCAGTCGTATATCATACAAAATTCAATTATCTTTATTTTATTTCTGTACGACTTTGTTCCAAAACGAATCGTTTTAAAGTTATAAGCAAAGAAAGCAGAAAAAATCGACGTTTTTCGAAATTTTCAAATATTTTAATTTTTTTATTAATGTTCCGGGCATATTTGAGAAGGAGCATAAGTCAATCATTATTACTGAAGGTGTCACCTAACTTTATCTGCAAAAATCCGAATGCCACCTCTCACATCCAAAAATAGACGTTTTTTCACAGATCCTTACTGGTCTATTAGTGATATATTTCATTTTCTTAAATGAGTTACATGCAATTTCAATTCTGGTTGTTAGTTGCAAAATCGTTATTCTCATTTATTATAGTTCCAAGGTAGAATAGATACTTATATACAAGTCTGATATTTTAGTCATCAATAATAAATTGGACTTACTTTTTGGACTATTCTCTGCAAATATTCAATAGTCTCTGTCAATAACACAGTGGTATTTGCATACCTCAAGTTATTAATAGTGATTTCATTTACTACAACGCCGTCTGCTTCGTTGTCCAGTACCTCTTGGAATATAACTTCCGAGTACAAGTTAAATAGCAATGGTGAGAGAATGCAACTTTGCTGTACCCCTCTTTTCATTTTGATGTTCTCCGATTGTCTATTATCTATTTCTATGTACGCTATCTGGTTATAAGTTTTCTATTATTCTTGTATCTCGCTTGTGCATTTGCTTTTGTTTCAAAATTGCCATGAGTTGGTCGTGTCTTACTACACATTGAATAAAGCCTCTATATTTTTTTGTAAATACGATTGTGTATAGTTTTTAAAAATAATTTCAGTGTATGGCTCATTAAAGGCAAGCGTTCACAGACCCGCATCGTACGGACCGGACGCATCGTACGCTACGGATTTTAGTTTGCCTTGTACAAAAACTTATGTAACTGCGTCTACTGATCCGCATCGTACGGATCGCATCATCGGGAATGACGAAGGGTTGCTTCGAGAGGCAACTTTTGCGATGCGTGCCGATGAATCATTCAGAATGCCGATCAGTGAACGCGCTCTGTTCGGAATTTCGCTTGGTCTAGTGGGAGCTAATCTACAGCTATTTCCATTTGACGATTGTCTTGTCCGTATTGAAACAAGTAAACTCAGTTTTAACTTTTATTTTATATATAGGTATATTTAGAAAAAATATTACAGGCCATGATAACTTGATGGGGATTAAAATATCATAAATATTACTAATTTTTCAGGTTTATTGGTCTTTTTCAAGATATCTTGCTTGAGTATCTAACTATGAAAATTTATTCTGGTTAAAAAACAAGACATTTTTCTATCTTAAAGCAATGAACTTTTTAAAAAATACATATTAGACTTGTAAATGATGTTACTGAGAGAAGTGTAAAATTGATGCAAGACATTTCCCATTGTCCATTGTCCCTCACAAAAGATGAAAAAGCAAGAAAAGTGTATTACAAGTAGTTGAAAACCACAGAAAGTATTTTACCGATTTCAGAAAGGCAACTTTATTAATTTAATCTTTAAGAGGATCGGTACGTATTTTCGGCTGCAATGCTATTCAAATGGGGATTCATTTTTTTCAAATCCTGAGAAAACTAATAAGTATTTTTGAAAAATTTAAACGCAGAATGAAAGATTATGTTATTAGCGAGGGCCGAAAGTCCCTGAGAACTTCTATAATGTTTATTTTAATAAGTTACAGGGGTGAAAAAACTAAGAGAAAATGTAGTGTGATTTTTAATTTCAAATATCTCATTCAAAATAAACTTTTTATTTATTCTAAGGGACTTTCGGCCCTCGGTAATAATTTAGTCTTTCATTCTGCGTTTAAATTTTTCAAAAATATTTATTGGTTTTTTCAGGATTTGAAAAAAATGAACACAATGCCCTGGTAATATTTTCCAAATCTGTCTTTGTCTTACAACGCACTCAACCGAATATAATATTGTCAGCATATATTGTCAGTCAGACACTGACAATCAGTGACAATTTTAAATATTTGACATTGCATCGGGAATATTTTGAGAAATTGATTAAATATTATTGATATATAGTGTATTTGATAAATAATTGATTTAAGACGTGAACTTAATAAAAAGTTATTTATTGTGTATTATTTGTGGAAGATCCAAGCAGAGAATACATCAGATATATCCTGTGATCCAAGTATTTTGTTGTTAGAGATGTTCAAAATTTTAAGCGTTCCAAAATAACAACATATTATTAAAAAATCACTTTAACACTTTTCCTCTTTTCTCGATTGATTATTAGTTTTTGTTGTACAAATAAATTATTACAATCACTGAAAACATAGTTAGTGCAAAAATTATTACATTTATTAACTGAATTAATAATTTGCAATTATAAAAATAACAGTTATCCAAGAACATTCAAAAGCCATCTCTTTAAATTAATTATGACATTTTCAAGTAGAATGACATTCTAGTAATGTTTACATATCCACACCAGTGTGAATTTTACTACACGTAATTTGTCATGTAAAGACAGAAAAAGTAGGGATACACGTAAAATATTTGCGAATTATGTACCCATAGCCTTAAAGAAACTTTTACTGATGTACAGTCGGAAAAATGAAAGAATACCCATAAACGAACATATAAAACACGCTGTATTTTCCTGTCACCGTGTCACAAAGAAAATTGTCCAGCGCAAGTACATGTAATAATAATTATTACATGTACGAGCGCTGGCCAATTTTTTGTATGACACTGTGACAGGAAAATACAGCGTGTTTTATATGTTAGTTCATGGGTATTCTTTCATTTTTCCTACTGTAGTTACTATTTTCCATTTAAATCAAATTGTAACAGCTTTGTGTATTCCTTTATAACCAAATGTATAATTAGTTAGAAAAATGTTTGCTACTATGCGGTCTACCGTCGTGTTTCTGTAATAGCTTGCGGTCTACCGGTTGTATGTACCTAGTACGTTTCGTTTTGTAGATATTTAAATAAGATCTACATATTTTACGTTTTTGCGGATTTCTTATTACTTAGCAGATACATTAAAATATCATATTTTACCATACGCATAACTGTAGTTAATATGCATACATTAAATATGAAATTAAATAACAACCAATTTTAAAGTAAACCTTTATACCTAAAATAAACCTAAAATTATTTTTCTACCCTAGCAGGTAGTGGCATCGGCAATCCGATCGCTGCCGATACAGTGGACGCAGTATGAAAAATTAATCCGATGTGTACGATGCGTCCGATACGTACGATGCGGGTCTGTGGACGCTTGCTTTAAATATATTGTTCAACGATCTTTACATTTTTTAGCGTTGGTTTTCTTAAGGATTGCAATGAAAGTAGACGTCAGCTAATCATCCCGTATTTTTCCTGTTTCATAGAATGTATTCAAAAGTTTAGTAAGAACAAGTATAAATATTGTCTTCGTTTAACAACTTTAATAGTTCAACAGACATCTCGTCCGAACAAGGAGCTTTTCCACTTTTCATATTCTTCTTCTTCTTCTTCTTCTTCTTCTTCTTCTTCTTCTTCTTCTTCTTATTCTTCTTCTTCTTCTTCTTCTTCTTCTTCTTCTTCTTCTTCTTCTTCTTCTTCTTCTTCTTCTTTTTGTATAGACATGATTCTGTCTGTTCTTTTATGTACCTCCACTAAGTTGTTGGTCCATCATCTTAGTGGTCTTCCCACTGATCGTCTTCCTATTCGGGAACCATCTCTCGCTGTCCTTACTATCTACTCTATTTTTGTTGTTATTCGGCTTATGTGGTCATTCCATTCTACTCTTATGTTTCTTACCCAGTTATTAATGTTGTCCACCTTCATCTTTGTCGTATATCTGTACTTCTAACTCTGTCCCATAGAGTCTTACCATCGATTTTTCGAAGGGTCTTCATCTCCGCTGTTTCAAGAAATCTTTTTGTCCTCTCTGTGTCGGGTCGTGTTTCTGCCGCGTATGTCATTCTTGGTCTGATGACTGTTTTGTAAATTGTGCCTTTCATTTCTTTTCTGATATTTTTATTTGTCCATATTGTGTCATTCAGGCAAACTGCGGCTCTGTTTGCTCTGTTCACTTGATCTTCCACTTCTGTTTCGAGATTTTCGTATCTAGATAGTGTAATGACTAGAAATTTAAACTCCATCACTTGTTCTATTATCCGATCCTCCAGCTCCAATTTACATCTTATTGTATTTTCTGTTATATCCAAGCATGTTCTCTTTTTTTTTTGGAAATTAACATTTTTTTTCTGGCAGTCATGTTAAATTGGTGCAGCATGCGTTGTAAATCATCTTCACTTTGAGATATGCATCGTCTGCATAGCAGATTATTTTAAGTTGTTTTTCTTCCATTAGGTATCCTTTTTTAGTTCTTACTTTTTTTTTTTTATAATTTCATCATTATCATGTTGAACAATAAAGGACTCAAGGAATCCTCCTATCTTATCCCATTGCCAGCTTAAATTGGATCATTTAGATCATCTTCTACTTTTACTTCTATTGTGTTTTCTGGTAGATATTTAGATAGGTATAGAAAATAATACACAGTAGAATTGTTAAAACTCTCGAATATGCAATCAGTGACACACAATTTGGCTTTAGAAATGGTATGAGCACACGAGATGCTTTGTTCGGCTTGAATGTGCTGGCCCAGAGATGCATGGACATGAATCAGGATATGTACTTATGTTTTGTAGACTTTGAAAAGGCATTTGATAAAGTTCAACATAAAAAGCTTGTAGATATATTAAAAAGCAAAAATATTGACAGTCGTGACATGAAAATTATATCTAATATATATTGGAATCAAACTGCCAAGATAAGAGTTGACAACCAGGACACCCAAGATATCAAAATACAGAGAGGAGTCCGTCAGGGTTGCGTGCTGTCTCCACTACTTTTCAATGTCTACAGTGAAGCGGTATTTCAAGAAGCGCTCTCAAATTCAATAGAAGGTATATCTATCAATGGAGAAGTTTTGAACAACTTACGTTTTGCAGACGATACAGTAATAATAACAGATAACAACAATGATTTACAGAACGTAATGCAACGCCTTAATGAACGCTGTCATGAGTACGGACTGAAGATGAATTTAAAGAAAACTAAATGCATGATCATAACTAAATCAGCACACGTAAACATCCAATTAACTATTGAAGATACTGTGATTGAGAGTGTGGATAACT
This sequence comes from Diabrotica virgifera virgifera, assembly GCF_917563875.1. NCBI lineage: Eukaryota > Metazoa > Arthropoda > Insecta > Coleoptera > Chrysomelidae > Diabrotica > Diabrotica virgifera. Next base: position 173,981,463 of record NC_065447.1, read on the forward strand.
ACAAATACTTAGGAACATGGATAACATCAAATGTAGAACAAACCAAAGAAATTAAGACACGTATTGAAATAGCACGTGCATCATTCATTAAACTTAAAAAGTTTCTTTGTTGTCGGGATATAAGGTTAGAACTACGCCTAAGGATGCTTCGATGTTACGTGTTCTCTACTCTTCTTTATAGCTTGGAAGCGTGGACGTTGAAACAAGTCCATTTGAATAAGTTGGCCGCCTTTGAATTTTGGTGTTACAGAAGAATCCTACGAATATCATGGATTCAAAGAATGTCGAATGTGGAAGTAACTAGAAGGATAGGATATCAACCGGAAATAATACTAACTATCAAAAGACGAAAACTTGAGTACTTGGGACATGTGATGAGAGGGCAAAAATACGCATTATTACAACTTATTATGCAAGGCAAAATCCGAGGAAAGCGAAATGTGGGAAGACGAAGAACATCCTGGCTTAAGAACTTACGGGAATGGTTCGAATGCAGTAGTGCAGAGATATTTAGAGCGGCAGTCAACAGGGTCCGCATTGCCATGATGATTTCCAACCTTCGATAGAAGATGGAACTTAAAGAAGAAGAAGGTAGATATTTTCGATCGTTTTAATTATTCTTGTGTACAACAAATGGATAACGTCCTTTAATTTTACCCTATCAAATGTTTATTAAATCCTGGTTGCACCAAATATCTTAAGCTTAAGAAGTGCTTTAAGCTCAGCTTACGAAACATACGCGTTGCACCATTGAGACTTAGATCAGTTTTCAGCTTGCAAAATGGATTACCACGTAGATTGAATTAATAAGAATTGAAAATTAAGCTGCAACGTAAGTGAGACTTAAAGTTGCCCTTAATTGAAAAAATCTGAGGGTGGTGTTTGCACTTTCAGGATGATATCAAATTCCAATTATTTTATGTGTTTTTGTATTATTTTTTTTGTGCATTATACGTTTGTGTTATAGGTTATATTTAAGAATACAGGGTAGAAGGATTCGTGGAAGAAGACGCATCTCCTGGTTAAATAATTTGAGAGCTTGGTTTAACTGCACTTCTGCTGATATCTGCTGCTTATTTAGAGCAGCGGTATCGAAAGTGCGAATTGCCATGATGGTTGCCAACTTTCTTAGAGGAGATGGCACATGAAGAAGAAGTTATAATATGTTTGTGTATCATGTGTTTATGTATTATTTGTATATGACTATTTCTAAATAAATTGCTTATTACCATTCTACTTTCGCACAAAAGGAATACTCAATTTTGTATACTTAACTCGTAAAAGATGTTAAGTGTGTGGCTCATCAAACTGATTAGTCTAAAATCACTGCATTTGGTGGGCCTACTTCTCATAGGTGAAACGACTCAAACCCATCATCTGGTATTTTTCTTTCTTTCATTCCTGGAAATTCCCCTATCCGCAACTTGTGAAGGTGCCTGATGGTCGATCTAGCAACCACGAACGGACAGAAATATAATAATATGCTTCTAACCACAATAAATTCTTACGTCTTTTTACACCCTTAAACGTTGATGAATACGTGATAGAAAACTTACAATATTCAAGCTATATAATTGTTTTTCTTTTCTACAATCACTTGATAAAGAAGACTTTTTCGCTTGTCAATGGCAACGAAAAGTCGACGTTTACTGAGTACCGTCACTGTATCGCTCTAGCGCGTAAAGTTTGATTTTACGCTCGTCGTCCGTAGCAACCGTAAAATCATACAATACAAACACATTAAACTTTCAAACTCCTTCTTCTTCTTATACTTGTTGTAGATCTGTCGATCTGTTAATTCCGACGTTGAAGTATTTCTTGAGAGGTAGACTGCCAGATATCTCTCCATCTTTTTGGTGGTCTCCCCGGTGGACGCTTGCCTGCTGGTTTTCCTTCTAGAGCAATTCTTGGTAGTCTGTGCTCCTCCATTCTTTTTTACATGACTGAACCATTCCCTTTGTCTTTGACTGCCTCATCTGACTACATTTTGCACGCCACATTGTTCCCTGATGATGTTGTTTCGTATTCTATCTCTTCTTGTCTTCCCTGCTATTGCTCTTAGTGTCTTCATTTCGGGTGTTCGTAGCATTCTTTTGGTTTTATTGGTGTCTTCTCTTGATTCAATGCCATAGGTCATAACAGGTCTGATGCAAGTTTTATAAATGCTAACTTTGCTGCCCATTCTCATATATGGCTTATTCCAGACTACATCTCTCAAACATCCGGACAAGACAGCGGCCTTGTTAATTTGTCCTCTTAGGTCTCCGGCTGGGTCATGATAACTTGATACCTCTACACCTAGATATTTGAACTGGATTAGCTGTTCTATGGGTTTCTCTACCACTAGCTTGCATCTAAATGGGTCTTTCGCAATGGTAATGCATTTTGTTTTCTGCGTGAATATGTTCATGTTGAGTCGTCGACATGCTTGATAGAATCGTTAAAGTTGTCTTTGTAGGTCATTCTCGTCCTCTGCAATCAGGGCTGCATCATCCGCATAGCACACTATACTAATTCTACTGTGGCCTAGTCTGTATCCTAGTTGTAGCGATTCCACATCTTCTATTATTTCAAAATTTGAACAATCAAACTGAAAGATATAAAAGTTAATGTTATGACAATATAATGACAGATATAAGATAGTTACAATAAAGTTAATGATTTAAAAATAGTTTCATTTTATTAAGTGATTGGAGAAAAGATGTTGTATGTATTACAAGCGCAAAGTGACATTATTGCTTTCGAGTAATTACCTCTCTCCGCTACGCGCCGAGCGGTAACTCTTACTCTCAAGCAATAATGTATCACTTTTCGCTCTTAATACATAAATAACTATTTTGTATAAAATTTCATCGGTGAAGTATATTTAACAACATTGGTTTTTATTATCTAACTACTGTTTTCTTTTCAGTTCGTAAGGAAAACGAAGAATTCATGAACTCTCTAACAAGGCACAAGAATGTTTCAGCTTCAGCAGCAAACTCCGTCCATTTAAATCATACGTAATATCGACAAGAATTACTTAATAAAATCAATCAAAATACGGGTACCATAACATCTTTACTGCAGTACATTGATGAACGATCTAAAAATTGTTTAATAGAGCGGTAAGTAGGAAAACATTTAGCGTTTCAAAATGAATCAAGAAAATTGGTTTGTATAAAATAGCAAAACTAAATTATTGTGCCTAAAGATGTCCTAACAGGATTTTATATATAAATTTGTTTTAGTTAAGAATTCAATCGTAAGTAAGGCAATTAGTTTTTTCTCAAACCTTGAAGCAAAATGTTTTGCCTGATTGAAGCTCAAAACGAATAATTTAATCTTTAGTATTTTTATATATAATATAAGTGCTAAAATTACAATGTTTGTTTAACTTATAAAAAATGTTACTGATCTAGAGTTTGCTCTATTAGCCCTTTCAGTACTATTTATTTTTTCAGCAAACGAAAAAATATTTTTTGTCTAAAATGTACTTAAAACAGTTCATATAACACTTTTTTGTTAGTAGTATAAATATAACAGAATCTTCTTCTTCTTCTTCATGTGCCTTGTCCGTTGCGGACGTTGGCTATCATCATAGCAATTTTAATTTTGTTTGCGGCGTTTCTCAATAACTCGATCGATGTTAGTCCAAACCATTGGCGTAAGTTTTGAAGCCATGAGTGTCTTCTTCTTCCGGGTCCGCGTTTGCTTTCTATTTTACCCTGTATTATTAGTTGGAGTATATGATATTTATCATGTCTCATAATATGACCGAGGTGTTCAAGTTTTCGTTTCTTAATTGTGAAAGAGATTTCTTTTTGTTTTCCCATTCGGCGCAGTACCTCTACGTTGGTGGTGTGAGTCGTCCAGGATATTTTGAGGATAAGACGATACACCCACATTTCGAATGCTTCCAGCTTTATCATTAATGTTTGCGTCAGTGTCCATGCCTCTCTGCCATACAGCAAGACTGGAAATACATAGCACTTTATCAGCCGTACTTTTAATGGGAGAGATATGTCGGAATGGGTGAATATATTTTTCATGTTGTTAAATGTTGCTCTGGCCTTTTCAATTCTAGATCGTATTTCGGTTGTTTGATCCCATTTCGAGTTGACGACTGTTCCAAGGTATATATACGAGTCAACCTGTTCAATTAGTTGTCTTTTTATTTTCAATTGCCGGGCAGGTTTTTGAGTTTTGCTGACCAGCATCCATTTTGTTTTATTTATGTTGAGGTTAAGTCTTCTTTATTCACTCGCTCTTTGTACCCTGTCCATAAGATACTAAAGTTCATCGATAGTACTGGCAAGTACGACTATATCGTCCGCATATCGGATGTTATTTGTCAATTCTCCATTGATTTTTATGCCTTCGTTTGCTTCATCTAGTGCCTTTTTTAAAAATTTGATCGGAGTAAATATTAAAAAGGAGAGGGAAGAGAACACATCCCCGTCGCACACCTTTTCTGATATCAATGCTCTCTGTGAACGCATTGCCGACTTTTACCCTGGCTGTCTGATTCCAGTAGAGACTTGTCACAATTCGGATGTCCTTATCATCAATTCCTATGCTTTGTAGAATTTCAATTAGTTGGTAATGTCTCACATTGTCAAAGGCTTTCGAGTAATCTACAAAGCACATGTAGACATCCTTGTTCATATCTCTACACCTCTGTACTAATACTTGCAGACAAAACACTGCTTCCCTTGTGCCCAAAGCGTTCCTAAAACCAAATTGTGGCTCATTGATTTCCTCTTCACACTTGTTGTAGATTCTGCTATGTATGATTTTGGTGAAGACTTTGGTGATATGATTAATTAGGCTTATCAGTCTATGTTGGTCACACAATTTAGTGTTTGGTTTTTTAGGAATGGCCACGAAGGTTGATTGTAATCAATTTTCCGGAATTCTGCCGCTGTCGTATATATTATTAAAAAGAGTGGTTAGGGTTTCTAGGAATGAGTTGTCCGTTTCGCATAAGAGTTTTAGCACTTCAGCATGAATATTGTCAGGTCCTAGAGATTTGTTATTTTTGAGGGAGCATATTTTTTTTTCTACCTCTGAATTGAGAATGGAAGGACTGTTTTCGGTGATTTCAATTGAGTAATTATTAGGGCCGTCTGAAGCAAAGAGGTTTTCAACATATTGCTTCCATGTTTCTAGAATCTTTGTTGGTTCTGAGATCAAAATTCCGTTGGTGTTAAGTATGTCCGTTGCTGAGCTGTTGTATCTTCTTTTATTTGTCATTTCTTTTAACTTCTTGTGCATGTTTTGGTAATCGTATTTCTTTTCATATTGTTCAATTTCTTTACATTTTTCTGACAGCCATTCGTCTTTAGCTTCTCTGATTTTTGTTCTTATTTTTTTGTGTATTTCTCGATACTTTGGTTCGTTTTTGTTTCTGCATTTCGTCGCTTTTCCATCATGTCAAGGATATCCTCAGTCATCCATTCCTTTTTCTTCACTTTTCCTTGTTTCAATAGCTGCACACATGTTGTCTGTATAGCATGCTCAATTTCATCCCATTTTTTACTTACTTCAGATATATTCTCATTTATCCTGTTTAATTCTTTGTGTAGGGATTCTTGCACTTTTCCTCTAATATTAGGATTAGAGAGTTTCTTAATTTCTATTCTCTCACTTAAAGCTTTTTTCTTGACACGCTTCAGTTTTACTTCGAGCTTGCATCCAACTGGATTATGGTCTGTTGACACATCGGCTACTGGATATGTTTTGGATATGTTTATTTATAACAGAATATATGAAGATATTACAGTGGAAGCCGGTAGGAAGGCGACAAAAAGGAAGGCCGAAGGCCCAGGCCGAGATGGTTGGGTGACGTGGAAGATGTTCTGAAAACCATGAACGTAAGATAATGGAGGAGAAGGGCACAAGAGAGATCTGAATGAAAGGACATAGCCAGACAAGCAAAGACCCGTCCACGGTTATGATGCCAAAGGAAAAAGAAGATGAAAAAGAAAAGTATAAATTTAACATGTATTTATATAATAAAAATATTATGTAATCATTTGTACCCAAAATACTTAACAAATCTAAAAAACAGGGTTATCTAAAAAAATATCCAGGGTTTCTGCTCCATAAAGGTAAAAGTAGCTGTGAGTTCTCTGGAAAAGGGTCCAATAATATCAAATTGCATCTCAGTAAAAAGTATAATTTCAATGTTTTGGCGTTTTGCAGCTACTACTGTGCTAGATGTACCGCTTGAAGTTCTTTCCCGTTTTCGCTTATTGAAATAGTTGACTTTTATGAGGGCTTCACCACATTTCATCCTAAAGTGTAGAAGGTCCATGATTTATTTTTGTGGAATTCCTACTTATCTGTCTTACTGGTATTTCTTCTTCGCAGCCACTGCCATCGCTAACAAATCCTTCTATGTCGGACAAATTTTACACCTTTTCTAGCATTTCCTTTTGCGTTAAATATTTTTTGATGGCATTTTACTCTGAAAATAAAAATTACACTTAGTAATTTTGGGTAAAATTGTGCACATCGAATTTGAGGTGCACTTCTGTATTTGAAATAGTAAAATTTCAATAAAATATGTCCAAAATTAGTAAGAAGTAACACTAGTTTCAACATTACATTTAAAGAAACAGTACACTTACCTCTTACCAATAATGCAATATGGCGGCAAGTGCCGCCATATTGCTTTTGACATCAATTTTCTTTTAGAATAAAACGATACATTCTCTGGATACAGAACGCAGAAATTTAGTACTTATAGGATATAAATTTCTTTGAACTGGTTTGACTTACAGATTCCTGTATAATTATATATGCATTCAAATTAATGAGTACAATTGTACCCAACATGACTGAAAGGGTTAAAGTTTACTCCATATACCCAAGAACGAAGCCGAAAGTTACTGGTCGTTATTTTTTAACTGGAATATCTGACTTAAGTCGATAGAAAAGGCGTACCATCTCGTAGATATCCAAATTTTTACTGGGTCTCGTTTTTTATTAACATTTAATAAAAAAAAGTGACTTTTTATTCATTTTAATATTTCGAACAAAACTACGCATTGTAGATGGAAATGTTCAACAGACGACATGTGTTCCTGAAAATACTTGTTCTTTAAAATGAGATTTTCTGAATTAAAAAGTGTTTATATAAGCAAAAAAGTTATCGAAAATTAAGTCGGAAAATAAGCACTTTTTTCAATCGTTTAGAATTATTAAAACAAACAAAAAAAGATTTTTCATGATTGTAGTATTTACCAGAACCAAATTTAATTTTCATTCAAAAAGTTTAAAAAATCCTATTGATTTTTGTTTAAAAGGGACAAGAAAAAGTTGATTGACTTTACCAAAATTCTATTCTAATATATTTAAAAAAAATAAAGATTTATTGTTTAGTTATATACCTAAATATATAGTATAAGAGCTGTGAGACATTTTTGAGTAGGTATTTTAGGCAACCTGAAAATTTTTCCCGTGACTTTTCCATGATAGCCTAATACAAAAATGCCGGTCTGGCTGGAGCGTAGCGGTTATTTTCCCCAAAAATCCCCCCCAAATTTAAAAAAGGGTAAAAATTGTTATTACAAAAAATATCATTGACGTGACTTTAAAGTAAATTTAAATATTCAAATATAAAGAAAATAAACAAGCCAGGCGATTTGAGGGCGACTTTAACTCTGCAAGATACTTGCATGGGCGTCCTAGGATTATTTTCAGGGGATGCATCTGAACTTCAGAAGATTTCATCTAAATCTGTACATACTATTAACGAGTATAAAATATACAACTATACATGCATAGCCATGTACATTCCTTCTGGACAGGGAGGTGCAATTGTTATTTTGACAGGGTATTTTTTAATATTAAAAATAAATATTCTAAAAAAGACAGGTTTTTTTTGGTGAAATTTTCCAACTGCCATGTGATCAAACAAATTGCGCGTGCATATAAATGAAAAGCGCTATAGGTAAGCACCAGTATGAGAAAGAGCGTATACCGGTAGCTGTTTGCGTCCTCTGTTGTAACTGAGCGAGTCCGTTCGCTCAAGAAAAATCACGTGACGACCTGGCGATACCCATGTTGTTGTAAGTAACTTTTTTTTATTAAAGGAAAATAATACGGACTATACAATAGATTTTGCAAATATGATAGAAAAAGACAAATTTATTATTATAAATATATAGGTAGAAAAGTATAAAACTATAAACTAAATTAATTCTGTGTCCGAATCTTGTACTTCTTCAAACTCCTCATCTGAGCTTAAATATTCGTTCTCTTTTTCTTCGTCAGACTCCACTCGAGACTCAGATTCCTCTTCTACCTGATCTGTAAATAGTTGTAATATGTATTTAGAGTTAATTAAAAATTAATAAGTGATTAACTAATTGAGTTGCTACGTATTCTTACTTATATAACCAATACTTATCACATCAGGTTTTTTATTTCTTAATATAAGACCAAAGTAGCTCATTTTTTTCCTTCATATTGCTGAGTATTTCTTTTTCCTTTTTCATCTTTCTTAATGTTTCCGTGTTTGCTATGTGTTGTGTCCGCGATATTTTTTACATTATTCGATAACACCACATCTCACCAATGGCAAGATCTTTCTTCAGATGCGCCCGTGATTGTGCAGGCTTCGACTGAAGAGTCTGACGAAGAAGAAGAGAATGAATATTTAAGCTCAGATGAGGAGTTTGAAGAAGAAGTACAAGATTCGGACACCGAATTTATTTAGCTTATAGTTTTATACTTTTCTACCTATATATTTATACTAATAAATTTGTCTTTTTCTATCATATTTGCAAAATCTATTGTATAGTACGTATTATTTTCCTTTAATTAACAAAAAGTTACTTAAATAACTATAATATATAATAATTACTCTAACGTTTCGAGGCACAACAACGTGGGTATCGCCAGGTCACGTGATTTTTCTCGAGAAAACGGACTCGCTTCGCTAGAACAGAGGACGCAAACAGCTATCAGTATACGCCCTTTCTCACACTGCTGCTTACCTATAGCGCTTTTCATTTATATGCACGCGTAATTTGTTTGATGACATGGCAGTTGGAAAATTTCACCAAAAAACCTGTCTTTAGAATATTTATTTTTAATAGTAAAAAATACCCTGTCAAAATAACAATTGCACCTGCCTTTCCGTAAGAAATATACATAGCTATGTATGTATAGTTTTATATTTTATACTCGTTAATAGTATGTACAGATTCAGATGAAATCTTCTGAAGTTCAGATGCATCCCCTGAAAATAATCCTGGGACGCCCATGCAAGTATCTTGCAGAGTTAAAATCGCCCTCAAATCACCTGACTTGTTTATTTTATTTATATTTGAATATTTAAATTTATTTTAAAGTCACGTCAATGATATTTTTTGTAATAACAATTTTTGCCCTTTTTTTAACTTTGGGGGGGATTTTTGGGGAAAATAACCGCTACGCTCCAGCCAGACCGGCATTTTTGTATTAGGCTATCATGGAAAAGTCACGGGAAAAATTTTCAGGTTGCCTAAAATACCTACTCAAAAATGTCTCACAGCTCTTGGACCAATATATTTTAAAAGGCTTAACAAATATATGTATGAAAGTAAATGTATGTACATAAATTATGTATAAATTTCATGTTGTGGTTTCAATATTATATGTTTATAAAATTATATTCCAACCGGTAGTTATTTTTCATAACTAAAATTAATTAAGTGGATTAAAAATGTTAAATTAATAACATAATTTAATTTATCAACATTATAACCTAAAATGTATTAGTCCAGTCGTCAGAGACAAAAATGCCACCGAACTTTTAAAAATCATACGAACACGCTGTATTTTGCTGAGAATACCAATTTTGACATTATTGTCAAACATTACTTTTCAAGCCGAACAATGTACCTGTTGTACCATTTCTAAAGCTAAACTGTGTGATACAAACATATTAAAAAATTTGAACAATTAAATATATTAGTCTGTTGAATTTATCCATTACCATCAATTACATCTTCATCAACGAGTTATAATAATTAGATGGGCCCATTATCTGGTCCAGTAGCTTTGCCCCCTTTTGTATTTTTGATGGCATAAATGACTTCTTGTAATGTTGGTTGTCCGGTATCCTCTTTGGTTTCTAATGAGAGTTTTTCTCTTTCATCACTAAATAGTTATTCTACTTCTTCTTTATAAGCAATTCTGCTTGTTCATTAGCGGGTTGATACCTCTATGGAAGGTTGTAACTCCATCTTTTACCCGGTCGGCCGATATTTTTTCTACCGATTGGTGATTTATCTCTTGCTATTCTGATCACACGTGTCTCCCCCATTATGTGGTTATTCCATTCTTTTTTTCTATTTGGTGTCCGTTCGTTTATACACTGTACGTTACATTGTCTTCTTATGTTTTCACTCTTCTTTCGATGTCTCAGGGTATTTCCTGTAATTATTCTCAATACTCTCATCTCTGTCGTTTCTAGTAGTTCTTGTGTTGTGGCTGTATCGGGTCTTGTTTCCGATGCATATGTCATTATTGGTCGTTCACTGGCTTTATAAATTCTTGACTTCATCCCAGTCATAATGTCGGATTCGCCATATAGTGTTATTAAGACATCCTGCCAGCCTATTCGCTTTTTGTACTTGGTTTCTCACTTCTTTGTCCAGGTCTCCGTAGCTTGACAATGTAATTCCAAGGTATTTTATTTCCATTACTTGTTCAATACTGATACCATCAATGTATTAATTTCTATTTTACATCTGATTGGTTCTTTGCTGATCACTATTGTTTTGGTTTTCTGAGATGAAATTGTCATATTTAATTCTTTTGCTTTTATGTTTAATCTGTGGACTAATCTTTGCTGACTATCTTCATCTTGGGCTGTCAATATTGCGTCGTCTGCGTAACAGAGTATTTTTACTTCTTTTTTTCCCATTCTGTATCTTCTTCCCTTGTTGACGCTTTTGATTATTTCATCCATGATAAAATTTAAGAGCATAGGACTCAATAAGTCTTCCTGTCTTAATCCGATGCCTATGTCTATAGGTTCTGTAAGTTGTCCATCTATTCTGACTTCCATTTTGTTGCTTTGGTAGATGTTTTCAATGGTTTCTATAATATCTAGGGGAATTTCTCTATTATACAGAAGATAAATTACATCTTTGAGTCTGACTCTGTCAAATACTTTCTTGAAATCAATCAGACATAGAAATGCTGGTCTATTATACTCTAGTGATTTCTCAGTAATTTGCTTTATTACGAATATTGCATCTGTACACGATCTTCCAGTAGGAGAACCCTGTTGTGCATCTGCTAAACTTATCCTCTGATTTATTGGTTCTTGTAGAATTTTAGTTGTAAGTTTTAGGGTAGTATTTAACAAGTTGATAGCTCTGTTGTTTTCTGGCTGCATTTTATCTGTCTTTTAATAGCAGAACTGGTTTGCTCGTTCTCTATTTTTCTGGTATTTTATTGTGTTTTATGATTCTGTTAGTTAATGTTGGTAAAGGTTCTGTTGCTGCTCCACAGTATTTCAGTAATTCGTTCGGTATTCCGTCCTTAACTGCAGTTTTTTTGTTTTTTAGCTTTTCAAGTGGTTTTAGAACTTCCTGTATACTTATATTAACATCTTCATTTGTGGTAATTTTTGGGGTTTCCAGTTCTAGCGTCATTTGGTCTTCCTCTGCATAGAACTTTTTTAGATAGTCAATCCATGTATCTTTTCTATGTTTTTTGGTTCTATTAGTTCCTTTACCTCCGTTCTTTGACATCATTAAATAATTGTTGGATGTAATTGATCCAATGACACAATCTACTTCATATCAGTAATAATATCCCCTTTATCATTTTTAAGAATATTTGTTATTGGACTTTTTTTAGAACCTGTCATTTCATTGATTTTTTGGTGTAAAAAGCTATCATACATTTTATCCATACATTTTCATCTTTATTCTTTTTATCCAGTATTGGTTATTACGGGTGTTTAATTTATTTAGTAGTCTTTATTTTAATTTCGGCTTTTTTGCCTTCTCCTCAACCATTTTTTATCTCCTTCAAAAATTCTTTTTAAAATAATTTCAATACCTATCTTTTGTCTTCGACTGCATTTTCAAATACAGGCATCACAGGCTTGAACTTATCATATACATAATATGTTCATTATGACATCGTATATTTTAAGATTGTAAATACTAGGTTCGTAACTCAAAAAGCGTATTTTATCTGGGGACAAATTATGCTTTCTTTCCGTTTAAACATTTCCACAGCTCTTCCTCTCCCATTCAAATATTCATAAATGCTTTTAAATAAGCTATCAAATATAAATTTTGATTACAAGCATTTATTTTTACCTAATCAAGTTCATAATTTAATGAAAAGTATACTACAAGTTGTTGGAAAAACCTACGTTATTAGACAAATAAGAAAATTTTAGTAGTTGTATTGCAGGAAATTGATTTAAAACTATGGGATTTGGGATTTTACATTTTTGTATTACAATTTAATTTTTAAATAATGAAAACATCACAAAATAACTTGCTTGAAACATCATACATGAAAACACATAAAGGTTTTTCTAATGGGGCTAATATACCATCTGCTTTGTATTTTATATATGAGAGATAAGTTAATTGAAAATAATAAAACATAAACACTTCAGTTAACCTACTTGATTTATTCATCTCAGGATCTATTTAAAATACTATAATATCCAAATATTTCGAGATAATGGTTACTGAGTTTGTTATAGTATTAAGTTGCTCGTTGAAGTATAAATTTTGAAATGACAGTAATTATTTTTGTCCATAAGAGCATTACCTAAACCTGTATAAAAGTAATTTCGCCGTGAGATGAAAACAGGGGGCGTATTATATTTCAGTTTGTTCAGACAGCGCCATAATGGTAGGGGAGGCCAAGCGGGGATTCTTGCTGTTACTCGAGCGCTTCAGATTATCATATGGGGAGAAACCTGGTACCCTGCAGACGTACCTCTACCATATATTGGCTCTTAACACAGGGGAGTTCGTTAAGGGGGGCCCGAAAAATGATCTATCCTTAAAAATACTCGAAATTGTCAGATTAAGATAAGGTAAGTTAAGTACATGCAAACGAGTTAGTCCTGTCGTCAGGGGGGCTACAACGGCCTCCTTTATTCAGATGGACTAACCCAAGTCTTTTTATGTATTTTGACCCGTATAACACGGGTTTTTTGGGTAACAGTTGATCCGGATGTCGATAAGATTGTTATAAACAAAGAACTTGAGGAATTACATAACAGCGATTTCTCGCAAAACAAAATATTTTTTTGTAATTTTTGGGTCATTTTAAGCAAAAAATGTTTTAATAAGTTTTTTCGTAGGCTGCATAGTTTTCGAGATAAACGCGGTTGAACTTTAAAAAAATCGAAAATTGCAATTTTTGAACCCGAATAACTTTTGATTAAAAAATAAAATAGCAATTCTGCTTACCGCATTTGAAAGTTAAAGTCAAATTATATCGGTTTTGATTATTTGCATTGCTAAAAATTTATTTTTTTATTGTAAAACAAAGCTATGAACACCTAGTGCTTGAGTGATGTTTTCAATGATTTCTCATTTAAAATCGAATGAGTAGGTTCAAGTGCAAGCGAGACTATTTCTACGTAGCATGCATGTAAAGGCATGTATTAGGCACGGGAAACACTATGTGTTTATAGATTTGTTTAACAATAAAAAAAAATAAATTTTTAGCAATGCAAATAATCAAAACCGATATAATTTGACTTTAACTTTCAAATTCGGTAAGCAGAATTGCTATTTTATTTTTTAATCAAAAGTTGTTGTTTGTTTGGGTTTATATGACTGCGGACACTAAATCCATTCGCCAATTTTACTATTTTTTATAGTCATTTTTTCGTATCTTATCCTAAAATAATCAAAAGTTATTCGGGTTCAAAAATTGCAATTTTTCGATTTTTTGAAAGTTCAACCGTGTTTATCTCGATAAATATGTAGGAAAACTTGTAGGAACATTTTTTGCTTGGAATGACCTAAAAAATACAAAAAATGTTTTGTTTTGCGAGAAATTGCTGTTATCTAATTCCTCAAGTTCTTTGTTTTTAACAATCTTATCGACATCCGGATCATAGGCGTAACCAGGGGGGGTTTTGGGGGTTATAACCCCCCCATTGGGATGTACTTTGAGCTCTATACACTTAACACCATAGCCCTCAGAGACCTTCCAGTAGTTGTAACCCCCCCTTACGGTCATCCTGGTTACGCCTACGATCCGGATCAACTGTTACCCAAAAAATTCGTGTTCTACAGGTCAAAATACATTAAAAAAACTTAAGTAAGTCCATCTGAATAAAGGAGGCCGTTGTACCCCTCCTGGCGACAGGACTAAGTGTATATTTCAAAAATCTGACGATTTGAGCGGGGCGTAAGGAAATGGGCGAGTCAAAAATTTCACAAAAATAAGCGAATATTTCGCGAAACGAACGTCAGATCGAAAAACTAAAAACTACGTTTTCAATATGTTTTAAAAATCTATCGAATGACACAAAACATGACCCCCACGTGGCGGGAAGGGGGTAAATTTAAAATTTTAAATACAAATCCCGCGATATCTCGCAAAATAAACATCAGATCGAAAAACTACAAAATACAATTATTCAGTATTTTTGAAAAATCTATCGAATGATACTACACACGACCCCCCAAGTAGGTGGGATTGGGGGTTACTTTAAAATCTTAAATAGGAGCCCAAATTTTTATTACAGATTTGGATTCTTTACGTAAAAATAAGCAACTTTTATTCGAAACATTTTTTCGAATTATGGATAGATGGCGCTATAATCGGAAAAAACCATTGTTGGAAATGGAAAATAAAATTAAAGAATGGCAAGTCCCCACTAAACTGAAAAATTTTACTTAACTTTTTTTGGTTTTAGGACCTAATAATCACAACCCAATAAGTCCCCACAGCGCTCGAGTGACTGCATACTTTGCATTTAGCATACTTTGCTCCCATACTATAAACAATCTTACTAGTTTCATTCTCATTATAAATCATCAGAGATTGTATATAAATATGGATATTTTTCTGAACAAAATAATATAAACCCAGCCTACTAGTATCGAATCACCACAAAATAACTCAATAGGGATGCCGTAGCGACATCTGCCTTATTTAATTTTGGGTAAATTAAAGGAAAGTATATCAGGAAGACAATTTTGGATCACATTAAATCACCATTTTTTATTACTCCTTTCTACATTACGATTTATCTTGAGTTTTGCTCTACCAAATTTGAAAATAAGTTTTTTAAGATAAAATGTAATATTGTTTTAAACTGTTCTTTGGTGACATTTTAGTTATTACTTCAACAATGCTCAATAGACCTCATTTTTGCCCATATAAACCCAGTCCTCTTATATCAAAGCTGCATCGAACCATCTTATAGCTACTGCAGGATTTTGATTAGAGCTACGAAGGCCTGATTGAAAATATCTTCGATTGTATAGACATTTGTTCATCCTTTCAAATCTTCCGATTTTTCAGCAACCAGTCTTTCATCCTAAGGTTTTGATTTTGTTACCTTAGGCGAGTACTGAAAATTGTTTCATTAGTTTTTTTCTTTATCAGGGTGAGTTATCACCACCTCAATAGTCCATTTTGTTTCAACTAGTTAGCACAGTTTACCTACAGAGACCCTTCGTTAAATGATGTTTTATGAAGATACCGAAGTTTATCTCGATAGATGCATCATCCTCTGCTTGCGACTCGACTCTATTGCGTTTGGTTATGATATTCTCCCAAGGTCTCTTTGCCGTTGGGTTTTGATTGTACTCCATTAACCCACAGTAGCTGTTTTTGTCCCTTTCTTCCTCCTCATTTGTTCAACTTCAGCCAAAAATACTCTATCTGAAACTTTCCCTAGAAGAGTGTGCTTGTTGTACACATTTTTATAGTCTTACGTTTATAATGCATGACTATTAGTGTTTATAATGCGTCGTTTTGTATGTCGCACTTGCTTTTATTGCCAAATTATTGAAGACCAGTTTACAAATAATATGGTTATTATCTCTTTATACCAAACCATAAAATGTACAGATTCTGTCGACCTGCGTCACTTCTACATAATTGTTTTTAATGACGAATGTTTTTGAATCAGTTTCCTGTTGTAAATTAAAGACTCAAACTAAATGGTTGCTTAAATTCAGACTGCCTTAACACAACAAACTATGAATATCGTATTTAAAGAATGACAATCTAAAACGCAGTATCACTTCCAAAATATCAATTTGTTTAATGATTTTGAAAGAATATATTATTTGGCGTATTTTATAGAGACGAATTAAACAAAAAATGCTGGTAGATTTTAGGATTTAAAAATATCATAAAAATGTATAATGTTTATGAGAGTTAATGAATTTTTTAATTACTATTATTAGTGCTAAATGATAAATAATGCTAAAATCTACCAATATACAGTGTGTTTCATTAATAATTGGAATTATTTTAACTGTAGATTGCTGGGCTCAAAATATTGCGGTTTAACCCAAATCACCTAGTCCGAAAATGCTGCCTAAGGGGGCTAGAGCTCTTTGAAAATGGCGTCTTGTAATTAGTTTTTTCAAATACCTCCAAAACGCTTCTATTTAGAAAAACTAAAACTAGTATGCCTATTTATCTTCCAAAGATAAATGGATTTCATAAATTTCGAATTTCTAGTACGGGTAAAAGGCGTGCGTTTTGGGTAGGGTAACGGATATTTTATCTCATAACTTTTTTATCTTTAACTTTTAAGCATTTTTGACACTTGATCATTAAATTTCGAGATATTCTTGTAAGAAAAGTTACTCTTGCTTTAAGTCGATAAGATACACCTTTTTTTTGAAAATTCTTTTTAAATTTTGTTTTTCATTTTCAAAAAAACGAAAAATTTTCAAATAAGTAGATTTTTCTAGAAAACGGTGTATCCTACCGACTTAAAGCAAGGATGCCTTTTAGTACTAGAATACTTCACAATTTAATAATCCAGTGTCAAAACTGTCTAAAAGTTAAAGACGAAAAAGTTATGCGATAAAATATCCGTTGCTCTACCCTACCCAAAGCGGACGCCTATGACCAGTACTAGAAATTCGCAATTTATGAAATCGATTTATCTCTGGAATATAAATAGGCGTACTAGTTTTCGTTTTTCTAGTCTTTAATATTTAAGCATTTTTGACACTAGATTATTGAATTATGAGATATTCTAGTACCAAAAGTTACTCTTGCTCTAAGTTCGTAAGCTACACCGTTTTTTTTTAATTTTTTTACAAATTTTGTTCAAATTCAAAAAACGAAAAATTCAAAGAGATTTTTCTAGAAAACGGGGTATCCTACCGACTTAACGAGAGTACCATTTGGTACTATAATACCTTACAAATTAATAATTCAGTGTCAAAATGCTTAAAAATTAAAGATAAAAAAGTTATTCGATAAAATAACCGTTGCCCCAACCGAAACGGACGCATATGACCGGTACTAGAAATTCGTAATTTATGTAATCGATTTTTCTCTGGAAGATAAATAGACATATAGTGGTCAATGAAGGTTTTCACCTCCGATTTCGTTGAACCTCCATCGATTTTCATGAAAATTGGTACGTATGTAGAGGATACCTCAAGAAAGAAAGGTGACATGGTGCCAACTTGCGCTTTTACCCTGGGGGTGGATGCCACCCCTTCTCGGGGGTGAAAATTATTTTATTAAAAATAATACCACTAATCGATAGAGGGATAAATTATAAGTAAAATTTGTTATATAAAGTTATTTCAATAAATCAATAGTTTTTGAGTTATTAAAGATCAAAAGTTTTGATTTTTCCTGAAAAAATTCCATGTTTTAAAGCAGTTTTTCATAAATAACTCAAAACCAATAAGTTTCTTCAAAAAAGTTGTTGTTACCAAAATCGAAGATAATATAAAAATAAATAAGCTCCTTATTCGAAAAATCCTTTATTACATATACAAAGTGAGTTATATGCAATTGAATTTATATTTTTTTTCCGCGAGTACTCAAATCTTATTATTCAAGCTTAAATAACAGGAAAACGATGCACTTTGTTAAATAGAGATACTAAACATTTTAATAAAGTACTTAAAGGTAACTATCAAAAAGCTATATAAGAAGTCGATAGCATCAAAATTAAGCAAGTTATGATGGAAATAAGAGGACCCTTTCAGATTTTTTAGGGAAGAATGAAAAATGAAACCTACGGCATTTCCACAAAAATTAAAATTTATAGTAACCCATTTAAAACTTTATTTATTTTATAATGAGTAATAACTTCAACAATTTTGACCGGTTTAGAATGCATATTTTTGAAAAAAAATACGATTAAAAAAAATAGAATTTTTCAAATTTTCGTGAAGTTCATTTTCTTTTGATAATAACTCCAAAAATACTCGATATACTTAAAAAATGGTAGAGAACAAAATTTTAGTTTTAACTTTATTTAAGCTTTTTCTTTTTTTAATAATTTTTTATGACAAAAAATAACCGAGATAGAAACATTTAAAACGTAAATTTTACTGCGAGAACCATGTAACCGGGGCCCTTTCACCTTGTGTTTAAAAAAAAAATAAAGGATTTACAAAATTATGTTTAATACAGTGTCATAGACCTTTCACTTAGCTTTGTAATGGTTTTTGGATAATTCTCATATTTCAAAAATTAACAAAGTTATTTAAAAAAAAAACAATAACATTTTCTTTGAAAAAATTTTATAGCGGAGATTTTGTATGTATACAGGTTGTGGGAAGTCCAATTAGTCGTTTGTTGTAGGAGATATAAAAAAAGTTTATTTAGGTGAGATTGGGGCATAGATAATATCAGAATTTAAATACATTTCCAAATATACAGGGCCACCCATATTGACAGGGTGAAACAAAATTATCTTTTGTTTAATGGAACACCCTGTATATTTTTACATTTTTGGATTCTCCTTTATGTTTTATTTCTTAAAATATCAGGTTTTGTGATGTTATACGAAGTAGTTTAAAAGATAATTACGTTTTTTTTCAAATTTCATAGCAATATTCACCCCCTGTATAATTGTAGTGATTTGATATCAGAAAATCAATTTATGTTCAAGTGATTTTTAATATAGTCTATTATTGTTAAAAATTATTAATCTGGCAAAACGTTTAATTTTAGGTAATACAGGGTTGGTCGAAACTGAATGAGTGTTTTCTCAAAGTTTGAGAGTATGAGTTTTCTGAAACGGAGCAGCCTGTAATGCCTGTAATGTGCATTGTAATGAAATGCTATTGTATGGCACTTTATTATTTCCCACCCTGCCAATGAGAACTGAATTTATTTTTGAAATTCCTAACTTTATATCTTTAATTATTTTAAATATTGTAAACGATTAAAAAACAATCAAATTAAATTGAAATGAATAACCAGTGTATATCTTCCACATTTACTTCATATTTAACGTAGCCTGTACCATAACATTGCACAGTTGCAGGGAACATCCCTGTATAGCAACGATATACCATGAATGTGAACTCATACTTGAGAAATGTCCTATATACAGTCTCGCAAAAAAAGGGATTCCTCAAACATAATATATATGCAGACAAAATCAGCCAAAGTGATTTGCAATATCTAATGAAAGGTATGTTCCGTTTGTTTGTAGAATTATATTTGATTGGCTTTAATTACTAAAATAAATAAATTTTCAATTATATTTTATGTATTTGAGGAAAAGGAAACCTAGCATTAGTGGTCACATTTCCATAACGGCCAATTGTTTTTTATTTTTAGTTGCCGTTATTGACAGGTTTTACTGTACCAATAATATTTTATTAAATTATGAAACATTATTTAAATAAAAAATTTATAAACTTGATAAAAGAAAGTTTGTTTAGAATTTACTCCTCTATCTAATTATGGGGTTATTTTTAATAAAATAGTGTTCACCCATGAGAAGGGGTAACATCCACCCCAGGATAAAAACGCAAGTTGGTACCACATCACTTTTGTTTCTTGAGGTATGCTCTAACTACTTACCAATTTTCATTAAAATTGATGGAGGTTCAACGATATCAGGGGTGAAAACCTTCAGCGACTGCCTTTTTGGAAATATAAAAGAATAATTTTTTTCGTGATTGTCAATTTGCTAATTTTCTGATTTTTGGTTCCTATAAGGTTTGAAAAATTAACAAAAATTATAAATCATGCACATAAATGTAAAAAAATATTTATTTTACTTAATTAAACGAGATTGCTTGAGCCAGAATGCTGAAATCTGCATTTTATCATTAAAAAAAAAGGTAGATTTCACCCCTAAAATGCAGAAAGCGCAGCTTGGTGCCATATCACTTTTGTTTTTTGAGGTATCCTCTAACTACTCAACAATTTTCATGAAAATCGATGATGGTTCAAGGAAATCGTGGGTGAAAACATTCAGTGACTACACTTTCAGAAATATAGAAGAATAAGGTTTTCGCGATTTTCGACTTGTTAATTTTCGGAATTTTTGGTTGCTATAAGGTTTGAAAAATAAAAAAAAATATAATTCATGCACATAATTATAAAAAAAATATTTATTTTTCTTAATTAAATGAGATTACTTGCGCCATAATGCGGAAATCTGCATTTTTTACAATTTAAAAATTAGGGGTGTATTGCACCCCTAAAAGGCAAAAGCGCAAGTTGATGCTATATAACTTTTATTTGTTGAGGTATCCTATAACTACTTACCGATTTTCATGAAAATCGATGAAGGTTCAACGAAATAGGAAGTGAAAACTTACAGTGACTGCACTTTCAGAAATCTAAAAAATAATTTTAAAAATGGGGTGTATTTCACCCATAAAATGCAAAAAGCGCAAGTTGGCACTATGTCACCTTTGTTCCTTGAGGTATCCTTTAACCACTCACCAATTTTTATGAAAATCGATGGAGGTTCAACGAAATCTGAGGTAATAACTCATATCCACCTTCATTGACTCCACTAATACTAGTTTTCGTTTTTCTAAATAGAAGCGTTCTAGAGGTTTAAAAAAATTAATTAAAAAACGCCATTTTCAAAGAGCTCTAGCTTTCTTAGGAAGATTTTCGGACTAGGTAATTTGGATTAAACCCTAATATTTTGAGCCCAGGAATCTGCAGTTCAAATATTTCCAGTTATTAATAAAACCCCTATATTTTCATCGTCGTGGTCTTGAAATTCGAAATTAAAATCCAATAAATATTTTGATTGCAACATAATAAAAATAGGTCGAATATTGAATATTTTCTGCTACAATATAAAATTTGTTTATAATGAAAAGTTAATAGCTATCCTTGTAGTCGCTTTTGAACCTGCTTTTATTTTAGCGCAAGCAAAATATACGTTGGTTTTAGTTTTTGTTTTTGCGATGTAAAATGTTTGACGTGCGTTTAAGTGTGCATTTTAAAAACAGTTTTAGCCGGGAAAGATGTGATGGGAAATCCATAAATTATTTTCTCTTCAACAATAGACTGACTGTATAGTATATACACTTACCGGCACAATTATTAACCGCCTACCCTGTATTTCTTTCAATTTGCAGAAATTGTCAATCTTGGACCACATTTTATGAAAGAACTACCTTTGAGGGAAACAAACAATGTATTCTCAACAACTTACGGACGGTCAGCAATGCATCAAGAGATGTGGCTCGTTTCTTGTTCCAGAATCACAATTAGACATAGCTGCCACTTATTTAATAAATTAGAAGACAATTGTCCTGTCTTGCCAATACTGTAAGAAATTGAAAAATGACTTGTACACACTTCTAAGTAGGTCAAACCGGCAAACAGGTGTAGGTATATTCTCAAAAAAATTTGATAGTGTGTAAAAATTTTTTTTATTATCAGCTAACTACTTTCAACACTTTCTGATGATGGCCCGTAATGTGTTGAAAGTACTTAGCTGATAATAAGAAATGTTTTACACACTATCAAATTTTTTTGAGAACATCTGTTTGCCTGTTTGACCTAAATACTGTAAGAGGATGGTTTGGGAACAGCAATATTAAAACTTTACAGTTGCATGCAAAAAATCTTCATTATCATCAAAATGCGTTTGAGTTCAATCATCAATCATATCGTTTAATCTTCGCTTGTCCACTGCTGGACATATTTATATCTTCCTCATAATTTTCCATCTGTTTCGATCTTGTACCTCTTACATTCAATTCCTATGACAACGTTTTAGATCCAACGTGTTGGTGGACGACGTTATTCCAAGGTTTTGGTGGACGACCTCTGCTTCGGTAGGTATCACCTCTTAGTCTTCATTCCAGTATCCACTTTGTCTATCTATTTGTTTTTGGGGCGAGCTAATGAAACACTAACCGAAAGACATAAAGGTAGTTCCAAACTACATATGTATAAAATACATCATAAAAAATAAAAGACATAAATAATATCTTATATGGATTAAGTTTCCTTAACTTTTCTATCTAGCGGGTTTCAACAATTTTTTCTTTAATTTTGCCGTTTTCCCATTTTTGTCGTGTATCAGCCACTGGCTGTAATCCTAAGGCTAAGCGAAAAGCCACAGGGGCGATAATTTACGGCGCCGTAAGAGCACTAAACCTGACGAGGGCTTGCTTGACTAAGGCTTTGGTCACACGGGCGATAATTTACGGCGCCGTAAGAGCCGTAAAAATAAGCGCGAAAATGGGTCCCACGGTGAGAATAGTAGATGGCCAGACTGAGCCGTAAAAGTAAAATATAGCGCAGCAACATCGAAACGGCCCATCTTTGGCGTCGTGTCGCAAACGAAGGGACGAACTCATTTTATTGGCCGTCGCGTAGTGCGTGGCTAGTCATATGCCACTCAATGAATCGAGGTGTAACGCCGACATAGGATTGAGTGGTCTAGCCATCTTTGTCTGTCACATGCGCGGGATCGCTTGGTTAAAAGAGATAGATAGACCACCGAGCGACTGTTTCCGCGTTGCGCTTTTTTGGTGAGTATGCCGTGTCTACGCTTAATATGTCAATGGTTTGACTGTGAGCTACATTTTCGTTATAAATTAACTAAATCCATTTCGCCGGAATTATTTTGTTTTCAAATTTTAAAATTTTACTTATACATAATTATATCAGTAATCTTGTTCTTAATAAAGAAATATTCATGAAATTATTTTACTTTTTGAATTATAACCGGTCCTATAAACAGGGCTCTGGGCGTTATAGTTATCATAATATTGAAAGTATGTATGAATGAGTTTAAAACAGTTACGAGAGTTAAAATTTTTATTTATATATATATATATATATATATATATATATATATATATATATATATATATATATATATATATATATATACATTCGCGATCATAAAAAGAGGGTCACTCGATGAGTTATTCAAGTTAGATGTCTCGAATTTTCTAAACCTGTTGTCCGATTTGAGTAATCTTTTTAGTATGTTATAGCCTTATTCTTTAGCAATATCGCTATAATAATATTGTTGCTAGACCGATAAATTGTCATTATATACCGGGTGTAACAATCATACTGTGTTTATTCCTAAAAATTCGGAACACCCTGTGGAATGTTTTAGCATAGATAAAATATTGAAATTAAAACTCAACTGTAGCCTTAGGCTTTCTTAACATTTTCTTTTTTGATTTATTTGTTTACGTTGGATAATAAAAAAGTTAGGCACCTTAACAACTAACCATGTTCTTCAGCAATACAGGGTGTTTCTAAATAAGTGCGACAAACCTTAAGGGGCAATTTTGCATGAAAAAATAATGACCGTTTGCTTTATAAACGTATGACCGCAAATGCTTCGTTCCCGATCCAACACGGGATGTTGAATTTTTTCTTACAAACTGACGATTTATTTATTGCTCTAAAATCGGTTGAGATATGCAAATGAAATTTGGTAGATGAAAATTGGTAGGTATGGCGCATTTTTTGACATACAATTAAGAATTTTATATTCACCATTGGCGTGCATACGGGATGTATCTAAAATGTTTATACCCGTATGCACGCCAATGGTAAATATAGGATTATTAATTGTATGTCAAAAAATCCACAGTAACTGCCTCTTAAAACCTACCAAATTTCATTTGCATATTTCTATTGGTTTTAGAGCAATAAATAAATCGTCAGTTTGTAAGAAAAATTTCAACATCCCGTATCTCGGAAACGAAGCATTTGCAGACATATGTTTATAAAGCAAACTGTCATTATTTTTTCATAAAAAATTACCCCTTAAAGTTTGTCGCACTTATTTAGAAACACCCTGTATTGATGAAGAACATGGCTAGTTATTAACGTGCTTAACTTTTTTATTATCCAACATAAACAAATAAATCAAAAAAGAAAATGTTAAGAGAGCCTAAGGCTACAATTGAGTTTTAATCTTAATATTTTATCTATGCTAAAACATTCCACAGGGTGTTCCGAACTTTTAGGAATAAACACAGTATGATTGTTACACCCGGTATACAATGACAATTTACCGGTCTAGCAACAATATTATTATAGCAATATTGCTAAAGAATAAGGCTATAACATACTAAAAAAATCACTCAAATCGGACAACCGGTTTAGAAAATTCGAGACATCTAACTTGAATAACTCATCGAGTGACCCGCTTTTTATGATCGCGAGTGTATTTATATATCTATTCCTGTTTTCATTTTACAGTATGTTAGTGGTTTGGCTTTACAATTTTATCCTTGGCATGGTCTCTGCTTTTCACGTTTTTCCATTGAGTGTCTTTTCCCATCAAATCGTACGTCCATAAAATTTTTTAATAATAATAATAATAACGTTTTCACTTTTTGAAAATGCTGGACACGATGACCACTATTTGGCGCCTAGACTAAAACTCTGTATTTACATCTCGCGACACACACCGTAATTTACATCCACGTGTGGCCATGCTGTTTACAGCGCTTACTACCGCGTAATTTTACGGCGCTTACTGCCCTTACGGAGCCGTAAAAAATCGCCCGTGTAGCCAGGCCTTACTGCTCTTACGGCGCCGTAAATTATCGCCTGTTAGTTAGTGCGAATAGGGCTTTTAATTTACAGTCATTTGTTTCGAGCTTCTATCATGTGTCACATAATATTAATATATCTACGTCATAGGTTATTGGCATATACCAATGATACAAACCAAAGACGTATGACGTAGATATATTAATATTATGTGACACATGACAGAAGCTCGAAACAAATGACAGTCGATGAAAAGCCTTATAGATCAGGGACTTAGCATCGATCAGTAAATAAATTCACAAACATAGTAAATACAGTTTAATGAACTAAGTTTTGACACATTACCGATTTCTAGTGTTGATTTTTAAGTTATCCCATCACATATTTCTCTTACAGAACGATAGCGTAATATAAAGGGCCTAGTACTGATTTCAACGGCTCATAAATCAAAAGAATTTAAAAAACAATTATTGTTAACATTTAGTCATTAAGAAATGTTGATGTTTGTGAAAGTATAATATTAATTGCACATAAAACTTATTGTTAATTGTATGTGTCCTAAAATAAATGTTTAGTGTTTAAGTACTTGTAAGAATTGGTACACAGTGGTGTCGAGATAATAATATTGAAGAGTTTTAAAACAATCAAATGTATTCCTTGTTAAAAATAAGATATTTAGTTTTTTTATATTATATACATAACTTTTAATTTTAGCCTAGGTTGGATCAATTTAAGATTTGCCAAGAAGATTTTTTTGTTAGCATTTTTTGTCAAAAATATGACGTCGTTCATATATTTTTAAATGGTAATATAGCCTGAAATTAATCATTAAATATTATCTTAAATTGATTTCCAGTGAAAAAGAATATTTTTCTAGTTTCTAGTAACAATGAACCAGCAAGAATTATTCTTTCTTCTAATCATTTAACATAACATATTTTATACTATTCGTGTTTTTGAGCTAATTCTGCACATATTTATTAATATTTTTTTGACACTGTGTACATTTTTAATAAATTTTTTAATATAATATAGGCCTATATTTGTTTATTTATACAGACAGGGTTTTTGACTATAAACTTAAGAATAATAAGTGTATCCTGTAAATATTTCATGCTTCAAGTATGTAGTCTACAAAGAAAGTAACAACAATCAAACTGCTATTTTTTTAAAACATCTTTTTTTTAATTTGGACTTTTTAAATACTAAATATAGTATGTCTTCAAATTATCTGGAATTTTTTTATGGAAGTGGTGCAATTGATAAAATTAATTGAAATGTGTATATCAGTGCATTATATAACTTGTTAAGCGTCTCAAATATAAAATTGGCATGGAAAGTGTAGAAGTTTCTAAACGACAATGTTGGTTTCAGAACGATAATTTTAAAAATCTCCTTCGACCGAAACCTTTTTTCAGCTGTACTTCCGCTGTAGAACAATCGTCATATTCATTAAAGTCGATTATGGTGCATTGTCTACTTTGTCTTTAATTGAGTCATTGCTCTTTACACTTACACTAGACAGGACGATTTTAACAATTAGTCCAAAATAGTGGAATTATGTTTGGCAGAACATATGTCTTCTATTGCAATATTCTTCATTTTCAACTACTTTCTAATAATCTTTACCTTTGCTTGAAGATAAAGTATAACGATGTGAAAGTATTGTACATGGAAGGACATATCGCGGACCAGGAAGGAGAAGGGTTTCTTCGCTGAAGAATCTACGTATGTGCGGTTCAACACAACAAACACAAATATTTTCAGAGCAGCTGTATGCAAAGTACAGATTGCCATGATGGTCGCCAATATCTGAAACGGATAGGCACTACAAGAAGAAGAAGCACATACATTTTTACGAAACTCGTAGCAAAATTTTCCAATTTTTTCTCAAATTTCCGAATTTTTCCTCAAATTTTATTGTGAATTACCAAAAAAATGTAATAAATATACATTCAGAGTGTTTTCTCGTATTCAATGCATTCAATAATGTCGATGCTTCCTTTCATTTCGATGTGTTCTAGTCTTTGGTATTACGAAATTCGTTATCCAATGCAATGGGGATGGAAGCAAAATTATTTATAATGCATAAACAGTTGTGTTGCTTCGTCAAATACTTTTGAATTTACACTAAACAACGAAGGTAGCTAATGCGTGGTTGCACCAACATATCTTAAGCTTAAGACGTGCCTTAAGCTCAGCTTACTAAACATACGAGTTGCACCATTAAGTCTTAGATCAATTTTCAGCTCGCCACAATAGATTGCTGCGTGGATTGCATCTTAAACTTCGTCTCAGTTAAGACGTACTTAGATAAAAATCACGATACACTCGTATCGTGATAAAAATCGAAAATTATGGATCTATAAGGTGAGCTTAGATAAGCTGGAGCTTAAGGTTTGTTGGTGCAACCAGACATAAGACTATTATATTACCATTCCAAATTTGGTTCCAACTATTTTGTGACGTACTATATAAATTATTTTCTTATATGTAGTAACTTTCAATTATTCTAGACTACGACATAAACTTCCTATAAAGAGCAATTGAAAAAAAATCGTAATTAGCGTAATTGATAAAATGACTGAAATATACGGTGTGATGATATGGTAGTTTACTCACTACGAAGTCTTAATGATATACACGGTGTCTCGAAAAGATTGGTCATAAGTTATACCACACATTCTGGAGTCAAAATTGTTCGATTAAACCTAACTTAGCTTAGTACAAATGTGCTCATAAAAAAGTTACAGCCCTTTGAAGTTACAAAATGAAAATCGATTTTTTTCAATATATCGAAAACTATTAAAGATTTTTTATTGAAAATAAATCCGGTTATACCGGAAGTTGCTTATAACGTCGTTTGTTTAAATGGAACACCCTGTATATTTTTACATTTTTGGATTCTCTTCGATGTCTTCTTTCTTAAAATATGAGGTTTTGTAATGTTATACAGGGTATTTTATAAGATAATTACGTTTTTTTATTAATTTCGTAGCAATATTCACACCCTGTAGAATTGTAGTAGTTTGACATCTAAAACTCTACTTACGTTCAAATGAATTTTAATATAGTCTACTATTGTTAAGAATCATTAGGATGGCTAAATTTTTAATTTTAGTATAAAGGGTTGGTCGAAACTCGGAATGAGTATTTTCTGAGTTTTCTTAAATGGAACACCCTGTATTTTAGTATTGTAATGAAATGATATTTTATGGAACTTTTTTGTTTTTTAAGCATTCCCTATACCTAACTGCTTTAATTTGTTTTTAATTGTTAATCGCACCAACAATCTTAACTACGTAGGTATTTTGATAGCTAAACCATTATTGGTAATTTTAAGGATCAGCCTGGATTAATATGCATTTATTTCTGAAAAATTATTTGTGATTAAATATTTTCACGGCCAACCTAATAAAATTTTACGTATTTTTTTTGCAATTAATGTTTAGCTTGAATCACTAATAACTCACAAATTAAAGCAGTTAGGTATAGGGAATATTTATAAAACAAAAAAGTACCATGAAATATCATTTCATTACAATACTAAACTAAGGGTGTTCCATTTAAGAAAACTCAGAAAATATTCATTCCGAGTTTCCACCAACCCTGTATACTAAAATTTCAAAATTAGCTATACCAATGATTCTTAACAATATTAGACTATATTAAAAATTACTTGAACGTAAGCAGAGTTTTTAATGTCAATCTATTACAATTCTACAGGGTGTAAATGTTGCTACGAAATTAATAAAAAAAACGTAAATATCTCTTAAAGTACCCTGTATAATATTACAAAACCTCATCTTTTAAGAAAGAAAATATTGAGGAGAATACAAAAATGTAAAAATATACAGGGCGTCCCATTTAAAAAAAACCAAAGTTATGAGCAACTTCCGGTATAACCGGAAGTTGCAAAGAGATGAAAATAATTTCATTTAATAGATCATCCTTCCCCTTTATTCAAAATTTTCATGATTCTGTTGCCTTTAGTTCTCGAGATATTTCTAATAGGCCAGTTATCTGCCTCACCCTATATGGTTACCTTTTCATACTTTGTAGCCATATTCAAAATTTAAAGGTAGATATATACTCTGGTTTGGCTATTATTGCATCAATATTTAAAGGATCTTTTTTATAAGTTGAATGGGTTTTTTGAATTATACAGGGTGGTTCATCTTATTCGCCTCGGTGTCTGTACGGAAAACCACTTGATATTTTAAAAAAATTTCTTCACAGTAATATACAGGGCCATTAATACTACATTCTAAAAATATTTTGAATTATACAGGGTGCTCCAAAAAAGAGTGGTATATCAAAGTTATATTTTTTCTTATGGAATGCCCTATATCTGATGGCATTACTAAATTGACCTTAAAAAATAAGCTATACTTTTATAAGGGTTCCCTATACCTAAATACAGGGTGTTTTGATTTATTTCGATTTTTATGAAAATGTAAGGTTTTAGAAAAAAATAAATATCTACGAATCTAAGAATCAGTAACAAATTCCTTCTTGGATCTTAATAATAGTCTATTTAGTATACTTAAACAGATACTTACTGCAACAAAATTTCTTACAGGGTGGTCAAAATATGAGATTGTTCTATTAACAAATTCAAGCTGTAATAACTTACTTAATTTAAATGGAACACCCTGTATCTTACTAGTCTATCGCGTAGAAAATATACTTATCTTTCAATTTGTATTAGAGTTTCCTACACCTATCTTTTTACAGGGTGGTCAAAATATTAGATTTTTCTATTAACAAATTCAAGCTGCAATAACATACTTATTTTAAATAGAACACCCTGTATCTTACTAGCCTATCGCGTAGACAATTTATTTAGCTTTCAATTCTTATTAGGGTTTCCTATACCTATCTCCCTTCATTTGTTAAATATTTAAAGATTTCCTAATTTGCAAGCTTTAAAAATTAGTGGTTACATATTATGTACAACACATCACCAACACCGGCAATATACTTAGACATGATACTGTCAATAATAAAATTTTCATTGTTATCATGTAATCACACAGAGTGTTGTATTATTTTAGTTGATTTTGGCCTACATGTGACATTGAATAATATGTTTATATTAAACTGCATACCCTATATTAGATGCCGTATTCTGGAAGATACTTAAATTATATTTCATTCTGTATAAGTATTTTCCATATCTTAAACCAATGGTTATTAAATAAATTTAAGAACACCACTTTTTGTTTGAATCTTTGAATCGCAATTACAGACAATTAAATGCAATGGCTACTATGACGAAAACGAACCTATTGTACAAAAATATGTAAAAATGGGTATTTACAGAATAACATGGGAATTAACATTTACAGAATAACATGTGTATTGAGAATGTTTACATGGAATTGAAGAGATTTTAAATATCTTCCATTATAAAGAATAGAATATCGAGTATGTCATTTAAAATAAGAACACTCTGTGTGATTAAATGATAAAAATATGAATTTTATTAACGAAAGTATCTTGACTAAGATATTTAAATATATTGCCGGTGTTGGTGATGTGTTGTACATAACAACGACATAGGTACTTTATTCTAATTTTTAAAGCTTACAAATTAGGAAATCTTTAAATATTTCAAAAATGAAGGGAGATAGGCATAGGTAACCCTAATAAGAATTGAAAGCAAAGTAAATTTTATACGCGATAGATTAGTAAGATACAGGGTGTTCCATTTAAAGTAAGTAAGTTATTACAGCTTGAATTTGTTAATAGAACCGTCTAATATTTTGACCACCCTGTAAAAGATAGGTATAGGAAACCCTAATATAAATTGAAAGCTAAGTAAATTTTCTACGCGATAGACTAGTAAGATACAGGGTGTTCTGTTTAAAATAAGTAAGTTATTACAGCTTGAATTTGTTAATAGAACAATCTCATATTTTGACCACCCTGTAAGAAATTTTGTTGCAGCAAGCATCTGTTTAAGTATGCTAAATAGTCTATTATTAAGATCCAAGAAGGAAGTTGTTACTGATTCTTAGATTCGTAGATATTTACTTTTTTCTAAAACCTTACATTTTCATAAAAATCGAAATAAATCAAAACACCCTGTATTTAGGTATAGGGAACCCTTATAAAAGTATAGCTTATTTTTTAAGGTCAATTCAGTAATGTCATCAGATATAGTGCATTCCATAAGAAAAAATATAACTTTGATATACCACTCTTTTTTGGAGCACCCTGTATAATTCACATTATTTTTAGGTTGTAGTATTAAAGGCCCTGTATATTTCTGTGAAGAAATTTTTTTAAAATATCAAGTGGTTTTCCGTACAGAGACCGAGGCGAATAAGGTGAACCACCCTGTATAATTAGTTATATAATTCTAATAATTAAATTATAGTTAAATGAGATCTTTTTTATATAAGTTTTAATACATTTCCGTCAAACTCGTCTGCGTATTTTACAAAAAAGAAACAAAAAGACTTGTATGTCTATGTATTATGCATTCTTGTGTAACAGCGGATTTCGTCTGCGAGTCCTTGTACCCAGAACTCCCATAATGAGACTCATACTGATGCAGGCTCCCACTTTTCTGATAGAGAGCCTCTATAGCGCATCAGAGTGCTATCAGGTCATCAGGTGTAAATGGATAGTCTGGATTGGAGCATTGGGGCGGGCTGGAATGATGCCCGTTTACAGAAGTTAATCCTCCTTGTCCCAATGAATTTTATCACCCGAATCTCATGCTCAAGGGGTGTGCAAGTCTCTCTTCTTCTTCTTCTACGGCACTACAGCCTAAATTGAGCCTTGGCCTCCTTTATTTTTTGCCTCCACCCTTGCCTGTCTGTGGCTGCTCTTCTCCATACACGGACTCCTAAAAGGGCTTGTGCGTCGCTGTTTACTGTGTCTTCCCAGCTCTTTCGTGGCTTCCCAACCGGTCTCTTTCCTTGCATTCTAGCATTCAGTGCTCGTTTTGGTAGCCTATCCTCTCCCATTCTTATCACATGTCCGGCCCATTGCAATCTTTGTAATCTAATGAAGTCTGATAGGGGCGTTTCCTTATAAAGTTGATAAAGCTCGTTGTTGTATCGACTTCTGAAGATTCCGTTTTCCCTCACAGGTCCTAGTATTCTCCTAAGTACTTTCCTTTCGAATGTGTCGAGTTTGTTTTTGGATGTTTCTTTCAGCACCCAGACTTCACTGCCATAGCATGTTATTGGTCGAATTAAGGTTTTATAGATTCTCATCTTTGTATTTCGGTGGACACTTTTTAACCGAAATATATGGGAGAGGGCAAAATAAGCTCTGTTTGCCTGCGTTATTCTCTTCCTTATTTCTCCATCTTCTGATCCGTCGGCATATATTTCTACTCCCAGGTATGTAAACTTTTCAACCGTTTCAATGTCATCTTCATGTATAATGTTTTCTGGGACTATATTTCTTCTCGTCTGAGTCATTATTTTTGTTTTTTCTGTGTTAATTTCCAGATCTAGCATTTTTGTTTGTGTTTTTAACTCTGCATATGTTTCCTGTGCTCCTGTTGATGTTCTACTCATAATATTAATATCATCAGCATAAGCGGCCAGTTGAACCGTTCGGTTGGTCAGTAGATTTCCTCGTCCAGTTTGCATTTGCCTAACCGCATACTCCAGTGCCAGGTTAAACAATGTTGGGGCCAGCCCATCTCCCTGTTTTAGTCCCTGCGAAATGTTAAAAAAGTCTGTCCGGTGGTTTTGTATTCGTACACATGCCTGAGTTTCATCCATTGTGGCTTTAATGAGTCTTATTAACTTATGTGGTATTGCCAATTCAGCCAATATATAGTATAGTTTGTTCCTTTTGACTGAGTCGTATGCCTGTTTGAAGTCTACAAACACGTTGTGAACATCAATATCGTGTTCCCATGCTTTGCTCAAGATCTGTTTTACTGTGAATATTTGATCCAGTGTCGATCTTCCCCTTCGGAAGCCCGTCTGATACTCTCCAATAATATTTTCTGCTAGTGGTTGGAGCCGCTGGTTTATAATATACGTGAGGACTTCATATGCTGTACATAGTAGAGAGATTCCACGGTAGTTTTTGCACTGGAATTTGTCTCCTTTTTTATAGTCCACTTTTATAGAGAGCCTCTATAGCGCATCAGAGTGCTATCAGGTCATCAGGTGTAAATGGATAGTCTGGACTGGAGCATTGGGGCGGGCTGGAGTGATGCCCGTTTACAGAAGTTAATCCTCCTTGTCCCAATGAATTATATCACCCGAATCTCATGCTCAAGGGGTGTGCAAGTCTCTCAGGATGGGTAAATTACTATTGTTTGCTTGTAGTTACCTACAAATCGAAGGAATGCTTATTGTATGACCTGCGCTAATTACGATTTTATTTTGATAGCTTGATAATAATGTACCTACTTAATATAATCAGTGTTTCTTTTCAAATGCAAATTACTACATAGAATCTTTAATATTCAACTCAATATAATGCGCACAAAATATTTATAAATTCTTTTATCTTTATCAACAAATAGCAAACACTGAAGTTCTTTCCACACCAACGAAACCATTTTCCGCTAGATTCTAATTTTTAGGGTATCTACGATATAATACTAAATACAACTATAAACGGTTCATCAAAATGGTAAACTTCAAAAATGTAATTTACCCTTTTGGAAAATTATTAAATGCAATGACATTACAATTTTTTTACATTCATTATTTCTTTTGGCTATTTTTAAGCTCAAGAAAAATGTGTACAGCTACATCTAGTTCCAATGCTTTATAATAAGCGACACATTGTAATAGCAATAAAGCCTACTTTACTTTTGCTATTACTCAACACTATAAAGCAATATCCAGCCAATACTTTTGTGTGGTTGATCTCTCTCGTTCCATCCCTCCTTGTGGAGTATTGGGCGCTTATGCGTTTCTTATGCTTATGC
Source organism: Diabrotica virgifera virgifera (assembly GCF_917563875.1). Classification (NCBI taxonomy): domain Eukaryota; kingdom Metazoa; phylum Arthropoda; class Insecta; order Coleoptera; family Chrysomelidae; genus Diabrotica; species Diabrotica virgifera. The sequence continues at coordinate 174,015,325 of NC_065447.1, forward strand.
TTATGCTTATGTGTCTGGCCGGGAGAGCGCATCTTCTTTTGTTTTTATTCTCTGGATAAATTGTGAACTAATTCCCTCCACTCTCTTCTATCTTTTGCTCTCTTTTTGACTTCGCCCCATCTTAGTCCAATTTTTTCGTGTTCTCTCGTTGTTGTTCTTTTCCAGCTGTTGTCTGGTCTGCCCCTCTTTCTTTTCCCCTCTGGTTGGTATTCAAGTGCTTGTCTTGCTATGCTGCTTTGGTCTTTCCTTAAAGTGTGGCCGATCCATTTCCATTTTTTTTCCTTGACTGTAGTAGATACGTTAGTTTGCTTTGTCCTTTCCCATAGTTCTGTATTAGTTATTTTGTTTGGCCAGTATATTTTCAGGATTTTTCTTAGAGATTTGTTTACAAATGTTTGTAGTTTTTTAGTTGTATTTTCGTCCTGTTTTCATGTTTCTGCTCCATAGAGCAGTATACTTTTAATGCAACTGTTAAAGATTTTAATTTTTGTTGTTTCCGATATTTCGTTTGTTTGCCAAATTTTATTTAAAGCGTTGAATGCGTGTTGCGCCTTTGTTGTTCTCGTCTGTATATCCTTTTTACACCCCCCGCTCGTTTCCATGACAGATCCCAGATATGTGAACTTGTCTACCTCTTCTACTTCTTTACCGTTTATCATTATTTTATTATTTGGATGGTTATTATTTTTTAGAAGTTTAGTTTTTTCTCTGTTTATTCGAAGTCCGATCGTGTCGGAGTACTGTGCCAATTTGTCAATTTTTGCTTGCATATGATTTCGGTGTTCAGTTATCAGGCAGATGTCATCTGCAAATTCGAGATCTTCTAGCTGTTTGAAAAGGTTCCACCTGATGCATGTTCGATCGTCGATTACTTTCCTCATTACCCAATCTATCATAATAAGAAATAGGGTAGGGAATAGTACACAACCCTGTTTGACTCCACTTTCTATGGATATTTCTTCTGTTACTTCACCTGAATGTTCTAGTTTGGCTTTGTATCATTCGTAGAAGAGTTTAACAAAGTTTATGATTTTTTGTGGTATCCCATATAATCTAAGGATTTTCCACATCTGTGCCCTATTCACACGGTCAAAGGCCTTTTCGAAGTCGATAAAACTCACATCTATATCTTTATTCCATTCATTTGTTTGTTCCAAGATAATTCTAAGGGTGCAAATGTGATCAATAGTGAAATGGTTGGAACGGAAGCCTGCTTGGTTGTTTCTTAGTTTTTTATCTAGTTCCGGCTTCAATCTTTCCAAAATGATTTTGGTCAGCACTTTGGATGTGGCACTTAGTAGTGTTATTGCACGCTAATTGTTGCATTTGCTCAGGTCTCCTTTTTTGGGTATTTTTATAATCAATCCCTCTTTCCACTCCTTTGGCAATTCTTCGTCCGTCCATATTTTATTCAAAAGTATATGTAGCATCTTTACTGACTGCTCGGTGTCTGCTTTTATTATGTCAATGGGAATATTGTCGATTCCTGCGGCTTTGCCATTTTTTAGTAGTTTTAGGGAGTTTCCAATTTCTTCCATTGTAATTTCTCCAATCTTCACTTCTAGCTCTGGTGATTCTACTTCATCTTCTATTATTTGAGTTATTTCATGCTTAGCATATATCTCTTCGAAGTATTCCTTCCATCTTTGTATTCTTTCTTTCTCATTTTTTATTATATTTCCTTGTTTATCCTTTACTTCTCGTATATTTCGTTGTGCTTTTACTGTTAAGTTTCGTATGATTGTATATTGTGTTCGTAAGTCGTTTTCTTTCGCTGCTTCTTCTGATATATTTAGCATCTCATTTATATAGTTTCTTTTATCTTTTCTGGCTTGTTTTTTTACTTCTGCGTTTTTGCCTTGTATTTCCTTTTAAGTGCCCTCTCTTCTTCGGATCCTTCCTTTTGTAGAATTTCTTCTTTGATTTTTTTTCTTTCTTCTATCAGTAGTAGAGTGTCTTTGGTAATCCATTTTTTATTTTGTCTTCTTTTTAATCCGATTGTTTCTATTGTGTGGTTGATAAGGATAATCAAAAAAATATATATGATGTGTCAATGCATTTAAAGAATTCAAAATAAAATTTATTTATTCATGAACTCTAATACGATAATTTTAGGTCATCGCATAATTTCAATACATAAACTATATTCCTAGTTATGAAAATTAATGTTATAGTTGAATTAATATAAAAGTTTAGTCACGTGGTTCTTTACTGCAATAATAAAAAATACTTTTTTATGTGTTTCTGCTTTTTGAAGTTTGTGCCTGTATAACACAAAGTGTGAGTATGTTCTTCTCAGATGTAATTACGAAGCAGTTGTTTAACTTGAACTTCTTCTTTTTATGTGCCATGTCCGCATTCAGAAGTTGACCGTCATCATATTTACAATTTCTAAAACATTTCCCTATTCGCTGATGCGCATTGTCACCAATGTCTAATATGGAACCACACCATTGTCTAATGTTACGCAGTCATGAAAGTTTCTTTCGACCAATCCATCTCTTTCCCCCCACTTTTCCTTGTAATACCAGGCAAAGTAGATGGTATTTAGGCACTCTAATTATTTGTCTGAAGTAAGATTTACTCCCTCTTGTCTGTCATTCAAAGCCTCTCAAAAACATTTCTTTAAAGTATAGATTAAAAAGACTGGGTGACAAAACACAACACTACTGTACTCCAAGTTTAATGGATAATTTTTCAGTACTATTATCTCGAATTATGATAGAGGCTACTTGATTGCTTGTTCTTCTTCTTCTTCTTCTTCTTCCTGGTTTCTTAATAGGCTCGCGCCTGCTCCATCTTCGGATGCGTCCTCATCAGATATTCAGGTTGTCACTCAATCTCTTCCTTGGCCTTCCTATATACCTTCGGGCGTTTGGTGATCGGTTTCGTGCTTTCTTTACCAGTCATCCTTCTCCCGTTCTTCTAATATGGCTATACTATTCTTTTTTCATTTCAGTGTCCAGTCATTTATGTTCCCTATATTACAGCTTTGCCTGAGGTCTGTGCTGCATTGTCTGCCCCATAATAATTTTCCTGTGATATCTCGGACTATTTTCATTTCACACGTTTCTATCAGTCTTTTTGTCCTTGTGGTGTCAGGTCTTGTTTCCGCAGTGTAAGTCATAATTGGCCTACCTACTGTCCTATATATATTGGCCTTTGTTTCTGCCCGTAGATGTGTGTTGCGCCGGATAGTTTGTTTAAGGAATCTTGCTATTCTGTTAGCTTAGTTTTTTGTTGGGCAACTTTCGCTTCTGTATCTCCATAACTGTGCATTAGTACTCCCAGGCACAGGCATGCGCAGCATATTTCTAGTATGAGTGCCGAGACTAATTTTACCGCCCCTACCTCCTAACTTTATAATAACCTTCATTTTCTGCATTATTAAAAAATGTTAAAAGAGCAAAGTGAAAAATAAAAAAAAAAGATTTTCAATTCTTTGTATCTCTTCTCGTTAATAATTGTTTTGCCTCATATCACGATGTGACACCTGTGCAGATGTCACTAGGAGATGCCTATGCAGATATTGACACTTAGTGCTGAGTAAAGTATTTTTTCTATGGATGCTATACAATGTGCAACTTCTCTCACTACTTATATACATTCAAAACGAACAATTTCTCATGCAGTGAGAAAAGTCGGCCATTGCAGTGAGAAATATTTTTTCTCACGGGTTCTCCGTCGGTTTTCCTACATATGATCGCCGTTTCCATGGTAACATGCACAGTACAAACACAATTAAAGTTGTCATATAAAATGTGTTGAAGCAAAACTTACCAGGAATTACCTTTCAAAACTGTTCAAATATAACTGTTAATTAGAATTTCAAATAAAAAACGCAGGTATATAAATTTTAAAAATATTAAATACCTACATGTGTGTGTATTTTATTTCAATTTATACATAAAAGCGCCTAAATTATTTAATTTTGAAGTTTCAACCTTTGACAAAACTGCATCCATAGAAAAAGTACAGTGTACAACACATGAGAAAATGACATATTTCCCCTCGCTTGTTTTGCAGCACTCGCACTCGCCTCGTGCCTCGGTTGGTGACAACAAACTTCTGCGCTCGTGAGAAATATGTCTCTTTTCTCACTTGTTGTACAATATACTATCTCCCATTCGCACTCTTTTCACGAACGTAAATATATAGACCAGCGAAGTTTTGATAAGTTTATCACTGTTTCGAAGTATTCAACGAACTTTTTAACTATTCGCAGGCGAATCGGGCCGTTGTTATGGAGAAGGTATATTTATTGTTACGAGGGCAAATTTTATGGAATCATCTTACTTTTCACTTATCCACATTGGCGAAGCATACACAATAAATCTTTTTTTTTTTCTAACTTAGTATTGAATTTTAGCGCCCTTCGGTAACAATTGTGGGTGCCGCGGCAACCAGTGCGCACGCCACTGTTCCCAGGTAGCTGATACTTCTTTCTTGCTGGGTTGTTTTTCTATCCATTGGATATTTAGAGATTATCATACTTTTTGTTTTTTGTTTTTGTTTTAGTTGGTGATATTTGGTATCATACTTGATTGCAATATCAAAAATTTATTATTAATACCATATTTGCCATATTAATTCAACTATAAATCCTTCTGCACTTGTAAAATTAAAACTCAAATTAATCAACCAATGTATCAAAAGATAAATGTGATAAAACTACTCTCCCTCCCCTCTACTCTCAAAAAAGTAACGAAATGTTTATTGACCGTTACGTGTACTTGCAAAGTTGTTAAATGTGATTGTATAACTATATAAAGTTAATATTTCGATGTGAAACGTGTGAAAATATATTTAAATGTATCAAAGTAATTTTAAGACAATCATTTGATGTATCATTGTTGTTAATATAATTATATATCAGCAGTTATATTTCTGAATATTTTATAAATTAGTTATTGTACGTGCGAATGAAAACATTATTTTTATTTCAGAGGAAGTTGTTATTATAATATGTAAATAAACAACTAAAGTTGATGATTTTTTTTTATTTTTAATGTTTTTTAGACAGAAAAGTAACCATAAATATTTGTTACTACTAATAAATTTGTTGTGATTCAAATTTGTATTGTGAATTTTCTAGAAAAACACAAACAATGTAAAATTCGGAACGCCCACATACCTAAAGGTGATCATTTAAAAAATCGGCAATCGTCATCCTCATTAGTGTCATCACAGCTCACTATGCTTCAAGGCCTTCTTCAGAAAATTCCTCCATTCACCCCTGCATCTGGCAACACTTCTCCATGCTCTAACTCCAATAGATTTTAAATCGTCCACTAGGTTCTCATGATACCAAGTCTCGATCTTCCTCTGGCGCGTTGTCCAATCGGCCATCTTCGATTAAAAACTGTTCTGACACTGCTTCACCTTCCTCACGCGTGATTACATGTACTATAGATCTAAAGCGTACTCCTTTAATGGATTTTACAACGTCAGGTTTCCTCGGAACTTTAGTATAACTCAAAGTTGCAATTTCTGTGCCGCAAACCTTGCTCTTCTAATTTTCCATATATTCTTCTTAGGATATTTTGCTCGAAACGTTTAAGTAGTTCTTAGTCCTTTTGGTAGGTGACCACGTTTCTGCTCCATATGTTCAACAGTTCTTATTCCTTCGGTGTAGGTGACCACTTGTCCTATTAGTGTTCTATAAACGGTCATGCATGCAGTAAACTTGGCAAAAGACAATAAAGCTACAAGTCCTGACGAGATATCAGGATATCATATTTGGAATTAAGGTTAACGGAGAACCTATAAATAACATCAGATACACTGATGATACGTTAGTAACCACAGTCAGTTGAAGATGAAGGTTCTGGTGAACAAGGTAGTAGCGAAGAGACTGGACAAATGTAAATACTTGAGAACAATCGTACCGAAACCACCGATTATACACACTATACTAAATTTATAATCAAGATGCAGTAGAAATAAACAAACCAAGACACGTTAAATAATACTAGGAGCACTCCCGAATCATAATTTACAATGTTTATACATTGTAAATTATGATTCGGAAGTGCTCCTAGTAGGATTTAACGTGTATTGGTTTATTAAATTTAGTATAGATCAATCATCATATAGGAAAAACCCGATCAACATTCAATAATATGAGAAAAATACTTTGCAGCAATGATTTGAGTCTCCAACTAAAAGTACGAATACAAAGGTATTATGTATTTTGTGTGTCATTATATGGAATTGAGGCTTGGATGCTAAAAAATAATATATGTAAGTAACAAAATTGAAGCGTTTAAGATGTGGTCGTATAGATGAATTTTAAAAATAAGTTGGTCGATAAGGTTATGAACATCGACGTTAAAAAAAATAACAAGGATAAGGATATATTAAAAACAGTTAAAATAAGAAAAGTGCAGCATCTGAGTCATGTCATGAGAAGTGAGAGATGTGTATCTACAGATCATTATACAGGGAAAGATACTAAGCAGAACAAGCATCGGCTGACGACGTATACCCTGGCGAAACAATTTGAGAAGCTGGAACAATAATTGTAACTTTTTAATATGTTTAGCGACAGTATCAAAAGTGAAGATAGCTATAATAATACGACTTCCTTCTTAAAGGAGAAGGCACTAAAAGAAGAAGTCGGCCAGTTTAATTTTTCTGTACTAGTACAACACATATATTTGGTCCATTGGGCGTTAATAGCTCCATTCTCTATGCAAATGCCGACAATGCAAAAAATCGGCAATAATATAAAAATCAACGAAATTCAATTTATTCGATTAATTTTATTCCAATTTTAGCATTGATGAACAAGTTATGTTTTATTTGAATCGTGTTAAGAGACCCATCTATGACGCATTCAATATGCACAAAAAACTGAAAGAAGTTGCAGGACTGAATAAAAAATGTAATCCTCCACTAATCGAAGATAAAAACGGAAAAATTATAATCGATATCGAAGGTCAACTAATACGATGGACAGAATATATAAAGGAATTATTCGATGATGAAAGAAGCGAACTAGAAACGCTAAATGACATAAGCGGTCCTCCAATATCTAAGGAAGAAGTGCAATACGCTATAAAGAACGCAAAAAACGGGAAGGCGATCGGACCAGATGGGATTTACGTAGAAACACTAAAGCTTTTAGGTGTCGAGGGCATTAAGATACTTACGAAATTGTTCAACTTAATCTATGAAAGCGGAAAAATTCCTAAAGATTGGCTTAAATCCTCATTTGTTGTACTACCAAAAAAACACAGAGCCACAAAATGCAGCGACTATCGCACCATCAGCCTAATGAGTCATGTATTGAAAACGTTTCTTAGAATCATTCATCAAAGAACATATAGAAAAATTGAGGAAAGAATCTCAAGTACTCAATTCGGTTTTCGCTGTGGCCTTGGAACGCGTGATGCACTATTCGCAACCCAAGTTTTAATTCAGAGATGCAGAGATGTAAATCATGACGTTTTCATGTGCGCGATTGATTTTGAAAAGGCCTTTGATAAAGTTCGCCATGAAAAAATGCTACATATTCTCAAAACTACCGGTCTGGACGGTAGGGACATTAGAATAATCGCAAATTTGTATTGGGGCCAGGCTGCATGTATTAGGGTTGCGAATCAGTGCTCTGAAGAAGTAAAAATCAAGCGCGGAGTTCGACAAGGCTGTATATTGTCACCAATGTTGTTTAATCTTTACGCTGAAACAATCTTAAATGAAGTCTTGGAAAACGCAAAAGAGGGAATACTCATTAATGGTATGCTTATGAACAATATCAGATACGCAGATGACACCTTGTTGCTGACTGGATCAATTGAACATCTTCAAGCGTTATTGAATCGAATGGTGGCATTCTGCGCGATATATGGACTCAAACTCAACGCAAGAAAAACAAAGTTTATGGTTATTAGTAAACAGGCAGCCGTAAATAATAATAACTATAACGTAACAATCGGTAATGACTCAATTGAACGAGTAAGTAATCTTGTATATCTGGGTACTCATATTAATGAAAGCTGGAACCCTAGTACAGAAATAAAAAGTAGAATTGCCAAAGCAAGAACAAGTTTTATGAAATTTAAGAAGATCCTGTGCAGTCATGATCTAAATTTGGAACTTCGCATAAGAATGGTCCGATGTTATATATTCCCAGTACTACTTTACGGGGTTGAAGCATGGACACTGACAGAATCGCTTTTAAAAAACCTAGAAGCATTTGAAATGTGGGTCTACCGCCGTATTCTGAAGATCAGTTGGGTAGAAAGAGTCACAAACGAAAGGGTTTTGCAACGTTTGAATAAAAGTTGCGAAGTAGTGAACACGGTTAAAAGGCGCAAATTGGAATACTTTGGTCATATAATGCGTCACCCAGAAAAATATGACATACTTCACCTTGTCATGCAAGGTAAAATAATGGGAAAAAGAAGTGTGGGCCGCCGTACAACTTCTTGGCTTAAAAACCTACGCCAATGGTTTGGGAAAACTAGCACTGAACTATTTCGTGCGGCTGTAAATAAGACAATGATTGTTAATATGCTGCACAACATGAGAGCCAACGATCGACAAGCGGTCTCGGCACCTTAAGAAGAAGAAGAGACCCATATATCATTGACTACTGTCGATTGATTAAGTGCTTAATAGATAAGTAGATACGTATAGTCGGTTCACTAAACTCACACACAACTGGCTAGTGATTTTAGTCGATAACTTTTTTGGTTTTGGTCAATTTTGCCAAAATTGGCAAAATTACTAACTATTTAGTAATTATTAACTATTTATTAATTATTTTTTTTTTGCCAATTTTACCAAATTGGCAAAATTTCTTAATAAAATCACTAACAGTTGTGTCTAAGTTTAGCGAACCGACTATACCAACTTGTAACCATTTTCTCTCTCTCCCTCTGTCTATCTCTCTCTCTCTCTCTCTCTCTCTCTCTTTCTCTCTCTCTCTCTCTCTTTAATTTTTATCTGATATTTATCGCTTAATACATTTTCCTTAAATATGGTATCAACTCCTCTGAGTTAAAAATATACAAAAAAATTATAGGCTTATTTTTAAAAGAAGAAAATGAAGATAAGGGTGTATCATTTACAAAAACGGAAGTTATGTTTTACTAATATTTGTTTAATTATCCTCATATTCTCCTAACATTTCTTTTCCTTTTTTATTTCGTATTTACTTATAAGTACGTATTGCATCTTCTCTTCGTATTGTGTCTATCTTATTTACCCTTCTTTCCTTCCTTCCTACGTTTGTATGCCCTGTTGGCCTTTTTCCTTTTCCTCATTTTGATCCCTTGACTGGGTTTTGACCATGTAAATTTATGTCAAAATCTCGATTGGATAGTTAAAATTTTCCGAAGGTCTAAAAGTAATTCTACTTTCCATTAATTTGTTGAAAGTATCATTCTTTTTAAGATATACCCTTAACTGTTAATATTGGTGCATAAATATTTGCGCAAATTTTTGTGATATAATGATTTTTCTCGGTAAATTAAGGCTCTAGTTTTACAAAAATGATGTTTGTAAAAAATGTTTAAAAATTTATAATAAATGTATTTGTTTTTATGCGTGTAAGATTTCAATAAATATATTAAATAATATCTTCAAGCGTTTTCATTTTTGTCCTCTAGGGAGCAAAGGTAACGAAAAAGGCACCCATTCATTGAAGATCAATGAAAACCAATATATGTAGAAAACTAAATTAACATAAATGGTATCCTGTGATGAGACTGCTTTTGAAAACGTCGGAGAAAAGATAATGAGGTAAGATAATAAGCAAAAATAATAAGAAAAGGTAAAACAACAAATGATAAGATGGCAAGAATAAAAATAAGCAAAAATCTACTGAAAATAATAAATACACACACGACAGAATCTGAACAAGTAGACTTTTACCAATTATTATAGGAAGTATACACAAAACAACAGAAAAAGGTGAAATAGTAATCATAGGTTACGTAAATGCTTAAATGAGTAAAGAAGAATATATCAACCGAGTGGAGGAAATAGGAAAAAAATACATTATACCAAAGAACAATATGATGATGGGAATAATTTCAAATGAAATATATATCAAGACTATGGACACAAGAAACTCTAAGTAATCTATCTACAGGAAAAAAGGAATACAAACACATAATAACTGAAAACAAAGAAGACACAAAAACAAACAATATCCAAGAAAACTGGAATCATATAAAAAACATATATTAAGGACTACCTATTGTTCTTTTTCATGTATGTAGGCTTTAAAGCCTGTTTCTTCTTCATTATTAGCCTCATAAACTGTTTAAATTATCGCACCATCTTTTTCTTGGTCTGACAATACTTCTTCGTCCATTTGGTGGCTTATCTCGTGCTATTCGCACTATCCTATCCTCTGCCATTCTACTAATGTGTTCGTTCCACTTATGTTTCCGTTTTGTCACCCATCCATTTATGTCTTCTACACTGCATGCTCTTCTTTTTCGTCGAAGTATTTTCATCTCTATTGTTTCTAGTAGTCGTCTCATTTTAAAAGTGTCAGGTGTTGTCTCCGCCGGGTATGTCAATATAGGTCTAATTGCTGCTTTATAGATTCTTGCTTTTGTATCTTGTCTTAGGTGTTTGTTCTTCCAGATTGTGTCATTAAGAGATCCCGCCGCTTTACTTGCTTTTAAGCTTTGTTGTCGTACTTCTTCTTCAACATCTCCATAACTAGTTATATATATGTATATATATATATATATAAAACAGATGAAATAGAGAATGTGGAAAAATCCCCTTACGAACAATTCACACATCCACCATTTCGGGTTGGGAAAAATTTTTCGAATAGAATCAAAGATCCAAACACCAGTTCTTAGAAATGTGTTTCGCCCTCTTCAACCTCTCTGGGCTTATCAATAAAGATGAGAGGTTGAATATCTTTAGACACATTCCAATCAAAAAACAACATTCGAGACCTAGACATAGAAGGTGCGTAAATCTACGGCAAGTCCGACAATGACAGTCTCAAGTTTTAATTCCCTAATTACTTAAAGTAAGTAAAATCTATGTTTAAAAACATGAGATGTAGATCCTTGAAACACACTCAGTGATCAAAGGATCCAAGGTTAATGGTTTGACGACCACTCGTACGAAATCAAACAGATGAAATAGAGAATGTGGAAAAATCCCCTTACGAACAATTCACACATCCACCATTTCGGGTTGGGAAAAATTTTTCGAATAGAATCAAAGATCCAAACACCAGTTCTTAGAAATGTGTTTCGCCCTCTTCAACCTCTCTGGGCTTATCAATAAAGATGAGAGGTTGAATATCTTTAGACACATTCCAATCAAAAAACAACATTCGAGACCTAGACATAGAAGGTGCGTAAATCTACGGCAAGTCCGACAATGACAGTCTCAAGTTTTAATTCCCTAATTACTTAAAGTAAGTAAAATCTATGTTTAAAAACATGAGATGTAGATCCTTGAAACACACTCAGTGATCAAAGGATCCAAGGTTAATGGTTTGACGACCACTCGTACGAAATCAAATTTGATTTCGTACGAGTGGTCGTCAAACCATTAACCTTGGATCCTTCGATCACTGAGTGTGTTTCAAGGATCTACATCTCATGTTTTTAAACATATATATATATAAAGGACTAAGTTTTCACTCTAATGGCATATAACATATCCCACCAGAATGAAAACAATGGGAACCTTCTCTGGTTACACCTCCGAGGCTTCTACAATTTGCAAGCCATACGGATGCTGAGACTAAGGAAGATGAGGGAATTCTACAATTTACAATTCACGTCACATCTGCTCAGCGCGGTAAAGTTCCAACGAGACTGGTTCCCTTCATACTCCACACAGAGTAAATGTAAATCAAAAATGAATAACCATTTTCAATTTCGTTGCAAAACGAAAATACAGCCGAACCATATTCCAGTCCAATCAGAGAGTGCTGCAAGCACCCCTACCGGTTTCGAAACTTATTAGTCTCTCATCAGGAGGCACATATGCTGCTCTCCCTGATCCAACCAAAACAAACCCCAGCGTGCAGTCCCGAATTGCAACGAACGAAATGGCATAGATGCCCTAGCGGCAACTGCTAGCAAAAGACTAAGTTTTCACTCTAATGGCATATAACATATCCCACCAGAATGAAAACAATGGGAACCTTCTCTGGTTACACCTCCGAGGCTTCTACAATTTGCAAGCCATACGGATGCTGAGACTAAGGAAGATGAGGGAATTCTACAATTTACAATTCACGTCACATCTGCTCAGCGCGGTAAAGTTCCAACGAGACTGGTTCCCTTCATACTCCACACAGAGTAAATGTAAATCAAAAATGAATAACCATTTTCAATTTCGTTGCAAAACGAAAATACAGCCGAACCATATTCCAGTCCAATCAGAGAGTGCTGCAAGCACCCCTACCGGTTTCGAAACTTATTAGTCTCTCATCAGGAGGCACATATGCTGCTCTCCCTGATCCAACCAAAACAAACCCCAGCGTGCTGTCCCGAATTGCAACGAACGAAATGGCATAGATGCCCTAGCGGCAACTGCTAGCAAAAGACTAAGTTTTCACTCTAATGGCATATAACATATCCCACCAGAATGAAAACAATGGGAACCTTCTCTGGTTACACCTCCGAGGCTTCTACAATTTGCAAGCCATACGGATGCTGAGACTAAGGAAGATGAGGGAATTCTACAATTTACAATTCACGTCACATCTGCTCAGCGCGGTAAAGTTCCAACGAGACTGGTTCCCTTCATACTCCACACAGAGTAAATGCAAATCAAAAATGAATAACCATTTTCAATTTCGTTGCAAAACGAAAATACAGCCGAACCATATTCCAGTCCAATCAGAGAGTGCTGCAAGCACCCCTACCGGTTTCGAAACTTATTAGTCTCTCATCAGGAGGCACATATGCTGCTCTCCCTGATCCAACCAAAACAAACCCCAGCGTGCAGTCCCGAATTGCAACGAACGAAATGGCATAGATGCCCTAGCGGCAACTGCTAGCAAAAGACTAAGTTTTCACTCTAATGGCATATAACATATCCCACCAGAATGAAAACAATGGGAACCTTCTCTGGTTACACCTCCGAGGCTTCTACAATTTGCAAGCCATACGGATGCTGAGACTAAGGAAGATGAGGGAATTCTACAATTTACAATTCACGTCACATCTGCTCAGCGCGGTAAAGTTCCAACGAGACTGGTTCCCTTCATACTCCACACAGAGTAAATGTAAATCAAAAATGAATAACCATTTTCAATTTCGTTGCAAAACGAAAATACAGCCGAACCATATTCCAGTCCAATCAGAGAGTGCTGCAAGCACCCCTACCGGTTTCGAAACTTATTAGTCTCTCATCAGGAGGCACATATGCTGCTCTCCCTGATCCAACCAAAACAAACCCCAGCGTGCAGTCCCGAATTGCAACGAACGAAATGGCATAGATGCCCTAGCGGCAACTGCTAGCAAAAGACTAAGTTTTCACTCTAATGGCATATAACATATCCCACCAGAATGAAAACAATGGGAACCTTCTCTGGTTACACCTCCGAGGCTTCTACAATTTGCAAGCCATACGGATGCTGAGACTAAGGAAGATGAGGGAATTCTACAATTTACAATTCACGTCACATCTGCTCAGCGCGGTAAAGTTCCAACGAGACTGGTTCCCTTCATACTCCACACAGAGTAAATGTAAATCAAAAATGAATAACCATTTTCAATTTCGTTGCAAAACGAAAATACAGCCGAACCATATTCCAGTCCAATCAGAGAGTGCTGCAAGCACCCCTACCGGTTTCGAAACTTATTAGTCTCTCATCAGGAGGCACATATGCTGCTCTCCCTGATCCAACCAAAACAAACCCCAGCGTGCAGTCCCGAATTGCAACGAACGAAATGGCATAGATGCCCTAGCGGCAACTGCTAGCAAAAGACTAAGTTTTCACTCTAATGGCATATAACATATCCCACCAGAATGAAAACAATGGGAACCTTCTCTGGTTACACCTCCGAGGCTTCTACAATTTGCAAGCCATACGGATGCTGAGACTAAGGAAGATGAGGGAATTCTACAATTTACAATTCACGTCACATCTGCTCAGCGCGGTAAAGTTCCAACGAGACTGGTTCCCTTCATACTCCACACAGAGTAAATGTAAATCAAAAATGAATAACCATTTTCAATTTCGTTGCAAAACGAAAATACAGCCGAACCATATTCCAGTCCAATCAGAGAGTGCTGCAAGCACCCCTACCGGTTTCGAAACTTATTAGTCTCTCATCAGGAGGCACATATGCTGCTCTCCCTGATCCAACCAAAACAAACCCCAGCGTGCAGTCCCGAATTGCAACGAACGAAATGGCATAGATGCCCTAGCGGCAACTGCTAGCAAAAGACTAAGTTTTCACTCTAATGGCATATAACATATCCCACCAGAATGAAAACAATGGGAACCTTCTCTGGTTACACCTCCGAGGCTTCTACAATTTGCAAGCCATACGGATGCTGAGACTAAGGAAGATGAGGGAATTCTACAATTTACAATTCACGTCACATCTGCTCAGCGCGGTAAAGTTCCAACGAGACTGGTTCCCTTCATACTCCACACAGAGTAAATGTAAATCAAAAATGAATAACCATTTTCAATTTCGTTGCAAAACGAAAATACAGCCGAACCATATTCCAGTCCAATCAGAGAGTGCTGCAAGCACCCCTACCGGTTTCGAAACTTATTAGTCTCTCATCAGGAGGCACATATGCTGCTCTCCCTGATCCAACCAAAACAAACCCCAGCGTGCAGTCCCGAATTGCAACGAACGAAATGGCATAGATGCCCTAGCGGCAACTGCTAGCAAAAGACTAAGTTTTCACTCTAATGGCATATAACATATCCCACCAGAATGAAAACAATGGGAACCTTCTCTGGTTACACCTCCGAGGCTTCTACAATTTGCAAGCCATACGGATGCTGAGACTAAGGAAGATGAGGGAATTCTACAATTTACAATTCACGTCATATCTGCTCAGCGCGGTAAAGTTCCAACGAGACTGGTTCCCTTCATACTCCACACAGAGTAAATGTAAATCAAAAATGAATAACCATTTTCAATTTGGACTGGAATATGGTTCGGCTGTATTTTCGTTTTGCAACGAAATTGAAAATGGTTATTCATTTTTGATTTACATTTACTCTGTGTGGAGTATGAAGGGAACCAGTCTCGTTGGAACTTTACCGCGCTGAGCAGATGTGACGTGAATTGTAAATTGTAGAATTCCCTCATCTTCCTTAGTCTCAGCATCCGTATGGCTTGCAAATTGTAGAAGCCTCGGAGGTGTAACCAGAGAAGGTTCCCATTGTTTTCATTCTGGTGGGATATGTTATATGCCATTAGAGTGAAAACTTAGTCTTTTGCTAGCAGTTGCCGCTAGGGCATCTATGCCATTTCGTTCGTTGCAATTCGGGACTGCACGCTGGGGTTTGTTTTGGTTGGATCAGGGAGAGCAGCATATGTGCCTCCTGATGAGAGACTAATAAGTTTCGAAACCGGTAGGGGTGCTTGCAGCACTCTCTGATTGGACTGGAATATGGTTCGGCTGTATTTTCGTTTTGCAACGAAATTGAAAATGGTTATTCATTTTTGATTTACATTTACTCTGTGTGGAGTATGAAGGGAACCAGTCTCGTTGGAACTTTACCGCGCTGAGCAGATGTGACGTGAATTGTAAATTGTAGAATTCCCTCATCTTCCTTAGTCTCAGCATCCGTATGGCTTGCAAATTGTAGAAGCCTCGGAGGTGTAACCAGAGAAGGTTCCCATTGTTTTCATTCTGGTGGGATATGTTATATGCCATTAGAGTGAAAACTTAGTCTTTTGCTAGCAGTTGCCGCTAGGGCATCTATGCCATTTCGTTCGTTGCAATTCGGGACTGCACGCTGGGGTTTGTTTTGGTTGGATCAGGGAGAGCAGCATATGTGCCTCCTGATGAGAGACTAATAAGTTTCGAAACCGGTAGGGGTGCTTGCAGCACTCTCTGATTGGACTGGAATATGGTTCGGCTGTATTTTCGTTTTGCAACGAAATTGAAAATGGTTATTCATTTTTGATTTACATTTACTCTGTGTGGAGTATGAAGGGAACCAGTCTCGTTGGAACTTTACCGCGCTGAGCAGATGTGACGTGAATTGTAAATTGTAGAATTCCCTCATCTTCCTTAGTCTCAGCATCCGTATGGCTTGCAAATTGTAGAAGCCTCGGAGGTGTAACCAGAGAAGGTTCCCATTGTTTTCATTCTGGTGGGATATGTTATATGCCATTAGAGTGAAAACTTAGTCTTTTGCTAGCAGTTGCCGCTAGGGCATCTATGCCATTTCGTTCGTTGCAATTCGGGACTGCACGCTGGGGTTTGTTTTGGTTGGATCAGGGAGAGCAGCATATGTGCCTCCTGATGAGAGACTAATAAGTTTCGAAACCGGTAGGGGTGCTTGCAGCACTCTCTGATTGGACTGGAATATGGTTCGGCTGTATTTTCGTTTTGCAACGAAATTGAAAATGGTTATTCATTTTTGATTTACATTTACTCTGTGTGGAGTATGAAGGGAACCAGTCTCGTTGGAACTTTACCGCGCTGAGCAGATGTGACGTGAATTGTAAATTGTAGAATTCCCTCATCTTCCTTAGTCTCAGCATCCGTATGGCTTGCAAATTGTAGAAGCCTCGGAGGTGTAACCAGAGAAGGTTCCCATTGTTTTCATTCTGGTGGGATATGTTATATGCCATTAGAGTGAAAACTTAGTCTTTTGCTAGCAGTTGCCGCTAGGGCATCTATGCCATTTCGTTCGTTGCAATTCGGGACTGCACGCTGGGGTTTGTTTTGGTTGGATCAGGGAGAGCAGCATATGTGCCTCCTGATGAGAGACTAATAAGTTTCGAAACCGGTAGGGGTGCTTGCAGCACTCTCTGATTGGACTGGAATATGGTTCGGCTGTATTTTCGTTTTGCAACGAAATTGAAAATGGTTATTCATTTTTGATTTACATTTACTCTGTGTGGAGTATGAAGGGAACCAGTCTCGTTGGAACTTTACCGCGCTGAGCAGATGTGACGTGAATTGTAAATTGTAGAATTCCCTCATCTTCCTTAGTCTCAGCATCCGTATGGCTTGCAAATTGTAGAAGCCTCGGAGGTGTAACCAGAGAAGGTTCCCATTGTTTTCATTCTGGTGGGATATGTTATATGCCATTAGAGTGAAAACTTAGTCTTTTGCTAGCAGTTGCCGCTAGGGCATCTATGCCATTTCGTTCGTTGCAATTCGGGACTGCACGCTGGGGTTTGTTTTGGTTGGATCAGGGAGAGCAGCATATGTGCCTCCTGATGAGAGACTAATAAGTTTCGAAACCGGTAGGGGTGCTTGCAGCACTCTCTGATTGGACTGGAATATGGTTCGGCTGTATTTTCGTTTTGCAACGAAATTGAAAATGGTTATTCATTTTTGATTTACATTTACTCTGTGTGGAGTATGAAGGGAACCAGTCTCGTTGGAACTTTACCGCGCTGAGCAGATGTGACGTGAATTGTAAATTGTAGAATTCCCTCATCTTCCTTAGTCTCAGCATCCGTATGGCTTGCAAATTGTAGAAGCCTCGGAGGTGTAACCAGAGAAGGTTCCCATTGTTTTCATTCTGGTGGGATATGTTATATGCCATTAGAGTGAAAACTTAGTCTTTTGCTAGCAGTTGCCGCTAGGGCATCTATGCCATTTCGTTCGTTGCAATTCGGGACTGCACGCTGGGGTTTGTTTTGGTTGGATCAGGGAGAGCAGCATATGTGCCTCCTGATGAGAGACTAATAAGTTTCGAAACCGGTAGGGGTGCTTGCAGCACTCTCTGATTGGACTGGAATATGGTTCGGCTGTATTTTCGTTTTGCAACGAAATTGAAAATGGTTATTCATTTTTGATTTACATTTACTCTGTGTGGAGTATGAAGGGAACCAGTCTCGTTGGAACTTTACCGCGCTGAGCAGATGTGACGTGAATTGTAAATTGTAGAATTCCCTCATCTTCCTTAGTCTCAGCATCCGTATGGCTTGCAAATTGTAGAAGCCTCGGAGGTGTAACCAGAGAAGGTTCCCATTGTTTTCATTCTGGTGGGATATGTTATATGCCATTAGAGTGAAAACTTAGTCTTTTGCTAGCAGTTGCCGCTAGGGCATCTATGCCATTTCGTTCGTTGCAATTCGGGACTGCACGCTGGGGTTTGTTTTGGTTGGATCAGGGAGAGCAGCATATGTGCCTCCTGATGAGAGACTAATAAGTTTCGAAACCGGTAGGGGTGCTTGCAGCACTCTCTGATTGGACTGGAATATGGTTCGGCTGTATTTTCGTTTTGCAACGAAATTGAAAATGGTTATTCATTTTTGATTTACATTTACTCTGTGTGGAGTATGAAGGGAACCAGTCTCGTTGGAACTTTACCGCGCTGAGCAGATGTGACGTGAATTGTAAATTGTAGAATTCCCTCATCTTCCTTAGTCTCAGCATCCGTATGGCTTGCAAATTGTAGAAGCCTCGGAGGTGTAACCAGAGAAGGTTCCCATTGTTTTCATTCTGGTGGGATATGTTATATGCCATTAGAGTGAAAACTTAGTCTTTTGCTAGCAGTTGCCGCTAGGGCATCTATGCCATTTCGTTCGTTGCAATTCGGGACTGCACGCTGGGGTTTGTTTTGGTTGGATCAGGGAGAGCAGCATATGTGCCTCCTGATGAGAGACTAATAAGTTTCGAAACCGGTAGGGGTGCTTGCAGCACTCTCTGATTGGACTGGAATATGGTTCGGCTGTATTTTCGTTTTGCAACGAAATTGAAAATGGTTATTCATTTTTGATATATATATATATATATATATAAGAAATATAAAATCTTTCCGAAAGTCCTTTTTTAAAAAATATTTATTTAACACAAGAAAGTAGTCTTTACAGTTTGAAAGCAAAATCTGAACTAAACAATTATAATTCTAAACTAAGAAATGAAAATGTAACATTTTGATAACTATGAACGTATGATGTCTTCGTCAGCGTTTCTCTGGTTCAGGGACTTACTCTTCTCACGGTCATTACCGTGTTCTAGCTGATGTTGCGGAATGTGGGTCGTTAACTCCTCTTCCCCAAGAGTGAAGCCATGCGAGGGAGTTCTATGCCGGGGTTAGGACTTTCTTCTTTTTCCTCTATGGAATCGTTTCTCTTTGTTTTTGCTATTTTCCTTTTGAGTAAAATAATAAGTGTTGTAATTATTCCAATGTACAACAGAATTGTCCAAATACTTGGAATGTGGTACAGAGCCGTATTTTGAAATATTGGTTTTATTTCGTGATTTGGAATATCTTTAAGTTTTAGCGAATTTAGTTTTATTTCCATTGGTGCTATTTTAATTATATCGAAATTTAATTGTGGTGAGTTTATCATCATTGGTTGCCCTGATGTGACGTCTTGAAAGGTTAATTCTTGATTTTGGAAAATAATTTTACAAGGTGCATTCTCTATTAGATAAATGCCGTTTAGAATTTTTATTTGCGTTTCTTCTGCACATTTAATGATCAGTTTTTCTTCTTTAGGAAAGACAGCTAAATATTGGTTGATTTCTGGAATAATTTCGATATGGTTTCCTGGAATTTTCGCTTTTAGGTATTGGCAGTCTGTAGAGTTGCCAAAAAATAAAATTTGGTCTTCACATGAGTGCTCGTGATTAATTTGCAGATAACCAGGACATTGGAAGATCTTACTATGTGTGCAGATGTCATTTAGAGGAAATATAATTTTTTCATTTTTTAATAAATATCTTGAGTTTGGTAACATGATGACAAATTCTGACTTACTTTTTGTGGGAATTGGCAATAAATGATAAAGATCAAAATTGGATTCATAGTCAATAGGGATTGAAAGAAAATATTGTATTTGATTCTTATCTATTTTGCAAGTTATTTGTAAAATAGCTTCGAAATCTAAAATGTTTTCATATTTTACTTCAAATGGTAGCTGTGCTTTGTAATGTGACGAAATTTTTTGGAGTTCGTTAAATAATTCGTTTGATTTTATTATGCTAGGATGTAATGTTTTCAATTTGCAAAATGTAATCGAATTCTGGACATTTTCCATTGTATCGAGTATTAAGTTGTATGTTATTATAATTTCATTAAACATGTCTTTCAAATAATTGACATTTTCAAGATTTGTTTGGAAATCTACTATATCTTTTATTGCTAAAATTTTGGATTTTAAATTAATTTCATTTTCTTGAATATTTTGAATTGTTTCATTAAAGTTACTGATAATTTCATGGCTTAGCGAATATTGATTATTGATTTGGCTTTGCAAGTTTGCTTCGTTTGTCTTTAAGTGTTCTAGTATTGAGTTAATTTTTTCGCCGTCTTCAGCATCTAAATTTCCTGTTATAGCTTTAATAATTGAACCGAAACCGTTGATAATACCTCTTTTATTTTTTTGTAACTTGGTATGTATGTTTAGGTTTTCAAATTTTTCCTCAATATTATCTTTGACGTACTCTACTAAATTAACATAATTTTTTGTTTCATTATTGAAAAATTTACAATTAGAAAGATTATTTTTTAGGTGATCATATTGCATATTTAAGTTATCATACTCTTCTAAAAGTGGATTTAAGTTATAGTAATGGACAAAAGTGTGGCTAGATTTTTGAAGTTTGGCAGGTCCCAATTTGATTGGTAATATGCCTAGATTATGGGTAACATCTTTTATTTGGATTGCTGCGCATCCGATTGCGAGGTACCTGAAAATTTGTAAGGTTTTCTTTTAGGTCGTTTAACATTAGAAAAATGAATATTTTCGGCAGTATTTTTATGTCTAGTTTTTATTTTCGCGGTTTTTCTTTCTTTATTAATTTTACTTATTTCTTCCGCTTGGTATTTATTTTTTGTTTTACTTTGATATTGCTTATTACGAACAAATACTTTAGTAGGGATTGTTTCGGGCAATTCTTCTCGATTTTCGTTAGCTTTAGAGATTACTTTTTCTTTTACGTTTTGCAAGGATTTATTGATATTAGAATAAAGTATTTTCATTTTTTCTTTATGGTTTGAAATATAATTATTTAAAATTTGTTGCTCGATATTGATATCAAAAGGAGAATTACTATCTATATGTCCCGTAATCAACTCATGTGGTTTCATTTTTGTTACTGAATGGATGCTGTTATTATAAGCTAGTAAGGCGTAATTTATTTTTTGTTCAATATGGTCATTTTTGTACTCTTTTTGATTATTTAGTAGTCTAATATGTTCGATTATGGTTGAATGGAATCTCTCAGCAATTCCATTAGATTCTGGATGTTGAGAGCTTATAAAATGTACTTTTACTTTATGTAGCTCTAAAAGTTCTTTGACAACTGAATTTTTTAATTCGGTCCCATTATCAGATATTATTTGCTCTGGTATGCAGTGATGAGTAAAATATCGAATTAATGCATTTGCTACTTCGATACCTTGAGCTGAATTTATTTTATATAATTGACCATATTTAGAAAAAGAATCTATTATAGTTAAAAATTTTGTTTTTTCTAATGTGACTGAATCTAGGTGAACAATTTGGAAGGGTCTAGTTGCAGTAGGTGTTATATTAAATAAGGGTTTGATAGGTCTCCTATCGTATTTTGTTAATTGGCAAATTTCACAATCGTTTATATAAGTTTGGATAGATGCTCTTTGATTCGGCCAATAATATAAGGCTTTTATTCTATTTTCTGTTTCATCTACTCCTCTGTGGTTCTGTTTTCCTTCGTGATAATTTTTTATTATTTCTTCAATTTCGTTTGTTGGGATATCGATTAACTTCTTGGTGCATTTAATAAGGTTTATTTGCGAATTTTTGAAATATTTTTGTATAACGTTACTAAAAGTTTCGTATATAGGATCTTCGAAGTACAGGTGATATTTAACTTTAGGTATTATATAGTCTTTTACAAACTTAACTATGTCACGTTCAGTGTCATTTTTTGAAAATTGTACGAGAGTTCTTTGTTTTTTATCATAAAGTTTTATAATAGATGGTTCTGCTGGTTCGTAATTAACTTGAGAAATGATAATTTGATTCATTCCAGTGTTTACTGATCTTTCTGATATGGGTATACCTGTGATGGGATTTTCTTCATTTGTGTGGATTGTAGCACCGTCATTTTCATTGATATCTTCTTCATTTTGGCCATTTATTGTTTCGTCAGGTTCAACAATCAAAGACTCTGAGTCGACGTTATGTGGGGTACCTAATAAAGTTTCATCAAAATTTTCTACATAATCTAAGAAGTCTTGATTTGTTTCAGGTTCTATGTCATGAGTTTCGTTTGCGTTTAATCGTATTCTTGATAGACAATCGCTATTTGTGTTTAGAGCACCTTTTTTATATACAATCTCATAATCATATTCTTCGAGTTTTAATCTCCAGCGAACTAATTTTGAGCTGGGATCTTTTAATGAAAATAGCCATTGAAGAGGCTTGTGATCTGTCACGAGAGTCACGCGACGTCCAAAAATATAGGGTCGGAAATACTTAACTGCCCAGACTATAGCTAGGAGTTCTTTTTCAATGGTAGAGTAGTTTATTTCTGAATCATTCAGTGTTCTACTCGCGTAGGCAATTGGGAGATCAGAACCAATTTTTCCTTGACTTAAAACTGCACCTATTGCATAGTTACTTGCATCTGTTGTCAGATTAAATGGTTTAGTAAAATCAGGATATTGCAGAATTGGTTCATTTGTAAGAAGATCTTTACAGATATTAAAACACTGTACATAGTCTTCGTCTTTAATATTTATTTCATTATCTTTTTTTAGTCGCAATGTTAAGGGTTTTGTAATTTTTGAAAAATCTTTAATAAATTTTCGATAATATCCTAATAATCCGAGGAAGCCTTTTAACTGTTTGGTAGTAGCAGGTATTGGGAAATTTTTAATAGCCTTTATTTTATCCGGATTGGGCTTTACTCCTTCTGGAGTGACAATATGACCTAAGTAAGCCACTTCTTTCTTTAAAAATTCGGATTTGTCCAACTGTATTTTAAAGTTAGATTCACGTAGTCTCTGAAATACTTCTCTTAAATTTGTAATATGTTCTTGCAGGCTAGTGCTAAATATAATAATATCATCTAGGTAGACAAGGCATTTTTCGTTTTGTATGCCTCTTAGTATGTTATCCATTACTCTCTGGAATGTAGCTGGGGCATTTCTAAGTCCAAATGGCATTCTAAGAAACTCATAGTGACCATTTTCGGTGTTAAAAGCGGTTTTTGGGATATCTTCTTCTGCCATTTCTATTTGATGGAACCCAGAAGCCAAGTCTAGCGTGGTAAAGTACTGACAACGCCCTAATTTGTCTAAGAGGTCAGTGATATTTGGAAGGGGGTATCTATCTCCTAAAGTAATAGCATTTAAACGTCGATAATCGACTACAACACGAAATTTACGTTTATTGGAGGCATCAAGTTTTTTGGGGACAACCCAGATAGGCGAGGACCAGGCAGAATTGCTATGTCGGATAATATTTTGATCTAACATGCCCTGAATTTGATTTTGGACTTCTTTACGATATATTTCCGGATATCTATATGATTTAGAATATACTGGAATCTCATTAGAAGTTTTTATACTATGCTTAATTTTATTGGTGAAAGACAATTGGTTGCCCTCAATATGAAAAATGTCCGAAAATTCTCTTATCAGCTTTAAAATTGAATTCCGCTCTTCGGTATTCATATGTTCCGTGCGGATTTTAGAAATATCAAATTTGAATTTTTCGGCATAAATAGAATTAAGATTAGGATGATTTATTTGTTCGTATTCATCGAACTTTTCAACTTCTATTGGTGAAGTTAAATCAACTTTAAAATGTGACTCTGATGAGTTAGTAATAGTGCATAAAGCTTCTTTATTAACAACTTTAGTAAGACATTGGGGAATTTCTAATTTCCCTATTTTTGTATAAGGTACGATAACGTCACCATTTTCTATATTTTTTATATTTAATTTAATTACTTGTTCGGAACGTGGAGACACTACTATACAATTCGTGCTCCCAGCGCTCGGACTATAATAGTTAATTTTAATTGAAGAACAAGGTGTTCTTAATAAATTATTTACTAAATCGATATTTGCTTGTAATAGTTTTAAATTATCTAATCCTAATAAGCAATCAAAATGATCATGAAACTTAAAAATATGATAAGTTAATTTTATTGGCTTTTTATGCCTAAATATAGAGGAAGAAGGAATTACGGTACAGAAATTTTCCTTAGTAGTTCCAAGAGCAGTGGAAATTTGAAATGGTTTTTTAAATATTGAATTTTTAAAATATTTTTCACCTATTTTTGGTGTAATAAAAGATTTAGTGCTCCCAGTATCTATAAGGACCTTTAAATTATGCTCAGGGAAAATTATGTACGGCAATTCACATTCTTTGTTAGTTAAGTTTAATAATTCTACATGCTCTGGTTTTCTTCCGAGGCTATCTCTTCTAAAAAAGGTTCTTGGGATGAACTTTCAGGACAGTCTGTATTATCTATGTTATGCAGTTCTTCCGGAATAATATTTTGGCTTGCGAAATTATTGGGGTTACGGAAACGAGTCCTATTTTGGAAGTTTTGTGATGGTCTGAAAGTATTATTGGTTGTGATAGTCATTGGAGTAGGGTTTGAGAATTTTCTGTTTGGATTTGGCTGGAATACATTGGAGTTTCGATTAAAATTCCTACTTGTACTAGGATTATTTTGGAAATAATTATTTTGATTATTTTGTCTCATATTTTGAGGATTCGGTTGGGGATTCGGAGGATCCATAGTATTTCTCTGTATTGGAAATTGATTCCTTGGTTGATATTGAGTTTGGGGTTGATATTGAATTTGGGGTTGATAATTATTTTGTTGGTTTTGTCGGAAATTGGATTTTGGTCTAGACGAATAATTGTTATTTTGATAAGATTTGTGATTTTTGCTTTGAGAAGAATTATTTTGGTCGAGGTATATCTGAAAATCATTTGTGAGGATGCCTAACGCAGAATTTAAATCTGGAGGATTCTTTGTACGCATTAAGGTACCAAGAGGTTCTTTTAACCCACGTAACAAAACTCTTAATGCTAAATTTCGGAAGAAGCTACCAAGAATATTAATTTCAGCAGCATGTTCAGTTTTTGAGGTCAAGACAGATATTTGAAGATTTAATAATTTTTGTATTCGGTTATAAAAATCAAATGGGGATTCATTATTGCCTTGTTTCAAATCTGAAATTTCTATGTTTAAAGTATAAATATCTCTTTTGTCTGAATAAGAATTAATTAAAGCATTTTTTAAATCCTGCCAAGTTCTAAGATTACAAGAAGAAATATTAACTGCGGCTTCGCCTTTTATTTTTGCAATTATGCTTGACATCAAATATTCATTTTGAAAATCATTCACATCTGTAGCATTATAAAATTTGGTTACAAGTTTTTCGGAAATTTCTAAAAATCTAGGAAGTAACGTATGATTTCCTTCAAAATCTGGAATCATATCTAAGTATTCTTTCTTTAGTTGAGGAACTTGTGGAACAGCCATTTTAAATTTATTATTTAATTCTAATATTTTCGAAAAACTTATATTATTTTTATTAAAAGGTAAATTAGCTAAATTAGTTAAATTTGAGTCAGAATCTGTATCTGAGTTACTACTGTCTGAATAATCAGAATCTAGTGTTAAATTAGGCTCTCTATATGACATTAAACACTTACAGTAATGTAGCGATCTTGTCCATGGAACTGCTTCGGAACTGGGTCGAGACACTCACAATATTCGCTTGAAAGTCTCTCCGGTACGAATCTTCTCGTCAGGTTACTCAATTCGCCCAACTGGAATTCACTTCACGAAAACTGTTCGAATAGTCAAAAAATCGTAAAAACGAACCGAGAGTTATATTCGCTAACGCCCGTTTGACTATCCTACTGACTGCGCCAGAAATATAAAATCTTTCCGAAAGTCCTTTTTTAAAAAATATTTATTTAACACAAGAAAGTAGTCTTTACAGTTTGAAAGCAAAATCTGAACTAAACAATTATAATTCTAAACTAAGAAATGAAAATGTAACATTTTGATAACTATGAACGTATGATGTCTTCGTCAGCGTTTCTCTGGTTCAGGGACTTACTCTTCTCACGGTCATTACCGTGTTCTAGCTGATGTTGCGGAATGTGGGTCGTTAACTTATATATATATATATATATATATATATATATATATATATATATATATATATATATATTCCCAGACATCTAAACCTTGCTTCCTACTTTATTATTTTCCCATCAATTTCGATTTCCCACTACTAGTGCAGTCACTGAAGGTTTTCACCTCCGATTTCGTTGAACCTCCATCGATGTTCATGAAAATTGGTGAGTAATTAGAGGATACCTCAAGGAACAAAGGTGACATGATGCCAACTTGTGCTTTTACCCTGGGGGTGGATGCCATCCCTTCTCGGGGGTGAAAATTATTTTATTAAAAATAATACCATAATTAGATAGGGGGACAAATTCTAAGCAAAATTTGTTATATAAAGTTATTAAAATAAATCAACACTTTTTGAGTTATTAAAGACCAAAGATTTTATTTTCGTAAAAAAATGCATGCTTTAAATCGGTTTTTCACGTATAAATCAAAAACTATAAGCTTTTACAAAAAAGTTGTTATTACTGAAATTGAATATAATAAAAAATTTAATACATTCCTCACATAACGAACTAAACTAATGTTAGTTCAAAGTGAGTTATTGGCAATTGAATGTGTATTTTTTTCGACGAGTACTCAAATCTAGGTATTCAAGCTTAAATAACGGGAAAACGATACAATGTATACAATATTCCTGCTAATTTGTCAAAGTACTTCCGAATATCTATCAAATGAGCTTCAGAAAAAGGTAATAGCGTCAAAATTAAGTAAGTTATAATGAAAATAAAAGAACCGTTTCGAATTTTTTCTTGTAATCCTTACAAGAACTTCTTTATATTCGCATAAGTAATGTTTTCGATAATTTTGACCGGTTTAGAATGCACATTTTTGAAAAAAAAGATATAATTTAAAAAATCATAATTTTTAAAATTATTGTATTTCTCATATTCTTTTGATAATACTCCAAAAATACTCAATATACGTAAAAAATTATATATAACCAAATTTTAGTTTTTCCTGTGCCAAATATTTTACCTGTTTTACTATTTCTATACTATTCTATAGGGTAAAAAATAACCGAGATAGAAACGTTTAAATCTTAAATTTTGCTTTGGGAACCATGCAACCGGGGCCATTTAACCTTTTATTTTTAAAAAAGTAAGGAGTTTAAAATATTAGAGTCAACGTGTTTAAATAGCACTTGGAATTAACTTCCAAACAGTTTTTAGATGAACCTGATATCGTAAACACGAACGGAGTTATTAAAAAAAAAACAATAATATTTTTTGGAAAAATTTTTAAAAGATAAATTTTGAAAAAATGTTGGAACATAAATTTTAACGCTAACAACATGTTCGGGGGCTCATTTGATAGATATTTTTAAGTAGGTACTTTGACAAATGTTAAATAAGTTTATATTATAAAATGCATCAATGTCCCGTTATTTCAGCTTGAATACTTAGAGTTTTTACTCGCCGAAAAAATATACATTCAATTACCTATAACTCACTTTTAGTTAACATTAAAAGGTTTTTCTAGGACGAGGTTTATTTCATTTTTTATTAGCTTCAATTTTGATAATAATAACTTTTTTGTAAAAACTTACACTTTTTGAGTTATTGATGAGAAATTGGTTAAAAACTTGCATTTTTCTCAAGAAAAATTAAAATCTTTGATCTTTAATAAGTTAAAAAGTTTTGATTTATTTTAATAACTTTATATGACAAATTTTGCTTGAAATTTGTCCCTCTATCGAATTATGGGGTTATTTTTAATAAAATAATTTTCACCCCAAAAAGGGGTGGCATCCACCCCCAGGGTAAAAGCGCAAGTTGGCACCGTGTTACCTGTGTTCCTTGAGATATCCTCTAACCACTCACCAATTTTCATGCAAATCGATGAAGGTTCAACGAAATCGGAGGTAATAGCTCATATCCAAGTTCAGTGACTCCACTATACATCGTAGAGGGTATTTAGATGTTTTCATAGATACATTTGTTTTTTCCTGCTGATATTATCATATTGTATTTCTTGGCTGTTGTATTGAAGATGTGTGTTAATCTTTGGAGATCGTCTTCTGTCTCGTAATGCGGCGTCGTCTGCGTAACATAATATTTGGATTTCTTTGTTTCCCATTCCGTAACCATGACCTTTACGTACTGCTTCTATTATTTCGTCCATTATTATATTAAGGAGCAGTGGGCTTAACGAGTCACCTTGTCTGATTCCGCTTTGTACTGGTATAAACTGTGTTAGTTGTCCATTTATCTTTGCCTGCATTCGAATATGGAAGTAGATATTTTCGATGGTTTGTATAATATTGATTGGTATGTTTCTTCTATGAAGTATGTGTAAGAAGTCTTCGACTTGGATGCGATCGAAAGCCTTTGTCAGGTCTATAAAACATAGATATGCTTGTTTATTGTACTCGATGGCCTTTTCTGCGATTTGTCTTAGAACAAATACTGCGTTTACGCAGGATCTTCCGGATCTGAATCCTTGTTGTTCATCTGATAAAGTAATTGGTTTATTGATTTTGTTGGTTAGGACTTTTGTGGTCAGCTTAAGTGCGGTGTTTAGTAGATTTATACCTCTATAATTATTAGGGTCTTCCTTGTCTCCTTTCTTGAACATTGATATCATTGTGATGTTTCTCCATGCATCTGGTATCTTGCTTGCAGTGCAATATTAGTTTTTGTATAAGTTTTGTCATCTTTAGGGTTATACTTTCTCCTCCGTGTTTTATAAGCTCGTTGGTTATTCTGTCTGGTCCTGGTGACTTTCTATTTTTGAGGGAATTTATGGAGTTCCAGAGTGGATTTTGAATGATCTTTAAAATTTCACATAAATAGATAGTTTGGCTTGGTTTTGCTTCAGAGGTGTGCACGCTAGCTCTTCTGAAGAAGTCTGTAAGATAGAAACAGCTGTACAGGGATTGTGCATCCCTCTTAGTCGAAAGCAAGCAAGAACCGTATTTTTCTTTTCTATCTTTACTCAGACTTAAGTATTAGGAAATTTCTTTCTGTCCGTTTCCTAGACGAATGAAAACGGAATGTGACTGCATATAGTAGAGTCCTTTTCGTTCTCTATTTTCGTCATCTGTTGTCTTATAAATTGTAAAAGTCACAGATTAAGGATATACCAGAAAGAATTTCCAACGAGAAAAGTTTTCAGATTTAAATAATTATTTACCATTTTAATTTTTATTATAATGGTGAATTCTGTATCTGAGACTTTTCAGTTTATTTCAGTTTATGAATTAATAGCTATCTCTACTTCCTGAAAACTAATTTCTATTTCGTTGTTTTAATTCAGGTATGTCATTGTGTTTTTGTATTTTTATGCGCCGTAGAAGTCGCTTTCCATCCTTTTCCAACCGATTTTATTAAGAACAACAGACAAAATTATTTATACGAGAGAGATCAGAATGAGCAATAAAGGATGGTGAGATCAAGAATGAGCAGAAAGCAAAGAATTAAGAAATATGTACTTAAATAGATGAAATCCAAAAAGAAAATACTATAAATTATAGAATGCAATAAACAAAGGGAAAGCGATTTACAAGAGAAAAGAAAATACTTGAATAAATAAAAAACGGAAGAAAGAAGAAAGATCAAGAACCGATCATAATTTTAAAACATTCTATAAAAACAAATAGTAATTAGATATAACAAGTCAACGAGTAGAGGGAGATGATTAAAGATCAAGAAGGGAGTAACAGAATATGAAACGGGTCAAAGAAAACAAATATAGAATCAACACTATTTAATCCTAAATAAAAAGGAGAAAACATTAAAAAGTGAGGAACAAAGCAGAGAAGACTAAGAAGGAGACTACGAAAATATATTTAGATCAGGAAGATTGGCGAAAAAAACAAATGCAAGGATGAAGTTTCAAGAAGAAATTTTAGAGAAGTTTAATAAAGACTAATGAGTAGAGCAGGAGACCCCATCTTCCCAATTATTTAATTTATTTGAGCAAATACTCATGAAAACAAATATAAACAAGAAGAATGCATCTATAAAAATAAAACAATATGAAAACATTTTTTTAAGAAACGCTTTTATTTAGTTATGAGTGACTAAAAGTTGAAATATAAAAAAATCAACTAAAAAGCAAAAAATAAAAAAAAATCAAATTCGACAGATTATTCGAAAAAAACGTTCGTTAAAAAAAATAAAAAAATCTAACACATTCGTTAAAGAAAAGCGTGGGGCGAAAACCGTTTATTCGATGAAGACGCGCCCCACGCTTTTCTTTAACGAATGTGTTCGATTTTTTCATTTTTTAACGAACGTTTTTTTTCGAATAATCTGTCGAGTTTGATTTTTTTATTTTTTGCTTTTTAGTTGATTTTTTTATATATTAACTTTTAGTCACTCATAACTAAATAAAAGCGTTTCTTAAAATTTTTTTTTCATATTTTTTTATTTTTTACTTTTTAGTCTTACATTTTTCAAACATTAAAATATATCATGTTTAAAAAAAAAGGATGTAGGTATATGACAGATACCTTTTTTGCATTTATTTTAACTTTTGATACATACATTGTACATTTTCTGTAATTTCTTTATACATTTCTTAAATCAAAATCATTATTTACGACTATTACAGTTTTCGCAGCATTTCCATCTCTTGTAATACTTTACTATTGCACGGTGTAGACGCTGTTAATTTCTCGCAATGCAGTTCTTCGATGCACAGGCCGTCTGAAGGTACGTATCCATACAAGGGTAAACCTCGCTCGGTGTAGTAGCTCCACATAGTGGATACGCCGGTGATCGCCGCTTGGCGCGTACACTCTTCGTTTCAACCGGTTTGCGGTTTATATGTAAGGGAGCGCATGCTGTATCCATTTGAGCAGCTACACCGACCAGGGTTCACCCTTGTATGGATACGTACCTTAATGATCGCACTCGGCTCAATGAAACGTAAGCTTTGCAGGCTCAATGCAAGCTTTTAAGCCTGTCCTTACGCAAACACTTTCGGGCCCAAGTTCACGACAGCGCAGCTTAGTCAACAGTCGAACCTTGCGTTTTATGGACAGTCGAAGCCCACGACAATACTAAGGGCAGCATTCGTCCCTCTGCGGTGCCATAACTTTTTTTCGCTGAAAACTGTATAGAAATCGGACAGAAACTGGATAAATTTGAAACTTTATTGTTTATATATGAAGCATAACGTAAACAAATAACGTAAAAAGTGAAATTACGTATAGTTCATATAATTAGCTACAATCTGTAAAAGTTTCAAGTTTCTACATTGTAAAAAACAAGAGAATTTAAGCATTTTCCATTAAAAATGTTTTTTTTATTTAAACAATTCATAAACATAAAAAAAAATTTGATCGACTATTCGTGTATTGTTCCCGCGAATCCATATGTCTGCAAACTTTCATTTATTTCCATTGAATAAAAGGCAGTCAAATTAACGTCTAAAGATTTGACGCAAACGATTGAACTAAATAAAAGCTTTTTAAAAGCGTTTAATAACATACGTAATATGATTACGTATGCAGACTATTTAGTAATAATAGGAAAAATAATAACTAGTCTGACCAAGGGTAACTCCGAACATTAACTAACTAATACATAGGTATATAATTTTAACATTTTCCTTTGCCATTCATTCCCGTTCTTTAATAAGTGCTTGCAACTTGCTTCTACATCGATTTACAGTAGACTTGAACTGGTATATATTGTTGGAACAGTTGTTGTCCATTTATAAGTTTTCCCTCGTCTATGTCAGTTAGCGCCATGTTCACAATGTGCTCTAAATATATCTGGAATGATAATGGGGATAGTATACATTCCTGTCGCACACCTCTTTTTATCTGTATATCGTCTGTTAAATGATCCCCATGCTTAGTTATTACTATTACCTACCATTGCCACCACCAGATCTTTTGTAAGGGTACTAAATATGCTCCGCAGCTCTATACTTGAGCAGTTAGTGGTGACAGGGATTATAGGAATGTTACATTTTTCCCAACAATGTAAATTACACTCATTTACATCATCAGGGCAGAATATATCTGATTCTCAGAACACTTTCTTCTTCAATACTTTGTTAAAGAAAACCTTTATAAATAAAGAATCTTTTTATTAACTAATATCGGTACAAAACAATGGAATATAAACACTGTTAAATATAGAAAATCTGAACATGTATATATAATACGTTTATTAAAACGATAGTTATGTACATACATGTCTTTAAAATTTTCTTAACATTTATTGTTACATAAAATATAACAGATTTAGATCTAGAAATATATACTTGATACAAGCATTTCATTATCAAAGGTTGACCCGCTGATGTGGGTAATATACCAAGTGACGTAGAAAAAAGAACACCTAGGAATACTGAATTTCTTCTTATCTTCTTCTTTCTGTGTAGACATAACTCTGTCTGCTTTTTATGTGCCTCCAGTAAGTTGTCTTTCCTTTCCATTGTTTTCGTGGTCTTCCCACTGATCGTCTTCCTATTGGGGAACCGTCTCTCGCAATCCTTACTATTCTATTTGTTGTCATTCGGCTTATGTGGTCGTTGCATTCTACTCTTCTGTTTCTTACCCAGTACTTGATGTTATCCACCTTACATCTCCATCGTATATCTGTACTTCTAGCTCTGTCCCATAGTGTCTTACCATCGATTTTTTATATCTACATTCTAGCAGACTTTTGTCCTGTCTTTGTCAGGTCGTGTTTCTGCCGCGTATCTCATTATTGGTCTAATGACTGTTTTGTAAATTCTGCCTTTCATTTCTTTTCCGAAATTTTTATTTCTTAATATTATTTCATGCAGGCAACCTGCGGCTCTATTTGCTTTATTCATTTGATCTTTCACTTCTGTTTGGAACTTTTCGTAGCTAGATAGTGAGATTCCTAGATATTTAAAATCCATCACATGTTGTTATGTTGATATCTGACCCTCCAGCTCTAATTTACATATTAGTAGAGATGCTGTTATAATCATGCATTTTATTTTTTTTGGGGAAATTAACATGTTAAGTCTGTCCGTTATATTAAATTGGTGCAGCGTACGCTGTAAATAATCTTCATTTTGAGTGATTAGTATTGCATCCTCTGCATAGAAGATTATTTTAAGTTGATTTTCTCCCATTCAGTATCTTTTTCTAGTTCTTACTTTTTGCTGTTTCATCCATGATAAGCATACCTACAATACTGCACTAAGAAGACACCAAACAATTACCAACAATACAGAGATACAAGAAATTACATCAATTCTAAGATAAGAAATATATAAAGAGAATATTGGACACGCTTTACCAAAGAAATGGAACACGATTTGTATGGGGCGCAAAGAAAAGTTTGGAAAATACTAAAAAGCAGAAAAAAACCCATTAACGAATATAGAAGTTTAAATAAAATAGAAGCAGAACAATGGACCGCCTATACAGGGTGAGGCAGATAAAGGAACTATTAGAAATATCTCGAGAACTAAAGGCAACAGACTCATGAAAATTGGCATGAAGGGGTTTTGAAGAGTGATCTTATTAATGAAAATATTTTCATCTATTAGCTACTTCCGGTTATACCGGAAGTTGCTTATAACTTCATTTTTTTTTAAATGGGACACCCTGTATATTTTTACATTTTTGGATTCTACTCGAAATCTTCTTTCGTAGTTTTCGAAGACTTCGAAGTTTTTTTTATTAATTTCGTAGCAACTTTCACACCCTGTAGAATTGGAGTGCTTTGATATCAAAAACTTTATTTATAGGTCTGGATCCCGCGTATGAAAAAAAAGTTGATTAATAGCAAGCTGAAAATATGTTAATAGCTTAAGGGTGTCTAGTCGAACAAATTTTGATATATGGGAACACTGGAACAGGGGAAGTTTTAATTGTGGAACAGGTTAAAAATTTGGAGCGGTCAGACCACGAAAACGGCACATGTATTTTGTCCGACAGAACAGACTTAAACTCTCCGAACAGAGATTAAACTCTCATGCAAAAATCAGACTGCTATTTATCACCAAATGGGCGTTTTAATGAGTGGAACATGTAGAGCATGTCAAATGACAGGAATTATGACAGGTGATAAATAGCAGTCTGATTTTTGCATGAGAGTTTAATCTCTGTTCGGAGAGTTTAAGTCTGTTCTGTCGGACAAAATAAATGTGCCGTTTTCGTGGTCTGACCGTTCCAAATTTTTAACCTGTTCCACAATTAAAACTGCCCCTGTTCCAGTGTTCCCATATATCAAAGTTTATCCGGCTAGACACCCTTAAGCTATTAACAAATTTTCAGCTTGCTATTAATCAACTTTTTTTTCATACGCGGGATCCAGACCTATTATGTTCAAATGATTTTTAATATAGTCTACTATTGTCAGAAATTATTAGTATAGCTAATTGTTGAATTTTAGTATACAGGGTTGGTCGAAACTCGGAATGAGTATTATAAATAGTTAAAATCGAAATGAGTATTTTCTGAGTTTTCTTAAATGGAACACCCTGTATTTTAGTATTGTAATGAAATGATATTTATGTTACTTTTTTATTTCTTAAGCATTCCCTATACCTAACTGCTTTAATTTGTGCTTAATTGTTAATCGCACCAACAATCTTAACTACGTAAGTATTTTGATAGCTCAACCATTATTGGGAATTTTAACGATCAGTCTAGATTAATATGTATTTATTTCCGAAAAATTATTTGTGACTAAAATATTTTCAAGGCCAACCTAATAAAATTTCACGTATTTTTTGTTGCAATTAATGTTTGGCTTGAATCACCAGTAATTCACAAATTAAAGCAGTTAGGTCACAGTATATAGAGGTTCCAGGTGGTTAGGTATAGGGAATGCTTATAAAATAAAAAAGTACCATAAAATATCATTTCATTACAATACTAAAATACAGGGTGTGCCATTTAAGAAAACTCAGAAAATATTCATTCTGATTTTGACCAACCCTGTATACTAAAATTCAATATATAGCTATATTAATAATGTTTAACAATAGCAGACTATATTAAAAATCATCTGAACGTAAATAGAGTTTTTGATGTCAAAGTACTATAACTCTACAGGGTGTGAAAGTTGCTACGAAATTAATAAAAACACGTAATTATCTTTTAAACTACCCTGTATAATAATATAAAACCTCATATATTAAGAAAGGAGACATCGAGGAAAATCCAAAAATGTAAAAATATACAGGGTGTCCCATTAAAAAAACGAAGTTATAAACGAAGGTATAACCGGAAGTAGAAAATAGATGAAAATATTTTCATTAAATAGATCACTCTTCAAAACCCCTTCATTCCAATTTTCATGATTCTGTTGCCTTTAGTTCTCGAGATATTTCTAATAGGCCCTTTATCTGCCTCACCCTATATAGAAGAACTATATAAGGAAGATACTGTAATACCTGAAGAAGAGGAAGAAACAGGAAATGAAGACGAATCCAACATAGACACAGAACTAGAAATCACAAAAGAGGAAATAAGGAATAACATATGTAAATTAAAAAACAGAAAAGCCCCAGGACCCGATGGGATACCAAATGAACTCCTAAAATACGGAGGAGAAACTTTAATCGAAAACATAGAGACCCTCTTTCAAGAAATAATATGTAGCCAGCGTGTACCAGACCAGTGGAGGACAAGTATAACAATACCTATACATAAGAGAGGAAACAGCAAAGACCCTAGTAACTACCGTACCATCACCTTGCTGGGCACAACTCTTAAACTTTTAACAAAAATACTTAACAATAAAATAAAAGAAAAAGACAACACAATTAGTGAGGAACAAAAAGGTTTTCGGAAAAATAGGTCCACAATAGACGCCATATTCGTAGCCAGAAAAAACGCTGAGAAAGCACTGGAATATAATAAACCTGCATTTATGTGCTTTATAGATCTGACTAAGCCTACTATTGTGAAAGATTGGAAGATGTGCTAAGATTGCTAAAGGAGAAAAATCGGCCAACAAG
The DNA here is from genome assembly GCF_917563875.1 of Diabrotica virgifera virgifera. Taxonomy (NCBI): domain Eukaryota; kingdom Metazoa; phylum Arthropoda; class Insecta; order Coleoptera; family Chrysomelidae; genus Diabrotica; species Diabrotica virgifera. The sequence continues at coordinate 174,051,508 of NC_065447.1, forward strand.
ATGACAAGGATAATTAAAGACATTAATACGAAGAACAAAACCAGAATAACTAACATTGGAAGTAGAAATCAACTCGGGAATCAGACAAGGGGATAGCTTGAGCCTATTGCTTTTTAATGTTGTTCTGAAGCTATTTCCTTGTGGCATTTTTATGATTAATTATTTATATGGGAAATAAGCCACAATTAAAATGAAAAAAATAATTTTATTAACGTTTCGACGCCCAAATCGGGTGCCGTTGTCAAAATACAAAATATTACTAAAATAAACTAAAGTGTTGTTGCTAAGCAAAAAAAATTCTTCTAATAATTTATTTAATCTCACTCATTTATATTGGCAATTCAGACATATATTATACATTTTAAAGGAGAAGACTTTAAAATGATATTGCCAATATTTTATGAGTTGCGTTCCTGGGACGACTTACTGAAAGATAGTTCATTCGATTACATGAAATTAACCCCAACTCAAGAATATCCGTCATAAAAAATTATAGCATGTGATATGTCTTTAAAAAGACAACCAAATGCAACGATATTGATGTCTCTAACGCGAGAATTTTACTGTCGTTGCATTTGGTTGTCTTTTTAAAGACATATCACATGCTATAATTTTTTATGACGGATATTCTTGAGTTGGGGTTAATTTCATGTAATCGAATGAACTATCTTTCAGTAAGTCGTCCCAGGAACGCAACTCATAAAATATTGGCAATATCATTTTAAAGTCTTCTACTTTAAAATGTATAATATATGTCTGAATTGCCAATATAAATGAGTGAGATTAAATAAATTATTAGAAGAATTTTTTTTGCTTAGCAACAACACTTTAGTTTATTTTAGTAATATTTTGTATTTTGACAACGGCACCCGATTTGGGCGTCGAAACGTTAATAAAATTATTTTTTTCATTTTAATTGTGGCTTATTTCCCATATAAATAATTAATCATATTGCTTTTTAATTTAGTAATAAACAAAATCATAGAAAAAAATAAAGGTACTGGAAAAGGATATAAGATAGCAGAAAAACAAATAAAAATCCTCTGTTATGCTGACGGCACAATCTTAATCTCCGATAACGAGGATAACCTACAGCGAATGGCGCAAACTTTCAATACAGTGGCGAAGAACTACAACATGAAAATATCAACAGCTAAGACAAAATCCCTGGTAGTGTCAAGGGAACCCATAAGATGCAAATTAGTAATTAACAACGAACTAATTGAACAAGTCTCGAGATTCCAATATCTGGTAGTCGAAATATGTAGTTATGGAGATGTTAAAGAGAGCGTCCGAAAGCAAGCAAATAAAGCCAATTACGTGTCAGGATGTCTGAGGGATGTCATCTGGAGAAACAAAGATATGAGGCTGGAAGGGAAAGTACGCATATACAAATCATGTGTAAGATCGATCATGACGTACGCGATAGAAACAAGATGTGACACAGCAAAAACCAAGAGGATACTAAGAACATCAGAAATGAGAACGTTGAGGTCAATACCTGGGAAAACACTGAGAGACAGAATACCGAACGACAGAATAAGAGATCTCTGTAACATACAAGATATAGTACGACGGGGAAGACAGAGACGACGAGAGTGGAATCAGCATGTGACGAGAATGGACAGCGAGATAATAGTCCGTATAGCAAGAGATTCAAAGCCAACAGGCAAAAGACCAATAGGAAAGCCCTTTAAAAGGTGGCGAGATAGCTGGCAGTCAACATCACAGCTACGAATACAAGCTCAAAATCGGTTAGGAACAGGCCAAGAGACCTAATATATAAGAAGAAGAGTAGAGAAGATCCATGATAAGGTTGAAGAACAGATGACTCGGGGAATACCGCTCTCTTATCCCATTGCCAGCTTCAGTTGGGTCAGTAAAGACGTATGCATCACACTGTTGGAATCAGCATGTGCGGCTCTTGCCTATAATCGCTGCGCATTATATTCAGGAGGTAGTTGATCCACATGTTATGTTTTATATACAGATGCTCCTAACTCACTTTTCGTACAAGTTAATGTGCGTACAGCTTCACTTACTTTAGCCCATTTTGAAGGCAATCAGGTCGATTTTTTGGCATCCTATATCTCCCGATATTTCACCTATTGAACATGTCTGGGACATAATTGGAAAAAGATTATTCTGTTTCCTTCATTCTCCTCCAGCTCTGGCGGAAATTTGGCATGAGGTGTAAGTAGCTTGGAATGAGATACCTCAGGAGAAGAGCCATCGTCTCAGTTAGAGTATGCCCTGATTTATTTGAGAGTGCAAATGTCGTGTAACATAATATTAATTTTTTACATTTTTTTTTCATTCGTTGGATTTTTCTTAAATTTTGATCAGTTACTCATCTAACCCTAAGAGACACTTATTTTTATTCTTCCTCTTTGTAAGCAATTCTGCTAGTTCATTGGCGGTTTGATACCTTTATGGAAGGTTGTCTCTCCATCTTTTGCGCGGTCGGCCGATACTTCTTCTACTGATTGGTGATTTATCCTTCACTCCTCTTTCGATCTCTCAGCGTATTTCCTGTAATTTTTTTCACTACTCTCGTCCCTGCCGTTTCTATGTATTTGTGTTGTGGCTGTATTGGGTCTTGTTTCTGATACATATGTCATTATTGGTCGTACACTGGCTTAATAAATTCTTGACTTCATCTCAGTGCTAATATGTCGGTTTCGCCATATTGTCGCCATTAAGACGGCTTTTAACCTGCCAGTCTATTTGCTTTTTGTACTTGATCTCTTACTTCAAGTGTTTGTCACTACAAGGCACTAGTGCAGAATAAATTGTTGTAATAATCTCAGTATTACTGTGTGTCCTTTTTTCTGTCACTAAGGGCCGGTTGTTCGAACGCTAATCAACAATGATCATTATTAAATATTTAATTACTATCACCAAAACTGTCAATGTCAACTTTGTTTGGGTTGCTGAAAACATAATTAATTACAATTATGAGATTTATTATTAATTATGTTAATAATTATTGTTATATTAATTGATTATAGTCTCAGAATTGTAATTAATTATGTTTTAACAATTGACATTGACAGTAATTAATTATTTGATAATGATCATTGTTGATTAGCGTTCGAACAACCGGCCCTTAGTATCTAAGAAACTGATTGGTTTTAAAATCCAAATTAAAAATACAAAGTTTTTATATTTAATAAACACTACGTTGATGTAAACTATTAGGTTAGATAAGAGCTTTTGATAATAGTAGTTACAATCTGCATTAATTCTAAACAAACAAGGCGAAAACGGCTGGTTCGTTGGGAAAAAATATTCCCATGAGATTTTTTTGCATAATCACATTCGTGAGACATGCCAGAATAAGGTTCAAGAAGTCGCCCACGTAAAAAGTCGTCCAAATTTTTTTTAACAATTTTTTTTAATCAAATTTCAAAAATCAATATTTTTGGCCCAGACAAATTTTTTTAGATTTTTTGGATCATTCTGGACAAAAAAGGTCTCTTATAAATTTTCTCTGAAGTTGATCGTTTTCGAGTTATAAGCAATTTAAAATTTGAAAAACGCGAAAATAGCCATTTTTAAGACTTAATAACTCAGTTAAAAATTATTATTTTGAAAGTCAGAAAGTGACTAAATCAAAGCCTAAAGCCTCTCCTACATGATCCTGTAGAAATTTGTGTCACTAATTTATTACTAAGTTGTTATTTTTAATTAATAAAAAGGAGCAGTTAGATCGTATTGACGCGGCTGTAAATGTGAGTGAGAGTAAGATGCACAATTGGACTGCCGGAATGGCATCTCTCTCGCACTCATCATTTACAGCCGCCTAACACTTGCATGGCGCCCTTTATTATTACTTAAAAATAACAGCTCAGTAATAAAAAATGACAAAAATTTCTTCAGGATCTTGTAGGGGAGACTTTAAACTTTGATCTAGTCACTTTCTGACTGATAATAATAACTTTTTTGCACGATTGATCATTTTTGACTGTTTACCGTGACAGATTTTACGTCAGTAGGTGACATTTACTAGCAACTCGACGGTAAGTAATCCAACTCGACGGTAAGTACACCAACTCGACGGTAAATAATTCACTTACTGTCGAGTTAAAAAATCTCTTAATTTTAATTTATTTTTTGAAAGAATAAAGAAAACTAACGAATTATTTATTAATATTGAAACTTATGGTATTTGTTAAATTATTTGTGAACTAGAAATTCTTCATCCGGTGCTTCCATCAGAAATTTTTCAAATTGCTCCCGTGTAAAAATGCTCGCTTTCTTAGGCCTATAGCCAACATTTTTCTCTTCAAATACGCGATCAAAGTTGAAAACTTGGAAATATCAATGCCATCATAAAGAAAAGCGGTGGATTTAATCATTGAATATTCTGCCCAGAGGCTTCCAGGAGCTTTCAACTGCATATGTCTTTGAACGAAATATGCCAATAGAGTCTTTTCTTCGATCTTTCGCACCATTTTTTAAAACTTTGGTAGGTATTTTGATAACGGATTTTGGATTTTTCGGGAATAATTGCGGAACACCCTTCTTCCCAAACCCGTTCAATTTCTTCAAATTCACTTTCGCTCATATTTTAATTTATAATAATCAAAATTGTACTTAAATTATTGACAACTAAATAAAAACTCAATTCTCCATTGTTGTTATGCACCCTAGTTACTACCTAACAACCAAAGTATCTATCTTGATAAAATGAATGAAACTAGTCAATATGACGAAAATGTTTAATTTTATAATTTATAATGGTATCAATCGTGCAAAAAACGTTATAAGCATGTCGAACGTTAAGGTAACCGATCTCAGACAATAATTGGAGTCGTCGCTCCGCTCCTCCTCCAAACAATTGTCTTCGATCGGTATAAAACCCTTACCGTTCTCCATACTTAATATACTATTAACCGAGTTATTAAGCTTTGAAAATCGCCATTTTTCGTTTTTTTTTTCAATTTTAAATTGCTTATAACTCGAAAACGATCAACTTTACAGAAAAATTATAAGAGACCTTTCTTGTGCAGAATGGTCCAAAAAACCAATAAAAACTTTCCGGGCAAAACATATTAATTTTTGCAATTTGATTAAAGAAAAATTGGACCACTTTTCACGTGGGCGACTTCTTGAACCTTATTCTGGCATGTCTCACGAATTCGATTATGCAAAAAAATCTCATGGGAATATTTTTCCCAACGAACCTGCCGTTTTCACCTTGTCTAAAAGCAGATTCGGAAATTTCTATTTTATAAAAACTATATATAGAAATAATTAAAGAGCTCAAAGTGTGAACAATAACAAAAATTTAGCTACAAATAGAATAAATATGAAATAATTAAAGAAGTCATATATTATTATGTAAAATCATACACAATTCATTATATAATTTGATAGCAAATTATATATTTAATAATATTAGTTTAAACAATATTTTAATTATCTATTAAAGAGAGAAGAAGACTTTTTTAAAGACAAAGACTATCATGCTCAAAAAATTTATTTTACCTTGCAATATTTTTTTATTTATTATTGATGTTGATAACTAAAATAAAATAAACAAATAAAATTAAACAAAAATATTATATAAAAATGGTGTATAGGTATTTTGTTCGGTATTTAAAAAAATCAAATAACACATTCAACTTCTTTAGTATTTTTCTATTTGTCGAGCCTTGGTTCTCACAATCCTGAAATTTAAGTAGGTATACCTATATCTGTCATGTTTTGGTATAAAAGACAAAAAGTATACCAGTTTTCACTGAGGATTAACAATTATTCCTTCAATTTGTATCTAATCACTGTCGTCGTCATTTCTCGTTCTGTTTAATGGTCGTCTACTTTCTTCGTCTGATCCGTAGATGACGTCTTCATCTGAGTCGTTGATCATGGAGAATGCTGGGTTATCTTTCGTTATACCAATGTCTAAAAAAATGACACTACATCAATATAAAAGTAATTGAAATATTAATAAAGGTGTCCCAATTGTTTACATGTGTATTGTTTGTTCGTTATAACATTTACTACCATTATTTGCCGTCATTTATTGTGATTAAGCTAACAAACTAATCGACTGAATTCCACCTTTGCGTTAGCCGCCATCTTGATTTTAAACGAGAACCGTTTTTACTTAATATCTTCGCCATTTTCAATTTTTCGACAAAAAGTGTAGAAACTGAAATTGTTGATAATGCGATTTTCTATAATTTTCGTGCGGTCGATATTTTCCGAGTTATGAGGGGAAAATAGTGACAGTTGGAGCAAAATTATTGAATTATTGAATTATCTCGTTTATTATTAGTTTTACAACAAATATGTGCCTATACAAAAATGAAGAGAATTAAATTTTGTACAATTTTGATGTCGTTTATTTTTTTTGATAAAATTAATATTTAAGGTAGCACGTATGCAATAATGGCGCGAGCGTAAGACCTGATTGATTTTATAGCAATTGTTTTTGTTCAATATCTACGCCATTTTCAACTTTTCGACAAAAAGTGTAAGAACTGAAATTGTTGCAATTACGATTTACTACAATTTTTCGAGAGAACCAGTGGCGGGTCTACAAGGGGGGATGGGGAAATTCCCCCCAACAGGGTCCGAAATTTAAAAAAAATATTTAAATATTAAAATATATTTGCTAACATGAAACTTAAAATATCGACAGAAAAATTCAACCAATAAAACCTGCCAGTTAATAAAAGTAAGTGAATTTCATGCATATAAGTTATTATTTATGTCTTTTATATACTTAGTTTGGTTGATGTTTCATTGGAAGTTTTAAAAATTGTATAAAATATAATTCTCTTTATTTTTGCTTATGTATAATTATGTCGTAAAGTTAATAATAAATGAGACAATTCAATAATTATGCTTCCCCTCCGCTTCCACTAATTTCCCCTTAACTCGGAGAATATTGATCGCATAAAAAATTGTGCAAAAGAAATTGTAGGGAATTGCATTTCCAACAATTTTCTATGCCACCATTTTGTCGAAAAGTTGAAAATGTCGGAGATATTAAGCAACAACAGTTCTCATTTAAAATAATATGGCGGCTAATGCAACCGCGGAATTCAGTTGAGATTTTAAATTTACACTACTATTGATCTCTCCTAAAGGATAGAATTATAAAATTTGGGGTAGCTCGGAAATAAGATTCAATTCAATAATTATGCTCCCCCACCACTTTTTACTATTTTCCCATGTAACTCGGAAAATATCAACCGCATGAAACAAATTGCTTAAAAGAAATTGTAGGAAATTATATTTTGAACAATTTTAGTTGAAAATGGCGTAGATATTGAGCAAAAACAATTGCTATAAAATCAATCAGGTCTTACGCTCGCGCCATTACCTCATACGTACTACCTTAAATATTTATTTTAGCAAAAAAATGAAAGAAATCAAAATTGTGTATAATTTAATTCTCTATATTTTTGTATAGGAACATTTTTGTCGTAAAACTAATAATAAACGACATAATTCAGTAACTATGCTCTAACTGTCAATATTTTCCGCCATAACTCGGAAAATATCGACCTCACGAAAAAATTGTAATAGTATAAATTTAGAAAATTACATTTTTATCAATTTTGGTTCGTATACTATTTGTCGAAAAGTTGAAAATGGCGTAGATATTGAGCAAAAACGGTTCTAGTTTAAAATCAAGATGGCGGCTAACGCAACGGGGCAAATCAGTCGAGATTTTAAATTTACACTATTATTGACCCTCCCTAAAGATTAGAAAAATAAAATTTGGGGCAGCTCCTAATGCAAGGTTAGGCCTGTTATTCTTCTAACCCGACTGGACTATTTATTAATCAAGTAATTTTATTTGCTAATAGGTATATTAAAAGTGCCATGCACCACTTGAATCTAACTTCAACCCGTGAGTAATGACCCGTGAGCGTGAGTAACTTCAGCCCGTGAGTAATGAACCATTACTCACGGGTAAAGTAATGGGTGTTATTATCTATTCAAAAACAGCGAATAATGAGCATATTATTAAACGGTCGTAGAAAAGAAAAAATCGTTTACCTTGGACATCAATTAAATTGTAACGCAAAAATTGGCATTGAGGATCCGCCTACTTCGCTGCTACGTGTTCTCGGTCTTACTTTATGGTGTCGAGTCCTGGACTGCAAATAAAATCGATCTAAATCGCCTTGAGGCTTTCGAAATGTATTGCCATGGAAGAATTTTAAAAATTTCCTGGGTGGGGAAGATTCGAAACTCCACAATACTAGAACGTCTCAGCAAGACTACTGAGATTATAAAAAGCATCAAGCAGAGAAAGCGGGAGTATCTCGGACATGTAATGAGAGGTCCCAAATATAGGTTGCTGCAAAATATTATGCAAGGAAAAATAGCAGGCAAACACAGTCCAGGACGAAGAAGAACCTCATGGTTGTAGAACTTCCGAGATTGGTATTGCGTTGATACAAGTATCCTATTCAGGGTGGCGGTAAATAATATTAATATAGCTATGATGGTAACCAACGTTCTGAAATGACATGGTACATGAAGAAGAAGTAATAACACTCGTTATTAAATTCAAATATACACTAGAGTAGTCAGAATTGCTACATCAGATATAGAAATATACCGATTGAATATACATACTTAGATATTCTAGGCCTAAGTAAAGTACGATGGCTTGAGGCCAATAAAATACAAACAAAATATGCAGCGTTCTAGTATTCTGGAAGGGGAAAAGAAAGATAAAAAGACCAGACCACAGCTGGAAAAGAACAACAACGATATAACACGAAAATATTGGCTAAGATGTGGTGAAGTCGAAAACAGAGCAAAAAATAGGAGAGAATGAAAGAAACTAGTACACAGTGTATCCAGAGAATAAAAACAAAAGAAGATGCGCTGTCCCGGCCAGACAGCAATCTTACAATTTTGCCCAAGAAACACCTAAACGCCCAATACTTCACAAGGGAGGATGGAACTAGAAAGAGAGAGAGAGAGAGAGAGAGAGAGAGAGAGAGAGAGAGAGAGAGAGAGAGAGAGAGAGAGAGAGTGAGAGAGAGAGTGAGAGAGAGAGAGTATTCTGGTAATAACTATCCGACCTAATACAACGGAGTGGCCACTCTGATATCCTTTAACTTTAAGAAATCTTCTTCTTCTCTTCTTCTTCTTTTTGTATAAACATGACTCTGTCTGTTTTTTCAATGTGTCTCTAGTAAGTTGTCGTTTCATGGTTTTCGTGGTCCTCCCACTGATCGTCTTTCTATTGGGGAACCGTCTCTAGCTGTCCTGACTAGCCTATTTGTTGTCATTCGGCTTATGTGGTCATTCCATTCTATTCTTCTGTTTCTTACCCAGTTATTAATGTTATCCACCTTGCATCTCCGTCGTATATCTGTACTTCTAGCTCTGTCCCATAGAGTCTTACCATAGATTTTTCGAATGGTTTTCATGCCCGCTGTTTCGAGCAATATTTTTGTCCTCTCTGTGTCGGGTCGGGTTTCTGCCGCGTATGTCATTATTGGTCTGATAGCTATTTTGTAAATTCTGCCTTTCATTTCTTTTCCGATATTTTTATTTCGCCATATTGTGTCATTCAGGCAACCTGCGGCTCTGTTTGCTCTATTCACTTGATCATCCACTTCTATTTCGAGCGTTCCGTAGCTAGATAGTGTGATGCCTATGTATTTAAACTCAATCACTTGTTCTATTATCTGACCTTAGAGCTTTTACATCTTATTGTTAAAATTAACATGTTAAATTTTCTGGCGATTATGTTGAATTGGTGCAGCATACGTTGTAAATCATCTTCACTTTGAGATTATTATTGCATCGTCCGCATAGCAGATTATTTTAAGTTGTTTTTCTCCCATTTGGTATCCTTTTGTAGTTCTTACTTTTTTTATTATTTCGTCCATGATCAGGTTGAACAATAAAGGACTCAAGGAATCCCCCTGGCTTATCCCATTGCCGGCTTCAATTGGATCAATTAGTTCATCTTCCACTTTTACTTTTATTTTGTTGTTCTGGTAGATGTTTTCTATCGTTTTAATTATTCCCAGAGGTACCTCTCTCGAGTATAACAAGTGGATAACGTCCTTTAATGTGAACCTGTCAAATGCGTTCTTAAGTTGAACGAAACATAAATATGCCGGTATGTTGTATTCCAACGATTTCTGTTGAACTTGCCTCATTATAATTATAGCGTCAGTGCATGACCTTCCCGACCTAAAGCCTTGTTGTTCTTCTGCTAATGTTATAATTTCATTCAATTTGTTTGTTATCACTTTTGTTGTTAATCATAATGTTGTGTTTAATAAGTTAATTCCTCTGTAATTCTCCGGGTCTGATTTGTCTCCTTTTTTGAAGAGAGGTATTAGGATGCTTGATCTCCATTCTTGTGGTATTCTGTTTTGTTCTATTATTTTTTGTATTAGTTTTAATAGTTGTTTAGTTAGATCTTGTCCTCCGTACTTTAGGAGTTCGTTCGATATTCTGTCCTCTCCTGGAGATTTTCTATTTTTTAATTTTCTTAATGCTTCCTTTACCTCTCCCTCCTCGATATTTATTTCTTCATTTGTCGTAACTTCAGGTGTTGGTGGTTCATTATCGTCGCCTTTAGCAAATAGAGATCGGAAGTAGTCTGCCCATGTTTCCTTCTGAATCTGTTTCGCTTTTATTAATTCGTTCATCTCCTTTCTTTTCCCTCTGATCATTCTCCATATTTCTTTTTGTGCTCCATAGAAGTCGTGTTCCATCTGTTTTGAGAAACTCTGCCAGTTCTCCCTTTTTATTTGCCTCACTAATGTATTCGTTTCGTTTCTGATTCGTTTGTAGTGGTTGTATGCTTGTTGTGTATGTTTTGTTTTGCATTGTAAAAAGGCTTTCTTCTTTTCTTCGCATTTTATCTTAACTTCCTCTCTAAACCACGGGGTTTAGACCCCACTTTTAGAACCACTTTAAGAAATCGGTCTTCGATTTTTTCCGTATCGGATGGCGTGATGGCTTTGAAGCTTAAAACATATCACAGAGTAATGAACATTGCACAGATATGTGCCGTTACGAAAGATAAAGACGATGACCTAGTTGAAAACTTCTATTCCAAGTTAAAAAACGTCGTGAAACTGACGAAGAAATGTGAAATAATAATCATGATGAGCAATTTGGATGAGAAAGTGCAAGCACGTACACTTTGGACTTGGTGATAGAAACAAAAGAGGTGACCGCCCAATACAACTTTCCACGAAAAAAAAAACCTCTCTGTACTAAACTCATTTTTAAGCTACATCATCACCGCCTGTATACTTGGTGATTCCCTGCTGATTGCAAAGAACATCAAGTAAGATATCTATAGACCAGTGATTCTAAATCTTTTTGAGTCATGTAGGTACCACAAAATACTTTTTATTATTTTTGGTACCACCTAACTGAAATACCTACCTATGCTACATAGGTAATCTAATTAACTATAATAGTGGTGCTGATTTTGGCTGTTTTGGCGTTTTGTGTACCACCACAAATAATATGTACCATCAGTGGTACATGTACCACAGATTGAGAACTGCTGTAATAGACTATATATTAATAAATAAGTCTCTCCAATAACTAGTCAAATTAGCAAGAACATACCCTGGAGCAGACGCAAGTAGCGATCACAATCCAATAGTAATGGAGTAAAAATACGTCGATTAAAACACGTTAATCTTGCCACATCACAAAAGCGCCTAGACACAAAACTGACTCACTGTTGAAGATAACAGCCACACAAAATTAAAAGTTAGGATGCAGAACATCGAGTCCGGTACATAAGCTAAGAGTAAATAGCGATGCGAGTATCGCCCCTTGAAACGCAGAAACATGATATTGGTTTCTAAACACAAACAATAAAACAATCCTGGACGACCGACGAGATTTTAAATTTAATGAAGGAATGGTCGGAAAAGAATAAAAAAATGCCGATATCTAGGGAACTCAACAAAAATATTCGTAGAAAGTGCAGAGAAGCAAAAGAGCAATGGGTGGTAGAGATATTGCAGTGTGCAAGAGAAAACAACTGAATCACTTTCGAAGCTGAACTCTAGATTAGTGTAGTATTACATAACAGTATTACACTGGTGTGGGTTCCAGGTCATCGCGGCATATACGGCAATAAAAGATCTGATGAACTTTCCAAGAGAGCATCAGCTACAAAATACTTGGTTCCAGAGCCTCTCGTGAGAGTTTCAAAAAGCATCGTCTGCGAACGGAAAAATGCCCAGATCCGAAGCCAACAGAACTCACACTGGGAGGGTGTACCTGGTCAAACACATGTCAAGATGTATATTGGACAAACATGTGCTAGTAGGGCTAAATCGGACAAATATGTACTAGCAGGGCTGAATTATTGCTGAAAACAAGTAGGAATCAGCTCAGAGTTGTAACAGGTTTCCTTACTGAGCATGCGCCAGTTAACCCGGGAGCAGTCGCGCTCACTTCTGTCACGTAAGCAGTTGCGCGTAGAGAAAAAATCTCGCAATACGAATTTAAATACGAATTTAAAACGAATTTCTATTTTATAATATTTTTATTTACCTACTTGTTATGTTAAAAATGTCTATTTTAAGAATTTTAAAGCTAATTGGTTCTCACCAAAGCCATAAACTCCACAAAAAAAAATAAAAAAATAAAAAAAATAATAAAAATTAAAAAAAATTCCCACGCATTACTACAATTTCCTCGAGGCACTTACGAGTGGCAAATTATGTTGCAAAATTTTTCATAGAAAAAAAATAGTATAGTAAATAATAAAAAATAGTTATCACGGAAAAGGATAAAATGTTAAATTTTTTCTAACGGCGCGACTGCTCCCAGGTTAAGGGGCACGTGTATACAATGGGGCTGTTTTATGTATAAATCATAGTTAAATTAATGGTTTCGCAATAATATTTTAATTAAAACGTACCCAAAAATTTGAAGTGGTTTGAAGGAACACAACTCCCTTAAAATTGATGAAAGGGTTGCCAATGCGAGTCCATTATAATATTGGATATAGGAATTGAGTCAATACGCGCAATCTTAAAGTTTGTATTTTAATAGTTGTTACAAAGTCATGGGGCAACCGGTTTCGAGGCTTACAATTTCTGTCTCATCATCAGGCCCAGTACATAAAGTCTTCACAATTACAAACTACAAACTAAAAATCACAAAAAGACAAAAGTTTTAGCAATTCTAATCAGATTGTTCACTGCCAATGGCAAAATGTCTCAATATACACTCTATAGACTACTAAAATCAATACTCTACGGTTGTTTTGCTTTATTGTATTTATTTTGTTTTAAATCAAGACATAATTGTTTATATAAATATGTACAATTTTGTCTTTTTGTGATTTTTCGCTTGTAGTTTGTAATTGTGAAGACTTTATGTATATACTGGGCCTGATGATGAGGCAGAAATTGTAAGCATCGAAACCGGTTGCCCCATGATTGTGTAACAACTATTAAAATACAAACTTTATTGTTTTGCAAGTATTGACTCAATTTCTATATCACTTAAAATTGTTACCTGGTTTAAAGCATATTTAAAGATCTTACCATAAGTTTACGTGTCCATGCTCATTATAAAACATCAAACAGTTCACGATATATTAAACAAATATTTTGTAATATTAAAGGGCTATAACCTTTTTTTGTGAATATTTTTTGTATTAAGATAATTAATGTTAAATCCGGCTAATTTTTACTCCAGAATATATTAATCAATTTCTAACTTAACTTTTTGTTACACCCTGTATACACTGTAATGTTATGGCTGTTTATAAAACTTACCGTGTATGTTTCTGTTTCCTGGAGAATACACATATGCCATGGCATATAGGTAGAAATTTAATAACCCATAAAATGACATAAATTGGGAAGAATTACTATAGTGCGTTGACAGTTGGGCAACAAAGTTGTCTTCCAAAACGCCCACACCAAATCTCAGTACTGTTATGACGCAGCTTATTACCAGTACCACCAACATTAATAAGGTTAAAAATTTCAATCGAAGGCCTAAAAATAGGTTGTGTGTTAATATTAAGTCCAAAAAGCAATTACATTGATATATACACATTGATATAAACATTGTAAAATAGTTGCAAAAGTACTGTGATTTTAAGTTTGAAACCACTTAAAATGACTCAGACACATCAATATGTAGGAAGTTAATCCTTTTTTATGCCGATTTTAATCGGCATTTTTACACGAATTTTAAAGTACAATGTTTTACGACTCTTAGACCTTAGAACCTGACTTATCCCGTTTTTTCAAAAACTCACGGGGCTTTGTTTATAAACATTAAGAAATTTAAAAATTACCATTTGAAATATTAAAAGTTTAAGTTTTGACAAAAAGAAATCATAAGAGTCCTTTAAAAATGAGCCAGCCGTTCATGATACGCCAAAGCTGGTTTACAAACGAAGGGATTTGCACCCTCTCGATTTTACTATTTCAAAGCTGAATTCATAAATTCAATGTGATTATTACCTGACTTCCCATCCTGGAGAAAAAATATCCATATACGAAACGGTAGAATTATGCTGCGAAGCTTTTCAAAAAGTAGAAAAGGGCACTAAAGGATTTGAAAAAAGTGTCATATTTCCATATAACAGAGATACAGTCGGAAAAATGAAAGAATACCCATGAACGAACATATAAAACACGCTGTATTTTCCTGTCACCGTGTCACAAAGAAAATTGTCCAGTGCAAGTACATGTAACAATAATTATTACATGTACTGGCGCTGGCCAATTTTTTGTGTGATACGGTGACAGGAAAATACAGCGTGTTTTATATGTTCGTTCATGGGTATTCTTTCATTTTTCCGACTGTATATTTGACGAAACTGACTTTCTGCTTGCAACATTATTTGATACTGTTTTCCAAACTTGCATCTTGGAAGATTTGTCCACGTCAGCATTGTACAAATCTGAAATAATTCGCTCTCCTAGACCTGCCACTCCAATTCAGCAATTGTCTGCAACTTCAACCGGTAGATCTGATAATTATTCTCCTCAACCTGGTACCAGTAAGCAGGCTGATGCAGATATTAATGCTAGTTCTTTCACAGACCTACTTTAACTTCTGTGTCCAAAACCCAGCGAATATAAGAAAAAGCACAAAGCCAATACTAAAAAGGAGATATCGAAGATTTTGACAAGCACCCCAAATAAAGATGATCTTGAGAAACAAAAGGAAATTAGGAAAATTAGAGGCAAGATAACAAAACCAAAACCACGCAAAGAATTTCAGAACCACGTTCGAAGTTTGAAGCTTGTGTCAAAGAAAAAACAGCCAGTAAAAGATTGCAGTGACAGTAGTGAAGATTCAGATGTATTTGCAATGAAGCCTATAGTGGGAACAAGAAGGAAGAGGGCTGGATAGAGTGTCAGAAATGCAATAAATGGGGGCACATGATGCATGTGCTGGTGTAGAAGAAGACGAAGATATGTTTCTATGCGAATTTTGCAAATACTAACTAAAGGTCGCGTTTGCTCGGCATACAGGACCGGACGCCATTTTCACTTTAAGTTGTAGTTTTTTTAAAACTTGTTACTTTATTTTTCATTTTTTGTTAAGCATTATAATAAAGAGTCTTATTGAAATCTATGGTTAGGGTGGTGTTGTCATTACTTATTAAGTTTGGCAGCTACAAGTAAAAAAGTGTTAGGTGGTCCTTTTTGTCCCGATCTCCCCTACATGTTGATAATTACTAATAAAAAATACTATTAAAACTGACACAAATTACTAAAATAGGTACATATTATATTCTAATATAATTATATAATTAATACTAAATTAAAAAAAGAATGTGTGTGTACTTTGTACGCACGTAAGAAGTTATACTTCTATTATACATATGTACATATATGTACTTATATGTACAATTTCAACGAAATAAATATACTTGACAGTTATAATACAAAAAATTAACAATAATTACCAAAAATTAACCAAAATATAACAATGCCAAAAATAAAAAAAAGAATATGAATCGTCCGGGATTTGAACCCGCGATCTCGCGATCTCTGGATCTCTGCTCCAATGCCCTACCAACCAGGCTATCAAGGCGCCTGTTATTGACGTTTCGCATATACACCACACATCACGGTGGTGACATGTGAAATATGAAAATAGATATTTTATTATTTTACGCCCAAGGAAGACAAATCCAGATACAAAAATTATAATAAATAATACATTTACTAAAAAAACACTAATATATTATTTTAATGGCTTATTTGCGCTGATACATAATTTGAAAGATTAGCAACGAACAACATACTATTGAACGTAAAGAAATAAATTATTAATCACCTAGGTAGATCTTGGCCATAGAAATAAGTTGCTTTAAACTGCAGTTAAATATATCGCAGTAAATACTTAAGGCATTATAATAGCTGCACATGATGTATAGAGGAGAATTCAACATGTAAGGTTAGTTCTAGCTTGTGTATTTCTGAATGTAATCGAATTTCTTACTAGATAAGACGGATAAGATTATAATAAATATACAATAAAATGTTTTAATAATACTCATCTTACTCCTGAGGAAGACAAATCCAAAGACACAAAAATTATAATAAATATATTTACTAAAAACACTAATATATTCTTTTCACACCTTTTCTTGCACTGATATATTTAAGTAGATAACCTATGTATGTTCTGGCACATCCCCTAAATCGCAACCCTTAAATATTAATAAATGCCAAACGGCTTAACGTAGGATGACGTGTGACGTATCGTTGGAAAGGGGATGAAAAAGGGGGTTGAACGCAGTATGTGGCGTGCGCATCGGAATATGCCAAAAGGGCATTACGTCATATCTTCGTTTCTATTGGTCCGATTTTGACGTAAGAGGGCTCGTCGGAACGGGGAGGGGGTAACGAATAAGTTGAGACAAAAAAAAAGATGGCGCCAGTGCCAAAAGGGCATTACGTCATATCTTCTTTTCTATTGGTCCGATTTTGACGTAAGAGGGCTCGTCGGAACGGGGAGGGGGTAACGAATAAGTTGAGACAAAAAACAAAGATGGCGGCAGTGCCAAAACGGCATTACAGCATATCTTTGTTGCTATTGGTCCGATTTTGACGTATGGGGTGTCAAATAAAAGCGGTCGTGACACAGAAGCCAACTGTCAATTCTTCTTCTTCTTTTCGTTTGTCAATTCTTCTACTTTTCCGTATAGTGCCTAACAGAACGTGACATTCGACATCTTTGTTGTCATTGGTCCGATTTTGACGTATGGGGTGTCAAATGAAAGCGGTAACGACACAGAAGCCAACTGTCAATTCTTCTTCTGTCAACGTTCAATATTAACTGTCAATTCTTCTTTTCCGTATAGTGCCTAACAGAACGTGACATTTGACGTATGACGTGACATTTATGTGTGACGTGGCAAAGCGCTGACATTCGACGCAGAACGTGACATTTGACGTAGATATGTGACATTCGACATCTTTGTTGTCATTGGTCCGATTTTGACGTATGGGGTGTCAAATGAAAGCGGTAACGACACAGAAGCCAACTGTCAATTCTTCTTCTGTCAACGTTCAATATTGACTGTCAATTCTTCTTCTTTTCCGTATAGTGCCTAACAGAACGTGACATTTGACGTATGACGTGACATTTATATGACATTGTTCAGTTTTCCGTCCGACATTTGACGCAGAACGTGACATTTGACGTAGGACGTGAATGACGTGAAATTAGACGCAGAACGTGACATTTGACGTAGATATGTGACATTCGACGTAGGACGTGAATGACGTGAAATTCGACGCAGAACGTGAATGACGTGACGTGAATGACGTGACATGTGACGTAGGACGTAAATGACGTGACGTGAATGACGTGACATTCGACTTGCTATCCTCTGCTGCGCTCTGCTACCGTCTGCTAATCTCTATTACCTTCTGCTCCGCTCTGCTACACTCTGCTGACCCCTTATACCGCTCTGTGATCGTCTGTGCCTTCTGTTAGCTTGTCTCTGATGACGTCTGTACGTCTCTGGTACCCTCTGCTAGCCTCTGTTATCCTCTGTGACCCTCTGCTAGCCTCTGTTATCCTCTGTGACCCTCTGCTACCCTCTGTTACCCTCTGCTACCCTCTGCTGCGCTCTGCTACCCTCTGCTGACCTCTGATAACCTCTGTTACACTCTCTAAAGTCAAAAAATAAAAGACAACATATTTTATTAATATTATTTATTAACAATTATCCAAATCATTTACAACTTTATTGCTATAATACCATACATATTCATTCAAAGCTTGACTTAACAAAGTATCTGGAAAAATTCCACAAAACGCAGTTAAAGCGTGAAGTCGACTATATAAACTGTTACTCTTATGACAATTTTGCTGAATAAAGTATACAACATTTCTATAATACGAAAAAAACTGTAAATTGTCCAATAACGACACTCGTTGAGACACTAAATCAATGTTTGCTCTCAGGATCTGGCTTACATCATCTTCACATAAATAATATTCGATTCCATGTTTCTCGATAGTCAGGAACTTTACATTTTCCATTACCAATTGTCTTAGTTTGCAGAAATCACCACACTCAAATTCGATTGGATCGTACTCATCGGAACAGGTGGGCAAAGGTGGTATGAAAAATTCTTCCATAATTTGTATAAACATCTCAATTAGGGTAGTCCACTCGAATGTGTTTAACTGATTCTTGTAAATTTACCATGTTGGTACAGAATAATGGATGGAGAAAACTGTCGAGCTAGAGATTTTTATGTGAAAACATCCTATTGGATAGGTAGTTTCCAATAAATAATATGGTTCATCTTTGGCAGCTTCTTCATATTTTTCCAGTACTCGATCTAATTCAGCGTCGTAGATAATTGTCTCTTCACTTTCGTATCCGCTATCTTGAGAAGCCATAGTACTGCTGTTGCAACTGAATACACAAGTCGGTTGGAGAAACTCAAACTGAATGTGAGGGATGGTTGCTGAGAGAATTTATACTTTTTCAATCCCCCACTCTTTGCGTGTAATTGTCAGCATTTTCTAAAAAATGTATGTCTACGCGGCGTATCGAAATATAGATCCTTAAACTACATCTGAACTAGTAATCCAACTGTTGTGTTTGCTATCCAATCCTAACCATTTAACATACATTTTATTGCCTTTTCGTCTAAGTACTTTTTCAACCAAGTAAATGTCGGGATTTTTTGTTTTCTGTAATTCTTCTTCGTAAAACCCGCCGCTAATCAGTGTACCTTGCATGTCTTCGAGCAAATACGTTATAGGATTCGTTATCTTAACTTGTACAATTCTAAATAATTCTGTAGTCCAATTGGGAGTGTAGGCCTTTTCAAAGAAATGTTTTGCCTTTGATATACGTACAATGTCGCCAACTTTAAATCTTCGTGGACCAGCAATCTTTAAATGACTATAACTTTTGTTTAAAATGGCTTTTTCGTTGGATTTGTTGACATGAGATGGCTTGTATCCTGTTTTACTGTGCTTTGTATTGTTGTATTCCTCAGTGACTGTAGGTAGTGCATCTAGAGGGATTTCGAATAAACATAGACATTTTTGAATTTGGCGCCATTCGGATTAAATAAAAGTGATAGCATGACATTCGTTTTTCCGCACCCACTTGGACCGCAAATAATGGCTCTAAATGAGTTTGGTAGCAATTTACCATGTTTACTGACTGTCACTTTCTGGACAATGTCCAGATTATCAATTGGCAACGTCTGCTCTTGTTGAACGATCTTCATCGTGTGGCAAGTGTAGTACATAAGTACGGCAATATATTATAGATGTCATCACTTGCATGGCATCAGTCCAATGTTGGTCGTCGAAGGAGGAGGTCTCGTGAACTCTTTAATTAATAAACTGCCATTTGAGCTACATATTCCTGGCGGTTATCAGTACTGTGGACGTAAGTAACTTTGCGACAATTTTGTTGTGTTTTATAAGTAAAAAAATACGTTCTTTATAGCTGGAACAAAACTACAAAAACGTCTTGCACGTGGAGATCCAGGCATTAATCCATTAGACGCAGCTTGTAAACAACACGATATCGCTTACCCGCAACATTCATCTCTCGAAGAACGTCACAAGGCCGATAAGGAATTGGAAAATAGAGCCTGGGAGCGATTCAAGTCGAAAGACGCTAGCTTTGGTGAAAAAACTGCTGCCTTACTTGTAACCGGTGGAATGAAGACGAAAAGAAAATTGGGAATGGGATGTCAGTTACGTCGTGGAAGAAAGGGGCGTTACTCTTTCAATCGCGATGTTGTCTCAAAAATTGCAAAGTCCATGAAGAGAGGAGCATCGTTACACAATACTGCTTTGACTGCTGTACGAATTGCAAAATCCATAATCAAAAGACTTGGCGGCCGAAAAGAAATTGACGTTCCTCGCGTATTACCACTAAAATCTGGAGGTTTCCTACCACTCATACCTCTCTTTGCTGGTCTTTCGGCATTGGGGGCTTTAGCGGGTGGTGCTGCGGGGGTGGCAAAAACTGTGGTCGACG
Organism: Diabrotica virgifera virgifera; assembly: GCF_917563875.1. Taxonomy (NCBI): domain Eukaryota; kingdom Metazoa; phylum Arthropoda; class Insecta; order Coleoptera; family Chrysomelidae; genus Diabrotica; species Diabrotica virgifera. The sequence goes on from NC_065447.1 coordinate 174,071,999, forward strand.
CAAAAAATGCCCAAAAGAAATTGGAAGAGGATATACGTCATAATAAGGCAATGGAACATATCGGTTCAGGCCTGTACCTACGTAAGAAACCCAGAGGCGGATTCGGCTTGTATTTGAAAAAAAACTTCCAATAAAGCTGCCCAATCGTCCGCTGTATGACTTGGACATTGCACATTACGCGAAAATACTTAACATACCACATTTTCGAGGAGTTTTCATGAATGACGCTCTGCCTAGAGACGGTCCTCGACAACGAGAATGTGCAATAGTTAACTTGGATGTGTCCGCGCATAACGGAACACATTGGGTAGCATATAGAAAGATAAACAACGACGTGGAATATTTCGATTCATTTGGTAATTTGAAGCCGACCAAAGAACTTGTGAAATATCTGGGTGCACGTGCCAGAATTTTCTACAATAATCACCAGTATCAAACTTACAATCAAATCGTTTGTGGGCATTTATGCTTAAAGTTTTTATATAATGGACAGTAGTAGATTGCTTATGTCCCATATGTTTCGCGAAAAATGTTTTACAGAATATAGTGAAGAAGAACTAAAACACATACCGCTAGAGTATATTATACGGACTGTTAGACCTTCAGAATTGTTAAGTGTATGGCATAAATTTCCTGGGGAATATCGAGGAGAATTTAACTTGCAGATACTACTTCCGTGCTTCGTACATTACAACAGACCAGATTGGAGGACTCACTGGGGTGGGCCACCCGATTCTCAAGCATCTTGTCATTTATGTAAACTTGCTTTAGAACAAATAAAAAATATGTGAAAAAAATGGTGTTTATTCACCTATATATATAAATCTATTAATCTATCGACTTGAATCAGTCATCATGTCGCAGTTGTTGAGAGTAGTTAGTACCACTTATACATTTTCATTTCAACCACCCACACCAATCGTGTTGGATCCGAAAAAAGATTACGAAATAGCTCTTCGTGCCTTCCATTCCTACAACAGTATACCAAACATTGAAAATAACAAGTTTTATTACTGCAATGACAAAAACAAATGGCAAAACTTTGCTTTTCCCGATGGATGTTATGAAATTGCCGATATTGAAGAATACATACAAAAGAAACTGGGTGCTGACAATGAGCTTAAACCAGAATCGATATTTAGTCTAAAACCTAACCACAACACGTTGCAGTGTCAAATATTTAGCAAATATAGGATTTCGTTTAAGCAACCTGATAGCCTTGGTACAGTATTGGGATTTTCTCCGGCAATACTCAATCCTGGACGGATACATTCTTCGAATCTACCTGTTAGGATTATTAAAGTATCTAGCATACGCTTTGAATGTAACATTAGTACTGGAGCCTTCGACGGTAACAGACCTGCTCATACGATCTACGAATTTGTCATACGATCAAATCCTGGGTACGCAATTGACGAAACTCCTCACAATTTGTTGTATTTACCCGTTGTGTCGCAGCGTGAACTTACCAATATCACTGTCTTGGCTCTCGATCAAGAAGGACGACCTGTAAACTTTAGAGGAGAAGAGAGCACATTGGTGCTGGAACTTAGATCAAGAGGGAAATGGGACTAGTAATAAGGTCATCTACTGCTCAAAGGACACCATTAGTTGTGCAGCCGTCCAAGCGACAACATCATATTAAAAGAACACCATTAGTTGTGTCGAAGCGGAAACCTCTTACGTTCGCAAAAAAATTGTTTTTACAATCACTTGGTTTTAAACTAAAAAATTACAACAATGTATGAAAAACAAGAATGTTCAGACAACATCGTAATGCCTCCAATATTTGATATTTATCGTAAGCCAATGTTTGATGAGTCGATTCGAAAGGCCGAATACCGAACATATGCACCATTCATCAAATCATTCAACTGCAATGATATTGTAGAATTTAGCATTAATCAAGTTGACTCGTTTTTTGCAATGAGCGAAACCTTGTTGTGCATTAAAGGATCACTCGTCGATAAAGAAGGATCTGGCGTAGTCAAACTAGCCAACAATGTGGGTGCTTTTCTTTTCGATTCGTGTACGTAGAGCGAAAGCGCACGGGAGATGGAAACAGTGCGGGATCCTGGTATCGTAAGTGCTGTACGTGCCATGACGTGTTACAATCAAGAAGATTCCCATTATATGGTTATGGCGGGTTGGAATTACCCTAATGATCCCATTCTACACGATGCAGATAATTCATTCAACATACAGATACCTCTTAAGCATATTTTTAACATTTTCAACGATTATCCAATGATTACGTGTGGTCGTCAAACAATAAGACTAGTTCGAGCTCGAAACGACAACGATTGTTTAATTATTACTGATGAAACTACAAAAGCAAAGATTAACATCACCAACATTGAACTCAGAGTGAAGCACATATTTCCAAATGACGAAATTAAATTAGAACTAATGAAGTCCATTCAACAAGATCAACCTATAGTTATTCCATTTAGAAAGTGGGAATTGCACGAATTGCCTACCATTACCAAAGGTGCTAGGCGTGAAGTTTGGGCCGTTAAAACTAGCACATCAGTTGAAAGACCACGTTATGTCATTGTTTTCTTTCAAACAGGCAAACGTAACACGATTACAGCTGATCCTACCTTATTTGACAATGTTAGCATCCAAAGTATTAGATTATCCTTAAATGGAGAATATTGGCCAAACGAGAGAATGCAGTTGGATTTCAGCAAAACTGACTACAACGAGGCCTATTTCAACTATACCGAATTTTATCCCAGCTACGTACATTCCCAACAAAAGCGATCTCTACTCGATTTCTCAGCTTTCAAGAATCGTGCATTGTTCGTCATCGACTGTTCAAAACAAGAAGAAAGCATGAAAGCATCCACTGTTGACGTAAAACTCGATATTGAAGCACATAATGGTTTTCCCGAAAATACCAAGGCCTACTGCATTATAATTCACGAATGCGTAATGGAGTACTACCCACTTACCGAAATTGTAAAAAGTCTAAATTAGACGCATAAAGTGTCAGTAGTACAAGAGCAGTCATCATGAGAGTAGCATTCGTAGATATTCAGGGATTCGCTGTGGACGGGTGGTTTGTTCTCAAAGAACTTACCATCGAAATAGGTTTTAAACGAAGTCATTACATCTTTTTACCTCCGAAACCATTCAATGCGCTAAGTAATGATGATAAGAAGACAGCATCATACGTTGAGAAAAAACTGCTTGGCATTCGATATTCTGATGGAGCAGTAGAATTGTCCAAAATAAGTGAAATACTAGAAACCAAGTTGTTGTATGCAGCCGATTACATATACGTTCGAGGAGAACAAAAAGCAGAATTTTTAAGCAAGAAATGTCACATTTTTGGAGTTTTTCCCCTTATTATTGATGTTTGCAAGTTTGATGGCACGCCTCTTGCTACTGGAAACGTTGGTCCTGCTACAAACCCCTGTCACGCCGTTGGACTATTTTCGTGTACAGAAAGAAATGTGGATCGTCTACGTCACTGGTTTTCTTATACAATATTACCATTGTAATTTTTCTATGTATAAATAAATATTTTTAGATAGAGATTTTTGCTTTTTTATTTAAACACCTTATTTACTGATCAAGTCTTATATTACATGAAGATTCAAATTTTCTCTTTACAATTTCAAACATAATTTTTAAAATTAAGATAAATATAGATGCTAATATTACACAAGACATTGCAAAGACATTGTCTATTTCACTTTTCACATACTCGCTGGTGTTGTTGCTGGCACCCATGGTGTAGGCTGAATACGTCTCAATGGATATGTAGCTTGTGGTAGTTTTCTAAAAGCGTAAAGACCTTGCTGCTGCTGCTGTAAATTCAACTCTTCAGGCTTCCACGTTTTGTCCTCAATATGCAAACTATCGAAATGTCTTTTAATTTGTTTTATATCCTCATATGATTTAATATCTTTATTTAACTGATTAAGCTTAGTTTGAAATTCCATAACCCTATGTATGTACTCGGTGGGATTCATATCAATACTGAACATGTTCAGTGTCACAATGTCTCATAAATGCCACGTTCTGCGTCAAATGTCGGACGGAAAACTGAACAATGTCACATATCTACGTCAAATGTCACGTTCTGCGTCGAATGTCAGCGCTATGCCACGTCACACATAAATGTCACGTCATACGTCAAATGTCACGTTCTGTTAGGCACTATACGGAAAAGAAGAAGAATTGACAAACGAAAAGAAGAAGAAGAATTGACAGTTGGCTTCTGTGTCGTTACCGCTTTCATTTGACACCCCATACGTCAAAATCGGACCAATGACAACAAAGATGTCGAATGTCACGTTCTGTTAGGCACTATACGGAAAAAAAGAAGAATTGACAAACGAAAAGAAGAAGAAGAATTGACAGTTGGCTTCTGTGTCACCACCGCTTTTATTTGACACCCCATACGTCAAAATCGGACCAATAGCAACAAAGATATGCTGTAATGCCGTTTTGGCACTGCCGCCATCTTTGTTTTTTGTCTCAACTTATTCGTTACTCCCTCCCCGTTCTGACGAGCCCTCTTACGTCAAAATCGGACCAATAGCAACGAAGATATGCTGTAATGCCGTTTTGGCAATGCCGCCATCTTTGTTTTTTGTGTGTTCTTTACCCCCTCCCCGTTCCAACGAGCCCTCTTACGTCAAAATCGGACCAATAGAAACGAAGATATGACGTAATGCCCTTTTGGCATATTCCGATGCGCACGCCACGTACTGCATTCAACCCCCTTTTTCATCCCCTTTCCAACGATACGTCACACGTCATCCTACGTTAAGCCGTTTGGCATTTATTAATATTTAAGGGTTGCGATTTAGGGGATGTGCCAGAATATACATAGGTTATCTACTTATTTATACAGAACTAGAAAGATTTAGCAACTAAACGCCAGCCTGTCTGTGTGCGCATGCGCGCAGTATTATGAAATTTTATATAAAGTATAACTTCAAAAATTTCTACCTATACTATTAAATTGCTATTGCAAACGGGTCATTCGAATCAAAAAACCTCATAAAAATTGCTAATAAAACAATAATTATAATCAGTAAAGACAGGGATACTGGTTCTCGACGAGAGATCCATCAAGATATATTATGTTTATACATGCATGTATGTCATTGACATAACAACGTTGTAGATGTAGATACAAGCTTTCTGGGATAAATTAATTCAATTTTTCAAGAACTATTAAGTAAAATTTATCAATATTATTTACTGCTAATAATTGTGATCTTGTCCCATTTCGCAAGCGAATTGAAAGTTTGTTTTAATAGTCCAGTAAATGACGTTTTGGAGTGTAATTTTCAGGGGCAACTCCGAATTGCATGAAAATTTGGATTTAGGTTCTACTTACCCTCCACTTCGAAGTTGAATTTGTGCCGTTGGTTGCTTTTACTCGGGGGGTGACAGTCACCCCTTCAGGGAAGTGAAAAAACGCGTGTTTAAAATAAGCCCGGAAATGGATAAACTGACTGAATATAATCAACTTTCGTTCTATATAATAGAATATTTTATGTCAATACTTTTCGAGTTATTTGCGATTGAAAATGTTTATTTTTGGACAAAAAACTAGGTTTTCAGTAACAAAAAATAAATATTTTATCAAAAAAAAAATGTTCTTAGTAAAAGTGCAGCCTATGAAAAAGCGAAAAAAATGGTGTATCAGTAAAGTCTATAAACCGAGTAAAAGCAAAGTTATAGGTCATGAAAAATATGTTCTTATTCGTCTCATTCCAATAATCGAATATTTCAAAGTGAAATCAGCAAAAAATAAGCAATTTCCGGGAAAAACTTATTAACATTTTTAAAATTGTTTAAAACAAGCTTTATTTTTTATTTTTACAGAAATTTCTAGCATCAAAATAAACGAGTTACGCTGAACAAAAAGTTGGCTCCTTTTTTTTTTGGTAAAAAAAATCGTGAAAATATCCCTTAAGTTAGCACCCTAAATAAAATTAATCGTTACCGCTTTACCATTTACTTTAAATGTAAGTATGTGTATTGGTTACATGATCTGTAAGTTTGACCTGTTTGAAGTGCTTATTTTTGAAAAAATTTGGTTTTAAAATAAATTTTTTTTTAATTTTGGAAAAATTTCTTTTTTCAAAATAACTTAAAAAGTATTAGGGATACGAAAAATCTCAAAGAATAAAACAATGTAGGTTTTGCTGTTATAAATAGGCCAGTTTCATTTTGTTTTTCTGTAAGACAAAAATTGGTTAAGATGTGGTTGTTCAAATTTTGCATGTACTCGTGATTAGTGACTCGTTCTAGTCCTTTTAACTATAACCCTTTCAAAAATAAGCACTTTAAACCGGTGAAACTGACAGATCTTAAAAAAAATAGATAATAGAAAGTAAATTGTTTGTAAAGCGGTAACGATTAATTTCATTCGGAGATCGGGGAACTAAACACGGGGAGATTTTCATGATATTTTTTAACAAAAAAAGGGGCCGACTTTATTTTGAACGTAATTCGCTTATTTTTAATGCTAGACACTTTTATGAACAATTAAAATAAATATTTTTTAAAACACTTTATAAAAGCCTATACGGTTTTTCCTGAAAAGTGCTTCATTTTTTGGTTATTCCACGATGAAATATTCGATTTGGAATTGGACGAACAAAAACGTATTTTTCATGAGCTGCAAACGAGCTTTTGCTGGATCTATCGACTTAACGAATACACAATTCTTTTCGTTTTTTTTTTCTAAACTACATTTTTGCTAAAAATATTTTTTTTGATAAAATATTTACTTTTTGGGTTATTTGCGAAAAACCGTCTGGAAACGTAGTTTTTTCTCGAAAAATAAATATTTTCAATCGCAAATAACTCGAAAAGTATTGACTTACATAAAAAACATTATAGAACAAAAAGTTGCTGATAATCAGTCAATTTATCCATTTTCGGGCTTATTTTAAATATGCGTTTCTTCACCCGCGAGAAGGGGTAACTGTCACCCCCAAGTAAAAGCAACCAACGTCACAAATTCAACTTTGAAGTGGAGGGTAAGTAGAACCTAAATCCAAATTTTCATTCAATTCGGAGTTGCCCCTGAAAATTACACGGTATCACCGTATTTACCGTTCATTTACTGGGCTATAATGTGCATTTTTAGAAAAGGTATCAATAATTTTCAAAAAAGGGACTTTTGAAGTATAAATGCAATCACTAAGTAACAAATTAACAAAAATAAATTTACAAACTCTCATTTTGAAGCATATGCTTTTTTAGAAAAACTGTGTAACTTTTTCATATAATTTACCAGTGTATAACGTAAAGTTTAGTATTTCAAATCAAATAGTGATCTAACATTGATACACATTGTTTATAAACGAAAAATGGCGTTTAATTTTTTGCATATTTTGTTTATTACGTATTGTTATCAGCAATCATAAAATTTATCAAAAGCCGTTGTTAGATACCTGTATTAACGAGTGCTACAAAAAAGGCTTTTTTGGTAATTTCTCTGGTCTAATATACTTTACACAGTTTTAACTTTTGTAAGATGATTTTCTACTTGTATTGGATTGTATGACTGCAGATTTTACGTAACAACCACCTAACTTACGAAAAGTATAAAATTTACATTAAAAATAGTAAAATACGGAAATTAACTTACCAAAAAATGGCATCGACCTCAATTCTGTATAAGCCCTCAATATCAAAATTGATAAATACAATAAGTATACGACTCCAAAAATGTAGAAAAATGCTTTAACAATCTAAAAAAAGATTAATTTCAATTTAATTTCAATTACAATTGCTGTATATATTGCTGCCGTTAAAATTTGAGTAAAATTTAATATACTAGAAGAAATCAATTAGATAACAAATTTGCAGTGTTTATTATAGCCAACCTTCATTGGTGGAGTATTAGAAGAAAAAGAATATTTTTTTCTCTTAAACGTTTTCTTTATAACGTACTGCTTAACATAGAATGCTTATATATTATATTATCTATATACTTACATAAAAGTTAGATGTGTCTACGACATGGTTGTAGGTTGGGTCTTCCAGTTCATTTATCCTATCCCATGTTGATAATATTATGGCAGGGAACCACAACATAGCCACAATAAAAACTTTTGGCATGTAAAATGTCAAAAAGTGTCTTTCGTTCTAAAACCAAACTTAAGCTATATATAAAAAGGTATTAAATTTTATATGCATATTAGTTAATTATTTTGATTGTATATTTTAATAACAGTAAATTTTTTTGTTCTTTAAGACAGAGTCTACTATGGTTGATTTTTCAATAAATATGAGTTTATTCTCTCTTCTTGATAATTTTTACACTGATTGTAGGTCTTATTATTGGGCTTTATTTTTTCAGAAATATCTATCATTTTTTATAATAATTTACTTTGTCAAAACATCATGGACAGAACACGTCACAAACAAAGAGGTTCTGAGAAAGATAAATAAAGAAATGGAAGTCTTAAATACAATCAAAACCAGAAAACTGGAATATCTCGGACATTTTACACGTATAGAGAGATACAACTTGCTCCAACTCATTATGAATGAGAGAATGGTACGGATGTACATCAAATGAACTTTTCAGAGCGGCCGTCTCCAAAGTCCGAATAGCTATGATTATTGCCGACCTCCGTCGCGGAGGTGGCACTTGAAGAAGAAGACTTTGTCAAAGCCTTTATTGGAATAGATAAAACATACACTATATGTATAATCTTGTTACATTCTCCTCCAATTAATTAAAACTTAAATATACATTATAATTAAATAAAAGTGCGACAATTTTAATAAGCCATAAAATAATAAATTAATTTTGTTTAAAACAAATGCCCATGTATATTAGTACTTTATGTATAAAAATGTATATTTTTCTGTTAAGTGTTTAATATTAACGAGGAATTCACATCCAGAAGTAGGTTAAGTATAGAAAATATCATAATTATTAAAAAAACATGTAACATTATGTAAGATAAAATACCGGGTGTCCATCTATATTTTCCCCCATTTTAACTGCCTATAACTTCTAAACGGCTCAAGATAGAAATATGCGGTTTTCGCTGAAATGTTTTATTTTACTAAAAGTTTTGTATGAATCGATTGAGTTTTTTATATCGATTTCAATTACGAAAATAAAAATGGCGGATTTTTGAAAAAAACTTTGTTGACTTTTTTTTAATGGAACACCCAGTATATTTTTTGTGAATTGAAAGAACGATCATTCACCTATCCAGCGATATAAAGTTTTTTAAAATCGGTTGTCAAATCACTGAGTAATTAATTTTTAAAATGAGAGGTGCAGCGTGGATATCACATACCTAAATAACATGTAACTAAGCAAAATGATATTATTATGTTGTGATTTTCACATTGCATCTCTCATTTTAAAAATTAATTTCTCAGTCATTTGACAACCAATTTTAAAAAAAATTATATCGCTGGATAGGTAAATGACCAATTTTTGAAGCTGCAATGGCCATTTACCTAAAAAATTGAAAAAACGGTCATTTACCTATCTCGCGATATAAAAATTTTCAAAATCGGTTGTCAAATGACTGAGCAATTAATTTTTAAAATGAGAGATGCAATGTGGAAATCACATAACATAATATAAATTTGCTTAGTTAGAGAGTTGCACCTCTCATTTTAAAAATTAATTACTCAGTCATTTGACAACCGATTTTGAAAAACTTTATATCGCTGGATATATGAATGACCTTTCTTTCAATTTACAAAAAAATATACTGGGTGTTCCATTAAAAAAAAGTCAACAAAGTTTTTTTCAAAAATCCGCCATTTTTTTTTCGTATTTGAAAGCGATATAAAAAATTTAATCCATTCAGATAAAAATTTTACTAAAATAAAACATTTCAGCGAAAACCGCATATTTCTATCTTGAGCCGTTTAGAAGTTATAGGCAGTTAAAATGGGGGAAAATATAGATGGACACCCGGTATAAAATCTTAGAGTGAGTGTAAAAGTCAGTCAAAGTAATCATAATTATAAAAAATAAATTACGTAATATTTTTGTTTTTTTGCGCTACCCCAGATCACCCAGATTATATTACAAAATACAACGAAAAGAGATTAGGTACTCCCCACAAACATGACTACGCTGACTGTGCACTCCGCAGGTCAATTTTATTATTTATTTTTGATAAAAAAACTGTGTTTTTTAAACATTATAAACCTCTCTTGAAGATAAAGGTCATAGAGTATCTAATGCCGCCAATTTTGGTTCTTACTTGTTATAAAAATTTTACAAATAAAAGGCAGATATCGAGCAGTTATTTATTTTATTAAATCTTACATAAGTATTTTGTCCTCAGAGCATCTTCAGGGACATCTGAAATAAGCCAAAATATTGTAGTGATAGAAAAAAAGTAAAAAATACTTCGGCAATAGCGCGCAGCCGATATGCCATAAAACTCGTAACGTTGTAGACTTACTTTCAAAAATGAAGCTATCCAGCGCATCCTGGAATACACCAGACAAAAAACAAACGGTTTAAAATAATTATTTAAGGGCTACATTATTGACAATGTCAGGAGAAAGAATGGCCCCTGTTTCTTATCTTATGCATCCTCTACACATCGACAGACGCGTCTGCGGATGCATCTGCCGATGTATCATCACGAGCTGACCACACATCTGTACTGTACACATCTGTAAATCGTTCAGTCTGTGTTAATTCTCGAGAGACGCAATAATATCTACTTTGAATTCACTGCGAAAACTAATGCGTGCGTCGTAGAGGTCAGAGTTCAGATGTGTGGAGAGGTATCAGATGTTCGCACCGAAACCCTTTGATATGTGCTGCAAAAACTGACAACAATCGGATATTTCACAGACCCGTCCACCGACGTTTTTTTTTATTACTCCAATTTATTTAACAATCTGTTCCGTTAGGAACAATCAGTTAAAGTTATGACTTTCTTAGGCTATGACATGTAGGTAAGAATTCCAATGAAAACTTTCCTTTCTAAATTATCAACAAATGTATAGATAGTACTACTAGTAAAATAAAGTAAAACTTAAAATAGTTCTAATTTATCTAAAATCTATTTAATAAGTCAGTTGGTTTATAACGCTTAAGTCTGCGAACTTCACCCTCCGTGTTTAATAATTCACTCGCGAAATCATTTGGATGCGCACTAAGTCTTTCTTCATACTTTTCACTGTATTTGCTGATTTCTTCTTTGATGCTGGGAACTTTCAGGTCTCTCTCTATTATTGCGTTGGGGACGTACCATGGAGCGTTTACTATGGTTCTTAATGCCTTATTTGAAAACGTTGTATGATTTCCAAGTTAGAGTTGCTGGCTGAGCCCCATAGCTGTATGCCATAGGTCCATATGGGTTTAAGTATGGCTTTGTATACCACTAATTTATTTTCAATTGACAGTCTTGAATGTCTACCCAGAATCCAGTACATTTGTTGAAGTTTGAGTCCAAGTTGCTTTCTTTTGGTGAAGATGTGTTTTCTCCATGTTAGTCTTTTATCTAGATGTATGCCCAGGTATTTGGTTGTATCTACTTGTAATAATTGTTTGTTGTTTATACTGGTGAACAGCTCTCTCTTCGCATGTTAAATGTCATGTGGGTCGATTTTGTTTCATTAGCTTTTAGTTTCCATTTTTTTAACCATTTTTCTATTTTATTTAAGTGGGCTTGTAAGTTATGCCAAAAAAAAAGTAAAAAATACTTCGGCAATAGCGCGCAGCTGATATGTCATAAAATTCATAACGTTGTAGACTTACTTCCAAAAATAAAGCTATCAGCGCATCCTGGAATACATCAGACAAAAAACAAACGGTTTAAAATAATTATTTAAGGGCTACATTATTGACAATGTCAGGAGATAGAATGGTCCCTGTTTCTTATGCATCCTCTACACATCGACAGATGCCTCTGCGGATGCATCTGCCGATGTATCATCACGAGCTGACCACACATCTGTACTGTACACATCTGTAAATCGTTCAATATGTGTTAATTCTCGATAAACGCAATATCTACTTTGAATTCACTGCGAAAACTACTGCGTCGTAGAGGTCAGAGTTCAGATGTGTGGAGAGGTATCGGATGTTCGCACCGAAACTCTTTGATCTGTGCTGCAAAAACCGACAACAATCGGATATTTCGCAGACGCGTTCGCCGACGTGATATAATATAAACAACAAACGATCAAATTACCCCATCTATACATCTGCCGATGCATCCGCAGATGCCGTCCGCGGACGCGTCTGCCGATGTGTGTAGGAGCCACAAGATATTTATTCTATCATATATTTTAACTCCTGACATTGCCAATAATGTAGCCCCAATTAATTTATTTTACAATGTTTTTCCTTTGTCTAATCATTAGACTCCAATGTAGGTCATTTATATAGATTTTAAGTAAATGACATTCCAGTATGTGCTGAATAGTTGTTTTTGACGAAATGGATCTACAACGTCCTACAAATAGGAAACACCACATTAAGGATGAAGGGGAATTTCGTCAGGCTCGAGAAGAAGCAGAGAAAATGGGGCTCCTAATCAATGAAAATAAAATAAAGAGACAGAAGCAGAGACAGAGTCAGTTAGAACATCACCGTCGATAACTTTACCTTTGAGCAGGTACATGATACATCAGCTTCGAGCTCTTGTCGAGTTAATACAAGAGCGTTTTTTGGCTTATTTTAGATGCCCCTGAAGATGCTCTGATGGCAAAAGTACTTCGGTAAGATTTAATAAATAACTGTGCTCGATACCTTCCTTTTTGTGAAATTCATATATTCGAGCATTCAACAGTATCTTATTGTTATGGTAGGGGAGCAAAGTATGTTAAATGTGCAGTCACTCAAGAGTTATGAGGACCTATTGGGTTGTGAAGAGTAGGTCCTAAAACCAAAAAAAGATAAATACAGTTTTCCATAAAGTGGGGGACTTTCCATTTTTTTAATGTAATTTTCCATTTCCAACAATCGTTTTTTTAGACTATAGCGCCATCTATCCATAATTCGAAAAAATGTCTCGAATAAAAGTTACTTATTTTTACGTAAGGAATCCAAATCTGCAATAAAAAATGGGGGCTCCCATTTAATATTTTAAAGTAACTCTTCACTCCACCTCCGTGGGGGGTCGTGTTTGGTGCCATTCGATAGATTTTTTAAAAATATTGAATAAGTGTATTTTTCAGTTTTTCGATCTGATGTTCATTTCGCGAAATATCGCGGGATTCGTATTTAAAATTTTAAATTTACCCCTCTCCGTAGGAAGCCGTGTTTGGTATCGTTCGATAGATTTTTGAAAAATATTGAGCACGTATTTTTCAGTTTTTCTATCTGTCATTTATTTCGCGAAATATTCATTTTTTTCTTGTGAAACTTTGGGACTCACCCATTTCCTTACGCCTCGCTCAAATCGTCAGATTTTTGAAATATACACTCTTTTGCATGTACTTAACTTACCTTATCCTAATCTGACGATTTCGAGTTTTTCTAAGGATAGATTTTTTTCGGCCTCCCCTTAACGAACTCCCCTGCGTTACGAGCCAATATATGGTAGAGGTACATTTTCAGGGTACAAGGTTTCTCCCCATGTAATAATCTGACGCGCTCGTGTAACTGCAAAAATCCCCGCTTGGGCTCCCCTACCATTAAAAATAAAGTGGAAGTGATTTTCTGCTCCTAAAATCTGTTCTTAGAGGTCGTATAAACTTTTATAGTTGTAAACCTTGAAGCTAGCGATCCTAATCTGAGAGTTACAAACTGCTACGATGTTTAGCGACATTCCAGCTCTAAATGTTTATCAAAAAATTTACTCATGTTTATGAAACCTATTATCATTAAGAATATTAAGTTAAAACTAACATACGATTCTACATTTTCATTAACTATTAACATATATGTAAATTATGGAAGAACTTTGTGCAAACGTAATTTGCACTTTCAACGACCTAAGCACATTATGGCGAGAGTAAACACAATTATACTTAATGCATGCAAAGCTTGTTAATGAGCTCACCTGTCTTAGCCCGTGATAAATGCACAGCCAGAACAAAAGCAACGCACACAGGAATGTAGCTTGAGCAATGGCGTCGATCATGCCGGGAATCCACGAGTCTATCAGGAAAGACATTGGAAATACTGGGTCTAAAAAAGGAATAAGTAATTATAACATAAAAATATATTATACAAATTAGTGAAGTGGTGGCATTGAAAGTGATTAGATCAAAATTTTCACTTAACCCAGATATTACTGAAACTTTTATTGTTAACATTTTGAATTAATTTCGAATTTTCATGGAAATTATAGCATATAACCAAAAACACAATCATATATTTTTTTATGACGATACCTGTCAAGTTTTGACATGTTCTTTTAAAAGGACGGTAGTAATATACGGTACCAGATATCATATATATTTTATTAGTATCAATTTACAAAGAATGAAAGGATTTAAAACAAAATTTTGGATGTAAAGGTATTTTGCACTTTTCACACAAAAACTGGACTTTTTTGTGACAATATCCACATCGCGATTGCTTTTCTTGATAAAGAACCAAGTGGTTAATACCGTCATATCTTGAATTGGCTACCGAATTCGAATTCCGCTTAGAAGGTCCGCGTTTTGTTTCTTTTTTAAAAGTTTCCAAAATATTAGTTGCAATAGATCTTCTAAATTCAAGTTGATCCAGTTTACCGTCTTGAGTTTTGTGAATCTGCCACGCATTTTGAATAGCCATATCAACGCAATGAGCAAAAAGGGGAAAATACCATTTCTTTCCTCTTATGGACACTCGATATAAACTGATGTTCTGGTCACTGCGATCAACGCCGCCCATGAAGTTGTTGTATATTCTAACAATATTTGGTTGAGGAACTTGAATATGTTTTTTCTCTGCTTGTGAAAATCTCTTTACAGAGAAGCAAGGCATTACTGGTACAAAATTGGAAGCAATAGAAACGATATTATTATCATGCCAGCGGCAAACCACTATTCCTGTATTTTTATCAAGACGATACTCGTATTTACCACGTTCAGTTTTTTTCATAATAGATGAACAGGGTAAAGGGCATTTCATGGTGCGATTTTCCCTTACAGTGCCTGTACCAAATATGCCTCTTTGTTTTAGCTCATGCAGTAAATGAATAGAAGTAAAATAATTATCAAAAATAAGATGGAATCGCCTTTGAGGCCATACTTCATTCAATCTGTCTGCATAGGATAGAACTACTGATGCACCCAATCCAAGGACTTTATATTGTTCAGGTATTGTAGTGGAATTACCTTGGTAAGGAGAAAACCAAACTATGTATCCCAGACGAAGGGCTCCTACCCACATTTTGTACCCCCAACGGATTGGTTTTCCCCTGATGAATTGTTTTGTGGGATGGCGACCAAAATACGGAACCATTGCCTCATCTATGCTGTGATGTTGTTCTAAAGGGGAAAATTGTATAAATTTTTTGTTTATTACGTCGAACAGGGGTCGCATCTTGGCAAATCTATCAAATTTATCTAATGACAAGTTATTGCAAACATGCAAAACTTTCATTATGTGGGAAAATCTATCCCTAGATATAGCAGCTACCACCATTGCGTTATGCGAATCGTCACGATTTTCCCAGTACATGTACCTTTTCGGCACAACCACATAACCACTCAATACAAGAACGCCTATAAAACATCGAATCTCATTTTGAGTAATGTCGTTCAAAAGATTTCTTTGTCCTGCGTAGATGTTAGTGTATTCGGTAACCAAATTGATGACTTCATCATCAAAAAACAAATTGAAAATTTCCATCGGCGACTGAGTCATTTTCGGTTCAAATTGAGTTTTCCAGTAAGTACAATCAGGGTGTTGATACAAGTCTCCTTGAATCCAGTGTGCAGATATTCTCTTCTCTAATTGATGGGGCAGCTTTTCCTTGGAAAGAAACAAAGCCAATGGTATATTGTCATCATCCGAATCTTCTTCTGGTAGGCTGGAATTCACAGAATCTTGTGGTAATTCAGTCGCGTTGTCAAAAACAAGTTCTACATCGTTTCTCAACTGACTACCCGGTAAATTATTTATTGTAGTTAGTTCTTTATCGCCGGAGTCGCAATCGGTGACATCATCATTGGCATTTTCTGGGGGAAATATGATCAAACCATCTGGAGGGACTGGGATTTCATCAGAATCAAGCTCTTCTAATAGCTCATGCAATTTGAGAGGCCTCCTGAAACAATACGCACGTTGGTAGTACTAATTACTACCGTCCTTTTAAAAGAACAAAATGAAATCCCAAGCGGCGAACCTTTGAAACAACGTGACAACTATTCGTGCCAAGAATATACGTACATAAGTCCCTATTATACAATAATCCACATGCCAATGCCGTGAAATAACAGTTTTTTAACTCTAGACTTACCTCCAATTATAAGCATCCATTTTGTAGTCCAAAACCTGGCAATTTACACAGATAACCTCACAATTACAGCATGTGCGCGCACTAAAATCGTTCAAACTTGTCGAATGATGGCTCTTGAAAACACTCCATCTAGAGCCATCTATCAGTTGGTAGCTGTACTAACCTAAATTACGCATAATTTACACTGCCTTTTAAAAGGACGGTAGTAATATCTGGGTTAATGTGAATAATTTATATGCATTTTTTCTTTCATTTTCCTATTTATTTTTTTACTCCATATATATCTCTATGGCAAGCAAATTATTAATTTTTTGCTTTAATTGATTGTTGTTGCAATTATTTTATTACATATTTTTCTCTGGCCATATAAGCCAGGAACCAAAGCTTTTCACCTCGCAATTTTTACAGAATGGATCGATTTGCTTGAAAATTTGAGAATAAGTAGTGGATAGTACAAGGATCAAAATCTATATCATTCCAAAAGGCGCTTTTACCATGGGGGTGGTTGCCACCCCATCTCGGGGGTGGACATTTTTATATTATATTTTGACTGCAAAAGTTGATAAAAACATTCATTCTAAGCAAAAAATGTTCTATAAATTTTTTTGATAAAATGAATAGTTTTTGATTTATTCGCTATCGAAAGTGTTAGTTTTGTATAGAAAAAATCAATGTTTTTCGACTGTACTCATTTACGATTCACTCAATTTTTGCCGTAGAATTTTTTTTTTCAAACAAGGTTCTTTAGAATTAAATAACCTACAATTTTATATTAAAACATTTTTTCGTGTCTCTAATGCTAATCTTTCTATTCTGAAGAAAATTGCATTTTTTACCAAACAAAAATTCGTTATTCGCTTTTACCTCCAGTTTTTGAAGTTATACTTCTTTACCGGCGATAGAGGGTGAATTTTTATAATATGGTAAAACCTAGCGACCGGGCGCATGCGCATTATAACTTTGTTCTGATTGGATGTTCAAATGACATGTCAAAAATTATTCAATATGGCGGCTGTGGCACAACTGTAGTTAGATTATTTATGGTTGTTGCGTTTTAAAATTTGTGTGAAAAGAAACAACAAACAAAAGTTAGTTAATAGTTATACTGCCTTTTTAAATAGTTTTCATATACCTATATTTTTGGACTTTTGTACTATTTTATACAAGTAAAACTCATTCTAATTTAGTAAGTAGTTTTTATTATAATCATATTGTAATTATACATTTGGATTAGGTTGAAATACTTACATTTATTTTCTCAAGAATGCGGTTTTTGGAGAGAAATCCCAAATTAGGTTCGATTTTTATTTTTAAATTATGATTTTTTGGCGTAGATTTATTTATCTAGTAGGTATGTAATGCTTTGATTTACATACTTAATTTGATTACCAACAAAAGTTCTACCAATCTTCATCTAATATATTGTTTTCTTACTGTTTTGTTATATTTTTATATTTTCTTCCACAAAATTTAAACTACATAATTTAATTTTCAAAACAACTGTCAAACAGTAAGACGTTCAGTTACCGTATATTTCCACATGATAAATAATGTGGGATTGGACGAGTGAGTCTACGCTTCGATTACGAATCAAAGCGCCACGAAATTCACGGGTTCAATTCCCGATGCAAGTTTTATTTTTTTATTTTTTTATGCATGTTATGATTGTAATATTTTTTGTTATATAATTTGTTAATTGTTGTTGTAATATTTGTTATATAATTTTTTTTTTAGAAAATGCGTATTTAAAATTTTTGCCAACAATTATTATCGTAAAGAAATCATTTTTTCTTTGTGGCATTTTTCAATGTGTTTGTGTGCGTTTTATTCTTTTATTTTTTTAAATTTTTGGTATTGTCTTAAAAATCAGATAATATGTAGTAGAAGTATAACTTCTTACGTGCGTACAAAGTACACACACATTCTTGTTTTTTAACTAATCATCCTAAGCCAGTCAAACTTTTACAATATATTAATAATACACAAGTAAATAAGAATCAATAAGATCAATGACTAAAAACACCGCTTACATTATTATGCTTCCAATTAGATTTATTCCTTTTTTTTTCAAAAAAATATATTGATTTTTTAACCGTAACTTTTTTATTTTTTATCTTAGAAAGTTTGGTAACAAAATAATTTTGTAGTTTTTTACAAGATCTATAAGCCTATTAATATTATATATTCTTAAAATCCTCAGTCACAAAAAGAGGTGACTTTGAAAGGGTTGGTGAAGGGCGTTTTAGCATATTATTACAAGTTATAATTGTCAATAGCTCACTCAATTTTTGCCGTAGAAAAAATTTTTGCAAATCAGGTTCTTTATAATTAAATAAGCTAAAATTTCATATATAATCATTTTTTCGCATCTCTGATGCTAATCTTGCTATTCTGAAGGAAAGGACATTTTTTCCAAACTACAAAAATTTGTTATTAGCTTTTAAGTTCCTTTTTTTTAAACTAATCATTCTAAGCCCGTCATACTTCTAGAACCAATTAATAATACATAAATAAAAAAGACCGAATAAGGTGAATGAATAATTATGATTAGAGTGGTGATTAGGGGGTTGTTTGCGATCACTTTTTCGCTGAAAAAAATAGGGACCGACATTCTTTTCATTGCAAGTCACTTAATTTTTAAGCTAGAGACTTTTTTTATTTGTGAAGATAGATATTTTTAAGTACTTTAAATTAGTTTGAACAAGTTGTCCTCGAAAAATGCAAAGGTTTCCCGTATTTTGACTTTGAAATTACAATATTTAGCATTTGACGAAGAAGAGCCAACATATAATAAAGTATAGCTCGACTACTATTGGTCTTAAAGAAAATTAAAAAAAAAACGGTTTTGTTTATTTTTTCCAAAGGTACATTTTTGTTAAGTAAAGTTGTTTTGATAAAACGAAAACTGTTCGAGTTATTAGCAGAAAACTTATTACAAACATTGATTTTTTCTATATAAAACTAACACTTTCGATAGCGAATAAATCGAAAACTATTAATTTTATCAAAAAAATGTATAGAACGTTTTTTGCTTAGAATGAATGTTTTTACCAACTTTTGCGACTAAAATATAATGAAAAATTTCCACCCTCGAGATGGGGTGGCAACCACCCCCATGGCAAAGGCGCCTTTCGGCATGATATAGATTTTGATCCTAGGACTATCCACAACTTATTCTCAAATTTTCCAGCAAATCGATCCATTCTGTAAAAATTGCGAGGTTTTGTCCTTTTTAAGCTTCATTACTTAAACTAATACTCTCTACCGTTCTTTAGTTCATTTTTTTATGCTCCTGTTTTATTCACGTGGTTAACAACAAACACATGTCATGATATATACATTTTCGTCTTAACTTTGAACATCATTATTGATTAATAAATTTCAATAAACAAGAAAAAATGAATAACAATATATCTAAAATACTAAGAGTCTCAGGTTCTTTGAGGGACTCCTGCGGATATTCCTTCTTCTTCTTCTTTTTGTGTAAACATGACACTGTGTGTGGTATCCACACACTCAAAAAGTATGTTACGTGACCAGTATCTACAATTATGCCGATTTACGTTTCCATTAGTTAAAAAAGAGGTCTCATCGCAAAACACAACATTACTTAAAAAATTTGGATCATTTTGATTGTAACATATTTCCATCATTATGTCTACAAACTCTTCACGTCTATCGAAATCATCATCTGACAACTCTTGAAAAAATTTTGGATTTTATAAAATAATGGAATTTATTTTCACGTAAAATTTTCATTATGAATGTTTGCGAAATCGTAGTACTCAAGTCTGGATCGTCTTTTAGGACAAACATCTAAAGGTTCGTTTTCAGTTGATGCAGTTTTTCTGGCCCTGATTTGGATAAATCTTTTACTGAATCGGTTTCGTTAAACAGTTGATCATGTTATGGGATTTTGGTTAGTATATAAAGAATTATTTAAACATATTACACGTTTCTTGTTAACTTCTATGTGTATCAACATATCGCACATCTGCTCAAAAGTGTCATAAGTCAAAAAAGCAAAGTTTCGAGAAAACGACATTTAAAGTTTGTCCTGCAACATTTTCGAGTTTAAGTTAAAAACTATTAAAATTAGAATAATAACTATCTTAGTCAGTTACAATGGTTTTTGAAGCTCTAAAAAATAGCGTATTAAAGATATTAACAATATTAAAAGAAAATTTAGTTGTGACACTATACAGATAAAATAACGAAAAATTTACGAAATATTATTTATCAAAAGTGACACTGGCAGTACAGAATATAATAACATTATTATTAACTGGTTAACAGACTTATACTTTTTAATGATATACTAGATGAACTTTAAATACAATTAACAACAATAAACACAAAATACTGCAAAAAGAAAGATAAATAAGTGATAAATGTGTCACTTTTCTTGAGAACATACGCAGATTGTTTTGAATAAAGTAATCACATATTATGTATTGTCTTATCTCGACAAACGACGCTTTATCCACATCTTAGATGGACAATTGCTGACACAAAAACTGAGGTGTTACTTTACAAAAAAGAGTTCCACAAGGCAATCTTAACGTTGGAAAATTTAATTTTCCAATTAAAAGCTGTGTTAAGTATCTTGGTACCTATCTAGACAGGAAATTGTCATGGAAAGATCACATTCATCATATTGTTAAAAAAATCAGAAAACTCAATAAATATTTTAAGAGCTTTCTGTAAAACAAATTGGGGAGCAGACCCAAACATTGCTTTGATGTTTTACCGTAACATGATCAGACCCATTCTCGAATATAGCTGTCATTTATTTGGATCAGCGACCAATACACTTCTAAATAAATTTGAAATTCAAAAAAATAAATGCTTAAGATTATGCCTAGGTTATTTAAAATCCACTCCAGTCCAAATAATGGAAAATGAAGCAGTGGAACCTCCATTGCATTTACGCCGCCAATTTCTCAGTGATAAATTTACAACTCGAATTCTGTCCAAAAAATGTAAATACCTTCAAGATCTACATGAGCTATTAGTTTTAGACCTCACTCATAGGTACTGGAGAACTAAAAAATCTATACCTTTGGCAGAAAGTTATCTAAGTACGGTAAAGTACAGTGAAGTTATGTATAAAAGCCAAATTCCGCCTTACTACAGTGCAATGACAAAAACATTATTTTTGCACGATTGATCATTTTTGACTGTTTACAGTGACAGATTTTACGTCAGTAGGTGACATTTACTAGCAACTCGACGGTAAGTAATCCAACTCGACGGTAAGTACTCCAACTCGACGGTAAGTAATTCACTTACCGTCGAGTTAAAAAATCTCTTAATTTTAATTTATTTTTGCAGAATTTCTACATATGGAATTTTATCGTCTGGTTTATTAACGACTGTAAAAGTACGCTGGATGTTCGTTTTTGTATTGGGTACTTTTACAATCATTAAACCATCGGTTTGTTGGATGTCATTAATAGTAATATTATATAATTCTTCTCTTCTGCAGGCACCAGATATTCCCAATATCATTGCGACCTACAAATTATGAAAAAATCTTCATTAGAGTATTTCTTTTACCTAAACTAGCTTATATTACCTTGTGAACTAGAAATTCTTCATCCGGTGCTTCCATCAGAAATTTTTCAAATTGCTCCCGTGTAAAAATGCTCGCTTTCTTAGGCCTATAGCCAACATTTTTTCTCTTCAAATACGCGATCAAAGTTGAAAACTTGGAAATATCAATGCCATCATAAAGAAAAACGGTGGATTTAATCATTGAATATTCTGCCCAGAGGCTTCCAGGAGCTTTCAACTGCATATTATGTCTTTGAACGAAATATGCCAATAGAGACTTTTCTTCGATTCTTAAATTCTTGCCTTCGCACCATTTTTTAAAACTTTGGTAGGTATGTTGATAACGGATTTTGGATTTTTCGGGAATAATTGCGGAACACCCTTCTTCCCAAGCCCGTTCAATTTCTTCAAATTCACTTTCGCTCATATTTTAATCTATAATAATCAAAATTGTACTTAAAATTATTGACAACTAAATAAAAACTCAATTCTCCATTGTTGTTATGCACCCTAGTTACTACCTAACAGCCAAAGTATCTATCTTGATAAAATGAATGAAACTAGTCAATATGACGAAAATGTTTAATTTTATAATTTATAATCGTATAAATCGTGCAAAAAACGTTATAAGCATGTCGAACGTTAAGGGTAACCGATCTCAGACATTAATTGGAGTCGTCGCTCCGCTCCTCCTCCAAACAATTGTCTTCGATCGGTATAAAACCCTTACCGTTCTCCATACTTAATATACTATTTCTAACAAGGTTAAAACATGTTATTTAAACTCACATTTACCGCCAAATATGTTTGATATACCTACTTATTAGAGAAAATTGAATTGAATATACTTAAAACTCTGTTTGAAATTATACAATTAGGAGTAAATGTAACAATTGCTCGGATTAAGGGTCATTCGGGAATAAAAGGCAATGAAATAGTTGACAATTTTGCTAAATCAGCTTATGTGATCGGAGAAAAAATAAACAAAAATTTAATTCCAGCTTCAGATATTGATACTTTTAGCAGACAAAAACTTAAAAATAATTGGCAATTGCATTATAGAGAATGTAATACTGGCTCAAATTTTGCTCATTGTAACCCTAGGATATTCTCAAAAAGATGGTTTTACACAGAATATAACAGACATTTTATAAAGACCATTAATCGGCTGAGAGCCAATCATGCTCTTACGCCATATTACATGCATAGAATCGGCTTGTCAGATACTCCCAATTGTACTTGTGGCAAAATCGGAGATCTAACACATGTCATATTAGAATGTCATTTAAACATAAATAACATAAACGACCTTTATAAGGAATTAAAAGATTTAAAATGTTTTTTCCCAATAAACCTTAATACTTTAATATTTACAAATGATATGGAAATTCTTCATCTCATTTATAAACATGTTAAATTATGTAAATACAAGTTGTAAACGTAATATAATAGGCATAATTTGTTAATGTGGTTTGAAAAAATTAAAAAAAAAATAATATATAAAAAAAAGAAAAAAAAAATAGAAACAAAAATAAAAAAAGAAGTAAAAAAGCGTTTCGCACAAATTAAAATATGTATTAAAAAAACAGTAAAATAATTAAAAAAAAAATAAAAAAAAGCTACACAATGTACCAATGTATCTATAAAAATAATATTGTAGAATGTACTTATGTTTATAAGAAATTTATGACTATGAATCTGCAATCAATCACAAACAAGTCTGGCTAATTGGCTCTGCCAAAGCCATCTTTCAAAAAAAAAATGGACAAATGCCTTGCACAAGTCGATATGTGACACTGTTTGTGTTCGGTGCGTCGTTGATTTTGGATACTCGTATAATGACACTAGTCTCATCTAACGATAAATAATTGACCCATCGACGTGACACTTTGTGAGATAGGAGTTTATAGTTTTATTAAACTGTTGGTGCAATAAAACCGATTTTAAAATTTGAGTTATGGACACTCTTTGAGCGGAGGTGCGATATGCTAATATCATTAAAATCTCAATTCATTCTTTTTCCTGTATACGACACATTGCGACTTTAATTAATAAAAATCATAACAATACTAATTTATTGAAACGCCCAAATTATTATTGTAACAATTATAGCCATATAAATATATAATTTTAGCAATAACTCCGACATTATGGCATTTTGAATGCCATATGAGGTGTCGTATGAAATCTTATAAGCCAAGGATAATATTAAACTTGTGAAATTTTATCTCTGACTTTCGGTTTTTTGACAATATGTATGAATGACAATAGTTGTCAAACAGAATAAATTAGAGCAGGTGGCAGAATACATATATCTAGGACAGGTAATAAAGCTCAACAGAGACAATCAAACAGAAAAAATAAATAGAACTAGATTAACATGGGCATCATTTGGTAAACTATCATAATATGTTCTAAAAAATAAAAATACCCTCAATATATGCAAACGAAAGTATTCAACCAGTGCATATTACCAGTTATCACATAATAAGGTTCACAAACATGGAGTTTTACAAAGAAGCATCGACAGGATATCCAAAACACAGCAATGGAAAGACAGATGCTGGGTATCAGTATTAAAGACAGGAAAAAAACTCATGGATCAGAGAAAAAACAAAGGTGAACGATGTATCAAGACAGGTTGCAAAACTTAAATGGAACTTCGCCGGCCACAGACTGAGGCAAAAATATGAAAGATAAGCGAATTCTACACTGGCGCCCATGGGAACAGAAAATAAAAAGAGGAAGACCTCAGATGAGATGGACGGACGACCTAAGAGAACGGCAGGAAAGGACTGGATGCAGATCGCCCAGAATAGAGACCAATGGAGATTAACAGGGGAGGCCTATGCCCAGGAATGGGCGTTTAAGGCTGATTAGATAGATTAGATAGAATGACAAATGAGGTCTAGAATGAGAGCTTATAAAGCTGGTAAGAAATTTGACCTCGGACCGGTTTTAGATTTGTAACCGGAAGCATTGTTTTAAAATCCGTGAAAAAGTGTAAGCGATATATTATTCAACGCGCCTTAGCAAGACCAGAACAAATATATACTTCCGGTTACACACCTGTCTGTCCGTCCGTCCGTCTGCCCGCTAATATAACTCCTCCGTTATTAAAACAGATAGAATGAAAAATGAGGTGTCGAATGAGAGCTTAACACCGAGAGATGGTATTAGAGGGGATACATTTTTCCTGAGATTTCCGGTTTTAGGGTTGCAACCGGAAGTACTGTTTTTATGTCACCGAAATGAGATAGAATCACCAGAAGTGCCAGAAATAAATTAATCCAGTTATTAATAAAGTGTGGTAGGAATCCTTGTATGTTCCCGACAATAATTGTGTCAAAATATTTCCAAGCTGAGTTTACCTACTATATCAGCGATTGAGTATCAAGACGACGTATTAATTATTTTAGAATGTTTTTAAATATTTGTTTTTCAACATTAATGCTAATATACTTTTTTGCAATATTAATACTTACTGTCATATGCCATCAGCATTGGTAACAAAATAGACATCCACTTCTGCTCAATGGACCAATCATACATGGGATACTTTCTTAAAGTATGTTGATACCAGCACTAAAAATTTAACAACTTAGAAACAAGTTTTTAAATTTAATAAAGATCTTACCGTAACTACGAAAGTGAATACCAAAAATATAAATCTGAACCATATCTCAATCTGAGTAAATCCTGGATTGTAAGTTTTAAACTGAAACAAAAAGGATATATTTTTAGGCAAACAGTCAAAATGTCTTGATGATTCCTTCGATACAAAACCATCTGATTTATACAGCGCAAATCTGAAGTTCACCCCAATTATTTTCTGAACCATCCTTTCTACAGTGGCAGACAAAAGTTCCCTCTCCCTCGTATCTTTTGAACGGTTAGGCTGGGCTCAGACAAGCTATAATTTACGGCGCTGCAAGAGCAGTCAAATGAAGCGGCAGTAGCTGCAGTAAAAAGCATGTAAATTAGAGCGTGTCGCGAGATGTAAATACAGTGTTTTGGTCGTTGTTGTGGCTAGATGAGCTACAAATTTGGACCCAGGTCCATGGTACATTCGTTTGCGACACGACATTTTACAGCTCAGTCTGGTCATCCACTGCACTCACCGTAGCGCTTCATTTTACTGCTCTTACGGCGCCGTAAATTGTCGCTTGTCTGGCCGTAGCATTATACATACTTATACAGTGGAACCTCGTTAACTCGGATTAATCGGGACCGCGGCCGATCCGGGTTATCGAACATCCGGGTTGGCCGGAGAAAATGGTAAAAAATTAATAAAATACGGTATACTTACAGATAGGAGTCCGGCACTGGCAGTGAAACGGAAAGTTCGAAGTAAAATCTCTCTGATTTAAAGTGTAAATTACGTAGGAAATACAAATCCGAAAATTTAAAAAACATCATCTCTTAGTTTGTGAGTGGTAAACGCCTTAGATTATGTGCATTAAAAGTCTATATGTAAGTAAGCAACAATTTTGATAATTTCAATTTCATATATAAATAAAAGCGCAAAAGAAGGTCTTTTTTCTTCCGCCAGATCGACCGGAGAGGGGACCTTATCGCTTGCGAAGTGTAAAAAATTTTTTAGATAAAAGTAATTAATTTGCAATTAATTTGTAGAAAAAAGTACCTAATTTACGAAGCGGCCAAGAAGAAGTTAGAACTATAGACAAACATTGCTAACCAGATACAGGGCCGGCTTAATAATTAATAATAATAAATTAACAAATTAATAAATAAACAAATCTGTTTTTCCATATTTTAGTATTTTGGCATTTCTTCTCTTCATTTAATTAGGTATTTTACTAGTACATGAAGAGGGGTAGGAACGAGCATAACGCGTCACAAGAAGAGCAGGAATTTCTCAGAGAAAGCAAATTAGTAGCCAGATCACCTCAACATAAAGAAAAGGTAAAACAGCCAGAATCCAGCATGGATGAAATCAAACAAATGCTGCGCGATCTTAAAAAATACTTACATGAGGACATGGCACAAATAAAGAGAGAAATTAAAAATGACATCAGGGAAATGAGAGAGGACATAAAGGACACCAAAAAAGAGCTGCAGAAGAACCGAGAGGAAATTAAAAGCATGGCGAAGGAAATCACCCAAATGAAGGAAGAATGGACGAGAGAAAAAGAAGAACTACATAACAAAATAAATGAAGTGGAGGACAGGATGGAAAGGATCAGGGCCGTGCCGTGCTATGATGCGGTGAGGCAGTCGCATCAGGCGGCGTCACAAGTGGGGCGGCATAATCAGTAAAATCAAAATACAAATTGAAGCATTCAGTAATTAAAAATATATATTGTTATATTTCTATTTGAGATGAAAATTAAAATTTGATAATTATAGACAAAATTCAATTTAATATAAAATATTTTCAATTTTCTCAACCACGGGCATATAAATTTAGAACAACCTGTATACAACAAATTGTTATATTTAATTTTAAGAAGTGATTAAATAAGACTCAAGTGAAATCGATAATAGGCCATTATCGTTGTTCGCGGAAGGATCGGTCATTAGCCGATGCTAAATAAGACTAAGTGGAAATAGAGAATAGGTCATTAAAATTTGTATATAGTAGAAAGTAATTTTAGAATGGGAATTAACTATTTTCTTTGAAATCCATTAAGCATATTTAGAAAGTTTAAAAATTGGTTTTGAGGAATACTGCGAATGAGAGTTGGTGGTGGAAGTTTGATTTGTGAATCTGGAAGGGATATTTAGAAATTAGGGGAATGAATGACAAATAGAGATCAGAATGTTTTGAGCTGTCGAGAAGTGAAGTCGAGTCGTAGACAGTAGTGTACGGAGAGTGAGAAAGCCGGTGTAGTTCCGTGAGTGTGGAGTATTTATCGTGGAACGAGAGGTAGGCCAGGTTGAGAGTAAAAGAACCTCCTTGGGCCAAGAGTTCCCGGTAGCTGATTGCAGTTTCGAAAAAGGTAGAACACAGCATCACGACAGAAGCAGGAAGCGAGAGCTATACGAGCTAGTTTCAGAGGAGAACATTACTGGAAGCCAGGACGAGGTTTTGATTGCAGCCAAGGATAGCAGGAAACGGGTCTTGTGTGAAGACATTCTCAGTTCACCAGAAAAAGGTCAGTCTCATTTGTTTGGACATGAATGTATGGGTTTTTCGTATTAAATACCACATTTAAAATTGAAGAAACATAATCAATAATATCAGAAAAGCTTCATCAAACTTAAATAGCATGGTTGCAAATAAATCATAATAGTTAAATGTTAATAAAAACTTTCAATTGGAAACCAAAAGGAAATAAGATTCCCATGTGTAAATGTTATGTTTAAGAATAATAAGATATAGCAAATATTAAGCAGTGATTGCCATTTAAATAAAATAAACAATAATTTGATTACAACTGTAACCCATATGTGTTATTATTTTACTCTTTTCTTTCCTATCCCGATTAGGAACCATTAAGAAATACTTAGAAGCCACGTATGTAAGTACTTAATTTTATAAAAAGCCCTGAGATTGAAAACATATTGATATATGATCTGGTAAATTAATTAGATTATTATTAAAGCATTGATTAAATTAAATGACATAAAATTATTATCTCATATCAATAATCAAGATCACATCAACTGTCGTCCAACGTGGAAAGCATTGTTAAGTATTTCTAGTGGCAAATTTGAAGGATAGAAAGAGTAAAGCCGGTATTTGAAAATTTATATGCCTGTGGTAAAAAGTGAGATACTTACATTTGATAACATAAAATTTTAGATCTCTTTAGGTACAAATTTTACATAACTGATTTAATATTTTATTTTTACGATATTTACATTTGATATATTTATTGACAATTTATAATATTTGGGTGAGAAAAAGTCGTCTTGGTAACATACTAGTAAAATTTCATATTTGGCGGGGACAGTACTTCTTGAAAACAAATGTCTGTGACAAGAAGCCAAAGCAAAGACAACAAAAAACAAAAAGAACATTCAGACCAAGAAGATATTTTAGACACGACAATCATGGCATCAGAAAATCAGGAATTATCAGGAATAGATAAACTATTACAACTGATGCAACTCCAGTCACAAAAACTGGATGACAATCAAAGAGAAACACAACAAAAAATGGATGAAAATCAACGTGAAACGAAACAAGCCATGGAAGAAACATCAAAGAAAATGGATAAAGTGGATCAAAAAATGGATGAAACACAACAAAAAATGGATGAAACACAACAAAAAATAGATGAAACACAACAAAAATTGGATCAAAAAATGGATGAAACACAACAGAAAATGGATGAAACAAAAAGAATAATGCAAGAAAATCTGAAGGAAACAAAACAAGCCATAGAAGAGAACAACAAGAAAATGAAGGAACGCATAGAAAAGTATGAAATGAAAATTAAGGATCACATGAAAGAACAAGAAATGAAAATTCAAAATAAAATAAAGGAGATAACGAATTGCCAGAAAAAAGAAATGGAAAGTTTGGAAAACAAGTTGCAAAACGCTATTCAAGCAGACATAGAAGAAGTGGAAAGAAAGATTGCGGAAATCAATACTCAACAAAATGTCGGAGAAAGAAGAGAAATGGTTATACATAGCACAGATGACGTGAAGATAAGGTTTGGCGGGGACGTAAGAAGATTACACCCAGTGCCGTTCATAAATAGCCTGAAAAAGAAAATACAGCACATCGGAAATTTCGAAACAGCAAAAGAAACTATCAGAAACCATCTCAAATATGAAGCAAGCCTATGGTTCGATAGCAAAGAAGAAGAATTTGACAGTTGGCAACAATTTGAACAAAAGTTTTTGAATTATTTCTGGGGAAAAGTCCAACAATTGGAAATTAACAAGGAATTGCAAAATGGGAAATACAATGATAGGATGGGTATATCAGAAAGGACATATGCTTTGCAAATTTACAATAATGCAAAACATTTACAATATAATTACTCATCGGAACAATTAGTCGAACTGATTGCAAGACATTTCGAGGAAACGCTGGAAGACCATATCACATTGCAAAACTACAAAGACATAGATAGTTTATGCCAATTCCTACAAATAAGAGAATCACGTTTAAGAGAAAGAAAATCAAGAAGGTCGCGAGAAGATTACAGGCTCCGAGAAACACAGGATTACAGAGATAGAAATCAAAATAGGAGGGACTATACAAGACGAGAATTTAATCCCAGAAGGGAAAACGAAAATAGAGACAACGGAAGAGGAAATTATGAACAAAGAAATAGGCAATGGAATGAGGACAGAAATCGCGAATACCAGAATAGAAACACCACACTCGCAAATCAAGAAAACAGAAATAATGGTAGACAAAATGAACAGGGATATCGAGAAAACCGAAACAGATCCGACAGACCAAGAGAAAATAGAAGAGAAGTAAATAATACCCAGACAGATGAATATGACGGAGAGAGACATTATGACGAAAAGATAAACTACGATGAGCAACCGGCGTTTTTTCACGACGGCGCTCACTAAAAACCAAAAATCAAACAGGAATCTTTTGTCACCCCAAGGAGTTTATTAAATTGGCAGGAAACAACGAAAAGAAAAATGGAGTTAATTTAAAATTTGTGGATGGATTTATCAACGAGAAACCAATTAAAATTATGATAGACACTGGATCTGAAATAACATTGGTCAACAGAAAACTAATAGAAGAAGTTAACTTAACAAATTTAATTTACAAAATACCTAGGGTAAATTTAGTGGGCGCAAACAAACGGACATTGGCAACTATAAATGAAGGCATACGAGTAATGGTACGACTGGGTAAGAATATGTATGCACTACAATATGTAATAATGCCAAACATGTCACATGACATGATAGTAGGAGTTGACGAATTGGCAGAAAAACATGTAGTGATAGATTTTAAAAATAATACGATGAAACTAACAGAAGAAAAAGAAAAAGAACAGGACAAGGAACATGAGAAACAAAATACGAACGAATCAGGTAAAGAACAAACAGTGGAAATGAATTTGGCAGCGAAGCAAGGACAAAGAAAAAAAAGGAGAAAAGGTCAGAAAAAGATAAAAGAAAATGAAACCTGTGGCTCCTCAAAAGAAGAGTTGAGCCCAGAAGAAGAAAATTTGGGAGTATCAGAAACAAAGGAAACCTGGGATTCCTCAAAAGAAGAGACGAGCTCAGGAGAAGAAGAAATAAAGCAAAAAAATGAAAGTGAAAAGAATATGATTGAAACAGTCGTATTTTAAGAGGAGGTATATGCAAACGAGGATGCAGAATGCACGGTAAACATGTGTGAAGAATCTGAGAAAAAAGACAGAAAATTGATATGTGGAGAAGGGAAAGAAAAGGAATTGCGGTTGATGTTAAGAAACTATGAAAATTTGATCAATGAGGAAAACAGAGTGGCGAAAAAGTACGAACATTCATTTGAGGTGAAAAACTTGGGAAATCTTCGATCAAAGACTTACCCGATTCCATACAAGTATCGACAAGAGGTGAAAGAAGAAATAAATAAAATGTTGGAAGATCAAATCATCGAAAGATGTGATTCACCGTATGTTAACCCGATTGTGATAGTAAAGAAAAGCAATGGAGAATTGAGATTATGTTTAGATGCCAGGAATATCAACCAGCACACTGTATCACAATATGAATCACCTCTAAACATCGAGGCCATTTTTGGAAGAATCACCGGGTCACACATATTTTCGAAAATTGACTTAAAACACAGTTTTTGGTTGATACCGTTAGCTGAAAAGTGTAGAAACTACACCGCTTTTTCTATTGATGGTATTGTCTACCGGTTTAAGGTAGTGCCATTTGGATTGCAGAGTGCTTGTGCTGCACTCGTCCGAGCTCTACATACCATTTTGAATCGCCATGAAGATTTCATAGTTCATTATATCGATGATTTATTAATTTTTTCACAAGATACTCAGAGTCATCTGGAACACATAGAAATAATTCTGAAAGAATTGGACACAGCGGGATTGAAATTAAACATTGAAAAATGTCAATTTTTTCAAAAAGAAGTCATTTATTTGGGTTTTCAATTGGACACCAAAACAGTAAGATTAGCCGAAGACAGAGTCAAGCTCATAGATGAATACCCAAGACCAACGAATTTGAAAACATTGAGAGGTTTTCTTGGCACGATAAATTATTTTAAAAAGCTGATTCCCGATTTGAGCCAAAAGGAAATCCCTCTGATAAAATTGCTTAAAAAAGGAATAAAATGGAATTGGAAAGAAGAACAGGAGGAAGCTTTCGAAACATTAAAACGAGAATTCGCAAAAGGAACGAAAATATACCACCCCATTTACAATTTACCTTTTATACTCCGAACTGATGCGTCCATACAAAAATTTGCAGGAGTTCTGTCTCAAATACAAAACGACCAAGAAGTACCGATATGTTTTATATCTCGAGTGACTAAAACACATGAGAGAAAATATAGTGTTACAGAATTGGAGTTTGCCAGTGTACTATATTGCGTAAACAAATTGAGATTTTACTTATTGGGAGCAAAATTCACAATCGAAACAGACCATGCAGCTTTAGTACATATCATGAAGAATAGATTAGTAAATAATAGAATACATAGAGGCATTCTGTTATTACAGGAGTATGATTTTGAGTTCCGATATATAAAAGGAAAAGACAACATAATAGCCGACGCTCTAACACGGGATGAGGACACCGGAAAAAAGGAAACAATTACTCTACAGGTGGGACTAAATAGATTAATACAAGAAGAAGGGATATATTCGTTAAATGAGATAAGGACAAACCAGGAAGACCTAGAGGAAAGAGAGAAAAGAAGAGCGGAAGTAGAAAATAACATATATTTTAAGAGAATAGACGGAAAGGAACTATATTTAGTGACACAGACATTGGCCGAAAAGATAATAAAGAAATTACATGAGGACAATGGGCATATCGGTAGCAGAAAAGTTTGGCTCGTTTTTAGGGAAAATTACATAAGCCGACAGGATTACCGCATTGCAAAGGAAATTACCCAGAAGTGCGATGTATGTCAAAAATATAAGAGTCGGAATTTCAAAAACGAAAATGTTGCCAAAAATATTGAAGCCCGAAACAAACTAGACATTGTAGCAATAGATATGTTAAGCGATCTAATTATGACCACTAAAAGGAACAAACATATTCTGGTAATGGTGGATGTGTTTTCAAAATACGTAAAATTATATAGTTGCCGCACCACAAAGGGGGAAGAAATATTAAGAAAAATCGACAATTTTATAGCCATAGTAGGAACACCAAAAAAAGATTCTACTGGACAATGCAACGTATTTCCGAAATGATCGTTTCAAGGGACAACTTCGAGAACGAGGAATAGAGACAAATTTTGTCAGCATCAGGCATCCACAGAGTAATCCTTCGGAACGATTCATACAGGAAGTGACGAAATTTCTTCGCATTGCAACAGATGGTCAACATCGCCACTGGGACAGGAAAATGGCGGAAATAGAAAGGTATCTAAATACAATTCCGAGCACAGTAACAAAAGAGACCCCAGAATACATCATGAAGGGTGTACTGCCGATAAGGCCATGGGAAGACCAAGAGCCAAAAGAATATCAACAGGTGATTGAAACCGTACAGAGAAGATTACGGCGAAGCAACGAAAAATATATCCAAAGACAGGAACAAAATAGAAAAAGAAGACCAGTGACTTTCCAAAAGGGTGAAAAAGTACTCGTGAGGGCATTACGAGTATCAAATCTTCTTGGGGGCATTTGCGCAAAGTTGATGCCTGTTTTCGAAGGCCCGTATATCGTGAATAATGAAAATGGGATAAATAGTTATGAGTTGAGGCACAGGAACTCGGAAAAAATCCGAGGAATTTATAATATTCACGATGTATACAAATATCACGAATAAAAGACAGAATTACATGAAGTAGATAGTAAGTTAGGATATAAGACGTAGATTAAAGTAAGGAAATATACAGGGAGTTGGTTTTGCCTCGAGAAAATTTATTTAAAAATGCAGATAAATTTTATCGAATACAAGGCGGGGATTTGTTATATTTCTATTTGAGATGAAAATTAAAATTTGATAATTATAGACAAAATTCAATTTAATATAAAATATTTTCAATTTTCTCAACCACGGGCATATAAATTTAGAACAACCTGTATACAACAAATTGTTATATTTAATTTTAAGAAGTGATTAAATAAGACTCAAGTGAAATCGATAATAGGCCATTATCGTTGTTCGCGGAAGGATCGGTCATTAGCCGATGCTAAATAAGACTAAGTGGAAATAGAGAATAGGTCATTAAAATTTGTATATAGTAGAAAGTAATTTTAGAATGGGAATTAACTATTTTCTTTGAAATCCATTAAGCATATTTAGAAAGTTTAAAAATTGGTTTTGAGGAGTACTGCGAATGAGAGTTGGTGGTGGAAGTTTGATTTGTGAATCTGGAAGGGATATTTAGAAAGTAGGGGAATGAATGACAAATAGAGATCAGAATGTTTTGAGCTGTCGAGAAGTGAAGTCGAGTCGTAGACGGTAGTGTACGGAGAGTGAGAAAGCCGGTGTAGTTCCGTGAGTGTGGAGTATTTATCGTGGAACGAGAGGTAGGCCAGGTTGAGAGTAAAAGAACCTCCTTGGGCCAAGAGTTCCCGGTAGCTGATTGCAGTTTCGAAAAAGGTAGAACACAGCATCACGACAGAAGCAGGAAGCGAGAGCTATACGAGCTAGTTTCAGAGGAGAACATTACTGGAAGCCAAGACGAGGTTTTGATTGCAGCCAAGGATAGCAGGAAACGGGTCTTGTGTGAAGACATTCTCAGTTCACCAGAAAAAGGTCAGTCTCATTTGTTTGGACATGAATGTATGGGTTTTTCGTATTAAATACCACATTTAAAATTGAAGAAACATAATCAATAATATCAGAAAAGCTTCATCAAACTTAAATAGCATGGTTGCAAATAAATCATAATAGTTAAATGTTAATAAAAACTTTCAATTGGAAACCAAAAGGAAATAAGATTCCCATGTGTAAATGTGATGTTTAAGAATAATAAGATATAGCAAATATTAAGCAGTGATTGCCATTTAAATAAAATAAACAATAATTTGATTACAATTGTAACCCATATGTGTTATTATTTTACTCTTTTCTTTCCTATCCCCATTAGGAACCATTAAGAAATACTTAGAAGCCACGTATGTAAGTACTTAATTTTATAAAAAGCCCTGAGATTGAAAACATATTGATATATGATCTGGTAAATTAATTAGATTATTATTAAAGCATTGATTAAATTAAATGACATATAAAATTATTATCTCATATATAGGATCAAGTGTCAACGGAAATTATAAATACTATATAAGTACATACAACGCTTATCTTTTTCTATAAGTTCTTTGTTATTCCAACATTGAGGTATACGATTTATAAATTTATGTTTTTACAGCAATGTTTTGTCTAAGCGAAAAAATGAAAAGTTACAGACAATTACTGCAAACGCAATTGCAGAAAACTTGATATAAGTTGATAAAATATCTTGATATAAGTTGATTACGAAAAGTCTGTGGATGAGCTCTTAACAGTAGAAGATAAATTTAAAATAAATTTTTCATCTATATTTTACACGAACTAAAAAATTTAGAACTCATTTCAATATTAATAGTCTATAATAGTCTATATATAGTCTAACTATAATAGTCCTCACTAGCTGCTACTTTAGACTAGGTACACCTATCTGATTGACGAGTTTGCCAAAATTAAAGTCAGAAAGGTAAAATTGTAATTTTTGTAAATGTTGTTTAATGTTAATATTTTGAAATTAAAAATCGCACTAAATTTTCTTTTTTTTTTTCAACCCTGTAACTTATTAAAATAAACAGAAGTTTTCAGGTTCTTTTGGGCCTCGGTAATAACATAATCTTTCATTGT
Source organism: Diabrotica virgifera virgifera (assembly GCF_917563875.1). Lineage (NCBI taxonomy): Eukaryota > Metazoa > Arthropoda > Insecta > Coleoptera > Chrysomelidae > Diabrotica > Diabrotica virgifera. The sequence goes on from NC_065447.1 coordinate 174,107,884, forward strand.
GCTTTTAAAATTTTCAAAAATACTTATTTGTTTTCTCAGGATTCGAAAAAATGAATGCATTTAAAAAGCATTGCAGGCGAAATTTTGCGCCTACCCACTCAAGGGGCGGCATTTCGAAGACTTGCATCATATTGAAAAGATGTACCGCACGGCCCTGGAAAGGATGGAAAAACAAAAAATTCGAAACAACCTAACAATAACTGGACTTACAACGAATACCGTTAATGAAGATACACTCAAAGAAGCTTTGGAAAAAATGTTTCAGACGGAACTCCTTTTGAAAACAAAGATACGTAGAGCTCAGAAGATAGGACAAGATAGATGCATAGTCGAAATGGTAGATAGGAATGACAAAATAAAGATACTCCAAGGAAAAGCAAAGCTAAAGGGGAAAGACATTTTCATGGACTCGGAACTTACAAGAAATGAACAAAAAATCCAGAAAAATAAAAGAGATATAGCCAGAGAAGAAAAGAAAAAAGGTGCTATCGTAAAAGTGGGTTATCAGAAATTAGAAGTGAACGGGAAGAAAATGAAGTGGGATCATAGGTCCCAGAAACTCACAGAGGCAAACAAGTTAAAAAACTAAAGGCCGAAACGAAACCCCGAACTATGATGACGATTAGGCAAAGAAATTGGAAAAACGAGGAAGAAAATGAATTATCAGATAGAATGCAAAAATCATACAAAAATAAAACAGATTATTGGCAAAATGAAGAGGACAATCAGGAAACAGAAGAAGAAACGGACTCTCGGGTGCAGAGAGCTGATTACTCACTCACCTTAAACTCTAAAATCAATGATAAAAAATAAACAAATATTGAAATCAATAGATCATAATTACGACACTAGAAGAAAACTTCATTACTATGTAAAAATTATTAGTAATTTTAAATCAATTGGTAAACATAATTTCACATACTATATTCCTAAAATATTTAATTATTTACCCGAAATTTATAAAATATATTTGAGAAAAATAAACTCATTCAACATGATTAAATCCATTTTTAAAAAATTTATTAAGAACACTGGAACTGAATTTTTGAATGCGATCTTTAATTAAATTTATAATATAACTACTAATATATAATATATTTGTTATGCATTATGAGCTGTTAAGCGTTATGTATTGTTAATTTTTAATATTTGTTATGCGTTTTTGTATTGTTAATGTTTAATATTTGAATAATGTAATCCCTGAGCACAACCTCTGGTTCTTCAGGGAATTTCTTCTTTTGGTTTATTTACTATTTATTTATATGTGAAAATATTTAACTTAAAATTAATTTGTAATTATGTTAGTATTGAATTATTCTATTATAATATTGTTATATATGAGAGCATAATGAGAAGTAAATAAACATTATTATTATTATTATAATGAAACTGAAGCGAAGCAAAACAAACCCAATAATACCTTTTATCTCAAAAAACGTTACAGAATCGGAGCTTGGAACGTCAGGACCATGTATGAAGCGTCAAAACTAGCGCAAGTAGTAAAAGAAATGGAAGAATTAAGGATACACATTATGGGGCTATCTGAAATAAGATGGCCTGGGCAAGAAGAGACAACAATATCAAACGGAGGAGTGCTGTTACACTCAGGAAACGATATAAAAGAAGACAGGAGGAATGGAGTTGGGATCCTTCCAAGTAAAGAGGCAAAAAGAGGGCTAATAAAATGGCATCCTATATCAGACAGACTAATAGTAGCACAATTCAATTCTCAAATAAGAAAGATAACCATTATTCAATGTTACGCACCGACAGAGGTAAGCGCAGAAGATGAGAAAGAAAATTTCTACCAACAATTAACAGATACTATCGGAAAGGTGAACAAAGGAGATATACTAGTAGTCATGGGAGATCTGAAAGCGAAAGTTGGCAAAGACAACAAGGGAGTGGAAACATGTATGGGAACACATGGACTAGGGAATAGAAACAACAATGGAGAGAAACTCATAGAACTTAGCCTAGAAAACAATCTTGTCATTGGAGGAACGATTTTCCCACACAAAGACTGCCACAAAATAACCTGGATATCACCAGATAATAAAACGCAAAATCAAATAGACCACATTTTGATTAATAAAAAATGGAGAAGTAGCCTTCTAGATGTACGAAATAAAAGATCAGCAGATGTAGGAAGTGATGACCACCTACTAATAGCAGAAATAAAAGTAAAAATTAAGGCAAAATGCGGGAGTAAACAATATGACAAACGAAGAAGATACAATATACAACGACTGAAAGACAGTGAAACCCAAAAAATGTGGAGTAACAAAATAAAGTTGAACACAGAAACTGTAAACAACACACAGACAAATATAGCAAACAAATGGGAGATGATCAAAGAGGCTGTACACCAAACCGCACAAGAAGTGTTGGGCTACAACGAAGAAAAGAAATCAGAGTGGCTAAGTGATAACACATGGCAACTGATAAAAAAGAGGACAGACTTAAAAGCCGAACTAAATAGAATACAAAAATTAGAAGATAGAATCAGAATAACCCAAAAGTATGCAGATACAAATAAACAAGTAAAAAAGAGCGCTAGAAATGACAAAAGAAAATGGACAGAGAAGATGGCGCGCTTAGCAGAAGAGGCAGCCGAAACAAATAATCAGAGAGAGCTATATAGAACCACTAAACGTCTTGCAAATAAGAACTTCAACAGTGACAAACCACTAAAAGACAAACAAGGACAACTGCTTACAACAACTGAAGAGCAAACACGAAGGTGGCATGAGTATATAATGGCATGAGTATATAATGCTAATATAGCGAACTAATGACAGAAGAAGAAAATGAGCCGCCGTTTCAAGAGAGTAACGACGTAGAGCCAAATGAAAATTATCTAAAGATAAACGAGGAAATTCCAACGAAAAAAGAAATAGCTGAAGCAATTCGGCACCTGAGGAACAACAAAGCAGCGGGAATGGACGATATCCCAGCAGAACTGTGGAAAGCGGACACTGAGAGAACCGTGGACCTAATGGCTCCATTATTAGCAGATGTATGGACTGAAGAAATCCTACCTAAGGAATGGAATAATGGAATTATAGTCAAGCTTCCAAAAAAAGGGGACGTATAGCTATGCGAAAACTGGAGAGGCATAACGCTGTTATGTTCCATACATAAAATATTAGCATTTATTGTTCATCAAAGAATCAACAATATAATAGACAAAACTCTCAGAAAAGAACAAGCGGGTTTCAGAAGGGGAAGATCCTGTATAGACCAAATTTCGACGGCAAGAATCATCATAGACGAAACTATAGAGAAGAACGCAGCCTTGATAATGGCCTTTATAGACTTTGCTAAAGCCTTCGACAGCATAAAACATACAGCCCTGTGGAAAATCTTAAGACTAAATAGATTACCTCCAAAGATCATTGGAATAATCAAAATGATGTATCAGCAAACAACATGTCAGGTGGGCAAATGACAGATAAAATACCAATTGAAGTAGGTTTAAAACAAGGTTTCATACTGTCACCTTTGCTCTTCAATATATGTCTTAATCATATACTGGAAAAACAATTGAAAGAAAAAATGGGATCCCTTGGAACTACCTTTAGAACAAGAAACTAGCAGATATGGAATACGCAGATGATATTTGTTTCGTAGCGAACACAATAGATGATATGAAGAGCATGTTAAGGAAGCTAGAGGTGAAATCGGCAGAAGTGGGTCTTAAAATCAACACGAACAAGACAGTAGAGATGTGAATAGGAGTAACTAACTGTGACAAACTATACATCAACCAACAAGAAATAAAACAGGTTCAAGAATTTTGCTACCTAGGCAGTATAATCAGTGCAAAAGGTGGAGCTCAAGCAGATATTAAACAGAGAATACGAAAAGCACAACAAGCCTTTGGAACCCTCGCAAATATATGGAGATCAACACAGATCAGCCAAAATACTAAAATAAGGCTATTTAATAGTAACGTGAAAACTGTGCTACTTTATGGGAGTGAACCATGGGCAATAACTGACGGAAATGTAAATAAAATCCAAATAGATGTCTACGTAAAATTCTAAAGGTATACTGGCCCAATATCATAACCAATGTAGCACCATGGAAAAAAACCAAACAAGAACCCATCAGAACAACAATAAAGAGGAAAAGATGGAACTGGCTGGGACACACACTGAGGAAAGAAAATGCAGACATAAAAAAACAGGCACTCAAATGGAATGCAGTAGGACGAAGAAGCAGAGGACGCCCGACCAAAACATGGAGGAGTACCGTTGAAGAAGACCACAAAAGTATGAAGAAAACCTGGGGAGAAATAGCAACCATGGCCAGAAATAGAGGAGAATGGAGAAGCTTCGTGGATGCCCTATGCTCCTTCACGGAGTAACAGGATTGGATATTTATATATACTTACAGATAAACTCCGTTATAATTGAAATAACATGAAATATATATGCACAGTACACATCTAAATTACGTATCAATTACGCCTTTATCAATTCTAGCTAATGCTTCTAGTTTCTTTTCCATTATCACTACAAAATTTTCACGTTGTGTTGCCATTACGTAGACAAAAAAACGCAAACAAAAAATCTGAATAGATTTACGAATTATTACAGAACGGAAGCGAACAATACGACTGTACTACACACAATACGGTCTCAATCGCAACGATGTTATGTTGTTTAATAACAGTGAAGACTAAGACCATTGTTTAAAAAGAATTTTTTAATAGACTTTTAGTTTTTTTTAAACAATGCTAAGACAGTTTGAAATAAATAAAGGGCAGGTGCCTGTTGTTTCCGATAACACAACAATGAACGTCGTGTGCCATGAGTCATTTTTACTATCGTATATTGTAGTTTAAATTACACAAATACCCATTATCTTTCAAATATTATATTACATACATTTTTATTGTTGAAATGTTTGATAAAATCAGTCCGGGTTAGCCGGACTTCCGGGTTATCGGGGGCCGACTTATCGGTGTTCCACTGTAATAGTAAAATTTAGAGCGAGGAAATAAACGGACGTAGGCTTCTCAACTAGTCAAAACAGGTGACGTATTAGTCATAGATGACGTTGTAGAGGCGCTGTAACCGATAATTTTAAATGGGACCCGATGACAAGTAATATCTCGTTTGAAAAGTATATTAATTTTGTTTGGGTATAAGATGATTTTGATGAAAAATTAAATAAATATTGAAATTGTAGTTTCATATTTAATTAATAAAGATTTAACAACCAGTTCTCATATTAAGTGTTCAAAATGTGCTCCATCTACTTCCTGACAATAATGTATCCTACTGCTAAATTGCCTAACATTCTTCAACAATTCGTTGTTTCAAAATGTCAATAGTCTGGCTATAGCGTGAGATCCAGTTACCAAGCTGGCCATTCTATCGAGCCTCGTCGTCCAATTCATCTACTACGATATAGTCCAGAGAAATAAGGTTTTTGTTGGGACACTTGAGCAGCCAGGTTGCAAATGAGTTTTTTGGGTACTATATACCTATTACATTATAAATACAAAAATGCCCGTCACAGTTCGGACGAGAATTTTAGTTATTAACAGATAAGGGTCAAAAATAGCAGTTTTTTCGTTTAAATCGCTACAGGTAAAAATAGGGTGATTAAATATCTTATTTAGAGTATTTTTCTTTTAGTAGATGAGCAAAGGTGTAAAATCGCAGTTTTTGAATTTTGGTCCGATCATTTGTGGCTTTGCGAATTGCAAATAAAAACTAAAATTTTGAAAAAAAAAATTGCTATAACTTTTGCGAAAATGGACTTAAGACTTTGATATTGCACGAAAAGTTGAGTCAACCAGTACATATAATGCCCTAAAAATTTCAAGATTATTCGGCGATTAGTTTAAATTTTATTCAATTTGTTTATACCAAAGAGCTTTTTTGCAATGTTATTGTTCAGAAAATAATAACGATACAGCAATTCTGTGAAAACCTCTTGAAATAAGAATACATATATTTTCAAAATGTTTTAAAAAATCAATAAAAAGTCATTTGTATCATTCCGAAAACATTTTACTGAAGTAGAGTCATTTTTGGCTACAAAACAATTTGAATAGCTTTTTTAATATTGACTGTAGAGTAAATCTACTCTGGAATTTCAAAAGCTACTATTTTTACACGAATTTAAAAAAAAAACTTTTTGCGTAGGTTAATTAGGGTCAAAGTTAGCCATTTTTGTTATTTAATCCACAGTTACTTCTGTGTACATAAAATTCTCCTGTAACAGTGCTAGTTACCATACTCCTCCGAAACGGTTTGACCGATTTTTATGAAATTTTACACATATATCCTGTAGGACTAAGAATAGATTTTAACCTATTTTTCATACCCATAAGTTGTAAGGGAGGTTGCACCCCTGAGATTTTTTTTTATTTTTTTTTTTGGACAAAATTGTCTATCTTAATTTTTTATTATGTAGCATTAAAAATACATACAACCCTTAATATTCACTCTTCTATCCCCAACCACTATTTTTCAATAGCAATTTATATATTTACATCTATAAAATTCTCCTGTCGCAGTGTTAGTTGCCTTACTCCTCCGAGACTGCTTGACTGATTTTTATGAAATTAGATATGTATATTCGGTAGGTCTTAGAATCGGTCGTAATCGATTTTTCATATCCCTGAGTGATAAGGGGGGTTCCCCCTAACATTTTGTAATGATTGGTAGGGGTATGTATACATTTCTTACTCTAAAGGATTATGAGTACATGCAAATTAAAAAAATTATGATCAAAATCCATCAACAACATCCGGAGATATTAATCGCAGCATACGTTTGAAGAATCAATTGAATTTTTTGAGCGTACGGATTTTAATATTTCCCCTTCACTGACCACGAATAGATTTCTATCTAAAGCTTTGTTAACCACTCTGTTGAAGTTCAAAGTTTACTCAAACTTGTACACATAAACTATGTAGCTTTAACTATTATTACCTTATGTGGTTTCCACAGAATTGCTATATCATTATAACTTTCTGAACAATAACATTTCAAAATAAAGCTCTTTGGGATAAACAAATTGAATAAAATTTAAGCTAACGGAGGAATCATCTTAAAAATTTTTGTGCATTATATGGACTGTTTTACTCAACTTTTAACACAATTTGAAAGTCTTAAGGTCATTTTCGCAAAAGTTATAGCAAATTTTTTATTTTCGAAATTTTAGTTTTATTTTGAAGTTTCCGAAGCAACAAATAATCGGACCAAAATTCAAAAACTGCCGTTTTACCTGTGGCGATTTAAATGAAAAAACTGCCATTTTTGACACTTATTTGTTAATAACTAAAATTCTCGTCCGAACTGTGACGGGCTTTTTTTGTATTTATAATATATTAGGTATACAGGGTGAGGCAGATAAAGGACCTATTAGAAATATCTCGAGAACTCAAGGTAAGAAAATTATGAAAATCGGAATACAGGGGTTTTGAGGTGTGGACTATGTAATGAAAATAGTTTGGTCTCTTTGCTGCTTCCGGTTATACCGGAAGTTGGTTGTAACTTCGTTTTTTAAATAGGACGCCCTCTATATTTTTACATTTTTGGATTCTCCTTGATTTCTTTTTTCTTAAAATATAAGTTTTTGTAATATTATACAGGGTAAGTTAAAAGATAATTACGGTTTTTTATTAATTTCGTAGCAAAATTCACACCCTGTAGAATTGTAGTAGTTTGACATAATAAACTCTGTTTATGTTAAAATGATTTTTAATATAGTCCACTATGTTAAGAATTACTGGTATAGTTAGATTTTTCCTTTTTTGTATACAGGGTTGGTCGAAACTCAGAATGAGTATTTTCTGAGTTTTCTTAAATGGAACACCCTGTATTTTAGTATTGTAATAAAATGTTATTTTAGGATACTTTTTAATTTCTTAAGTAATCCCTATACCTGACTGCTTCAATTTGTGAGTTATTGGTGATTCAAGCCAAACATTAATTGCAACACAAAATACCTGAAATTTTATTAGGTTGGCCGTAAAAATATTCAATCACAAATAATTTTTCGGAAATAAATACATACTAATCGAGACTGATACTTTAAATTGCCAATAATGGTTGAGCTATCAAAATATCTACGTAGTTAAGATTGTTGGTGCGATTAACAATTAAGCACAAATTAAAGCAGTTGGGTATAGGGAATGCTTAAGAAATTAAAAAATACCATAAAATACCATTTCATTACAATACTAAAATATAGTGTGTTCCATTTAAGAAAACTCAGAAAATACACATTCCGAGTTTCGACCCACCCTGTATACTAAAATTCAAAATTTAGCTATACTAATAATTGGTAACAATAGTAGACCATATTAAAAATCATTTGAACATATAAAGGGATTTTGATGTAAAACTATTACAATTCTACAGGGTGTGAATTTTGCTACGAAATTAATAAAAAAATGTAATTATCTTTTTATCTACCCTATATAATATTATAAAAGCTTATATTTTAAGAAATAAGAAATCGAGGAGAATCCAAAAACGTAAAAATATATAGGTGTCCCATTTAAAAAAACGAAGTTACAATTAACTTCCGGTATAACCGGAAGTAGCAAAGAGACCAAAATATTTTCATTAAATAGTTCGCACCTCTAAACCCCTTTATTTCCAATTTTAATAATTTTCTTTACTTTAGTTCTCGAGATATTTCTAATAGGCCTTTTATCTGCCTCACCCTATATAGTACGCAAAAAACCCATTTGCAACCTGGCTGCTCAAGGGTCCCGAACATGATATATTTTTGCCTTATTTCCCTGGTGTAATATTCCTCAACTAGGTAACGTCTTACTGCATCATAATAGTGTGCAAGAGTAACATATTATTGAAACATGTTAATTAACCAGAGCCATTTGGGGTATTCAACATTTAAACTCAAGCTTTCATTTTTCTAGGAAACATATTTGGTAAACTATAATAACTACACGGTAGCAAGTTTTCAAACTTCACCATAACTGAACTGTAATGCAACGTATACATATTTAGGTCGAATGACGGAGGAATATAAACTCCACCCAAAACTATGCAATTACTGTTGTTAATTTTTGATGATACAAAAATGTTGTTCTATTTTACAATGAGGAATTATCACTTTCTGACAAATTTATGTCATTTTTAACAGCAATAAGCATACCTCCACCTCCTCAAATTCCGTATCGTTACAATCACAAGTTAACCAAGTTTCCACCATAATTATTATTTTGATAATAACATTGAACTATGGCAACCTCTAAAGATTTTAGTTTAGTTCTTAACCCACCAACATTTTGTCACTAAATTAATGGAGTAGGTGAGCTTATATTTTTCACTATGTTTATTTTTCTTAATTATTATTTTTGCAAATTTCAGGTATATCTTTAAGGTAATATTATAAATATCCTTATTATTGACGTTTTGTAAGGCTCTCTTTAACTCTATTGAGAGTTTGTTGAGTTGCTGGGCAGTAAGATTAGAATTTATAAATATCTTTTTGTTTTAGCAACCTCAATATTATTTTTTGAAATATTCATTACATCAAAATAACTTATCAACATGTGTAACGAAAATATATGGTATACGTAAGAACATCTTGCATACCATGTTTTTATTGACCAAGAACATTTGCGAAACCCTTTAACGTCATTATCAATTGTCAAATAATACTTACATAGAAAAATAGCTCGTTGATATTGTATCTTGAATGGAATGCTTCCAGCCCGTAGAAATTGACTGTTATAATATAATGTGTATAATCTAAAAAGCCCAAATGCAGAACTATGAATTCATCACAATGTTGTTTTTCACATTTTAGGTGCCTTGTTCTAAAACAAAAAAAAAATGGCAAAATAACATTTTCTTGCCTGATTTTTTTTTCTACATTTCAGCTAATATAATACGATTAGTTGTGTATTCCTTATTGTTAAAAACATATTTTAATGGGAGGGTGTAATGTCTTTCAGTCTGGAGAGTGGTAATAGCATTTCTGTTTTAAGAGAATGTTCATGTGGCTACATTAAGCAGTGATTGAAGTGTACTGATTACTGCTTTAGCTTCCACGGACAAACTTGCAAAAATTCACAAAGCAATACTCGTATTATAAATCTCAAAGAGAAAAATTCGAGCAGTGGACTCGTTAAGCCTACTGGTCTTTAATATAATAATGGACAAAATAATGGACGAAATAATAAAGAAGCAGTACGTAAAGGTCATGGTTACAGAATGGGGAACAAAGAAATTAAAATATTATGTTATGCAGGCGACGCCGCATTAATCGCCGAGACAGAAGACGATCTCCAAAGATTAACACACATCTTAACATACAACAGCCAAGAAATACAATATGATAATATCAGCACAAAAAACCAAATATATGACAACATCTAAATACCCACTACGATGTAAAATCGAAATTGATGGGAAAATAATAAAGCAGGAAGCAAGGTTTAGATATCTGGGAATAGATATAACCAGTTACGAAGATGTTGAAGAGGAAGTACGACAACAAAGAAGTACGTTATAAGCAAGTAAAGCGGCGGGATCTCTTAATGACACAATCTGGAAGAACAAACACTTAAGACAAGACGCAAAAGCAAGAATCTATGAAGCAGCAATTAGACCTATATTGACATACACGGCGGTGACAAGACCTGACACATCTAAAACGAGACGACTACTAGACACAACAGAGATGAAAATACTCCGACGAATATTAGGGAAAAGTCTGTTGGATAGGGAGAGAAGCGAAAACATAAGAAGATCATGCAATGTAAAAGACATAAATAGATGGGTGACAAAACGGAAACAGTAGTGGAACGAACACATTAGTAGAATGGCAGAGGATAGGATAGTACGAATAGCACGAGATAAGTCACCAAATGGACGAAGAAGTATTGGCAGACCAAGAAAAACATGGTGCGATAACTTAAACAATTTAGGAGGCTAATATTGAAGAAGAAACAGGCTTTAAAGCCTACATACAAGAAGGAAGAAGAAGAAGAAGAGGGAAATGCTGAGACTGCTGGTAACTTTGATGAAATTTAATTAGAATTGCTTGATGAAAATTTGGTGATGAAGTTCGAAATGAAGATTTTGATAAAGTAATAGAAGATACTTTCGGTCCGCTGACGAATAATTATCCAAAAAATTTCCCATTTGAATATATATCCAAAAATTGAAAGAAAAAATATACTTACTATATGAAACCAATAATAATCTTGAACTGAGTTCTATAAATTAAATCCTAATAACATAGAATTATATTCTTGTGGAGTTTATTTTTATTAATATAGGACGTTATCTTTTCCTTCTACTATTTGTTTCAATTTTCAAATTCTTAGCGGTGTTCTTGTCTCGTCCATTCTTCGCATCTCTCCATACCAGAGTAATTTTTGTTTGTCTATTTCGTCATTTAGTATTTTGTTCATTAGTGTTAATCTGTAACTTTTTCTGAAACTTAATTTCCATTGCATTTATTATTATTGTCACCCACGTCTCTGAGCCAGAAAGTGAGCAGCTTTCCACTATTCTTTTAAAGATTGGTTATTTAATTTTGCTTATAATATCGTGGCTCCTTATAATTTAGTGTAGTTTTCGCGATACACTCTTTCGTTTCCTTTTTTTTTTTATATTTTATTTATTATTATATTTCACTTAATCCTATATCTGTTAAAGTTACCCATAAGTATGTATTTTCATTTTGCTGTTTCGTTTTATTGGGTTGTTTCTTTTTGAAGTGAAAACTTCTTTAGGGACGTTGTGCGATTCTTGGATAGGGGAAAAAGCATTGAATTCGCGACCGTCATCGCGACCCTAATCCCGACGGCCATCGTGACCGTCATTGCGACCGTCATCGCTTATGCTATACATATATTATGTTTATGTGTATGAATATATAAATTGTGTAGAGGTATTTAAATTTAAAATAAATGTGAAACCTATTTTATCATCGCGACCGTCATCAACCGAACATCATCGCGACCGTCATCGCTTTGGCGAAATAAATTTTGTACATATATAGGTATAATATGTGTTTGTATATATATAAATTGTATAGAAGTATTTAAATTTAAAATAAATATAAAACTTATTTTAGGATGGGGAAAAAGGATTTATTTCGCGACCGTCATCGCGACCGTCATCCCTTCGGCGAAATAAATTTTGTACGTACTATATTATGTGTATGTATACATAAATTGTATAATCAAGTATATTCAAATGGGAAATAAGCCACAATTTTACCTAAAAATGATTTTATTAACGTTTCGACGCCCAAGTTGGGTGTCGTTGTCAAAATACAAAATAATATTAAATAAACAAAAATGTTGTTGCTTAGTAAAAAATTCTTCTAATAATTTATTTAATCTGACTCATTTATATCGGCAATTCAGACACGTATTATACATTTTAAAGTAGACGACTTTAAAAATGATATTGCCAATATTGATGAGTTGCGTTCCTGGGACGACTTTACTAAAAGATAGTTCATTCGATTACATGAAATCAATCCCAACTCAAGAATAGCCGCCACAAAAAATCATAGCATGTGATCTGTCTTTAAAAAGACAACCAAATGCAACGGTGGTACTGAAATTCTCGCGTTAGAGATTCCTTATAGGCTTATTTCCCATTTGAATATACTTGATTATAAAAATGCCACAAGAAAATAGCTTCAGAACAACATAAATTGTATATAGAAGTATTTAAATTTAAAATAAATGTAAAACTTATTTTTGGATGAGGAAAAAGGATTTATTTCGGGACCGCGATCGCGACCGTCATATCTTCGGCGAAATAAATTTTGTACGTACAATTTTTAGTTCAGAGATTTTCCGCATAGAGGCGCTGACTTTGGCGTATATTTTCTAACCATGTATATTCTATGCCCTGTTGAATAACTTACGATACACATAGTGAGGACCATACAACTGGCAACATCTGTTCAACCAATCTTTAAAACAGTGGATCGTCAATCGTCGCATAAATTCAAACAGTACAAAAATGTTTAATACTTTAATCCTTTTTGAGAGCCTAGGCGCAAAATTTCGGTCGAGTTCTTTTTAAACGCATTTATTTTTTTCGAATCCTGAGATAACTAATAGGTATTTTAAAAAAATTTAAACGCAAAATAGAAAACTACATTATTCCCGAGGGCAGAAAGTCCCTTATAATGAACAAAAAGTTTCTTTTGAATGATATATTTAAAATTAAAAATCAGACTATTTTTTTTCACCCCTGTGACTTATTAAAATAAATATTTATAGAAGTTATCAAGGACTTTCGACCATGGATAATACAGTAATATTTCTTTCTGCGTTTAAATTTTTTAAAAATACTTAAGGTTTTCTCAGTATTCGAAAAAAATGAACGCATTTAAAAATAATTCGAGCGAAATTTTTGCGCATATGCTCTCAGAAAGGCTTAAAATACTATAAATTTTTGTAATCAGTATTTCAATAGTTATTTATGATATAAGTGTTAAAAGTACACGTTTAAGGCACGCATGTGAAAGTTTGCAGAATGAGCGACAGCGAGTTCTGCAATTCACATGAGTGCCTTAAAAATGCACTTTTTAACAGACATATCATGCAATATTTTTTCTACAAACGTAATTACAGGACAATATCTACAAAAACTTTTACTTGAACTTGACTGACATTCCATTTTTATATTTTTTTGACATTACATCAAAATTGCCTATACGATCAATACGAATTGCAGTGCCATAAAAATTTTAAAGCACTAGTGCCTTAAAGCAGCGCCGGATAAAGGGGCGGGCGAGCCGGGCGACCGCCCGGGGCGCCAGAATTTGGGGGCGCCAAATTTTGAGAGACGCGGATATATAAATATAATATTTACCCCCCGCCGTGGCTCAGTGGTAAGAGCGCCTGCCTGTGGATCTAAAAAATCCGAAAGGTTGTGGGTTCGAATCTCACCAGGGTCGGAAATTTTTCATTTATTATAAATTAATAAATGAATATAGTTTCTGTCCTCGTGGGATCGGTTCTCACCGGAGGGACCGCAGACGTTCGGATACAATTAGCGTCTCTTTGCAAAGACAATGACGTCGACATTGCAAAGTAACAAGGCGCTTACTCAACACACACTACTTACACATGACACTAGGTACCTAACTGTTCAAAATTACCGTACCTACCATGCCAATGGCCATTAGTTGTCGAGGCATTAGCTAAACAAAAAAAAATATAATATTTTTTACATTCATTATTTTTTTGGACTTTATAGATTATCTTTGGGCTAAGATTACTCCTAAGACAATTAATATTAAATAATTGTAACAATAAGAAAACTATTTCTAGCTCACAAAAATTCTCTAATAAAAATAATGCAACCTAAAAATTGTTATGGCTTTTAAAGGTCATTTGTCAGGTAATACATATCACTTTTATGGTATTACAATGTTATACATACATACTTAAAATACACGAAGATCAGATTTACGAAGTATCAACAAATTTATGAATAGTCAGTGATATTATTATACTGCTGCTTGTCATTATAGCCTCAATGGTTAAATAGTTTTGTCTTCCTGTTCTGTAAACTTTGCTTTATCAACATTGTCGTGTGTCCGTGGGTGTGTAATTTGAAATAAAAGAAAACAAACCAGGTATATCTATATGAATTAGAATTGACAAGTTCTTTTTCATAATATGAATATATAGAAATTTATTTCGAATACTTTGTACGCGTTAAGATGTTTCACTTTTTGCATAAAAACGGCACGAACGACGTATGAAAAAAAGGAATAATAGATTTTTGTATATATCATAAATTGAACGAGTAATTCCAAAATGATTTGTTATTTGAAATATCTCAGTGGCGTACTATGTTTTTCTTTAAAAAAATTCACACCATTTCAACAGTAGATATAAAATTATTAATTTTATGTCAAAAAATGCGCAATAATTACCTCTTAAAACACATCCAATTTCATTTGCATATCTGAACCGGTTTTAGAACAATAAAGAAATCGTCAGTTTGTAAGAAAAATGTCAACACCCCATATCTCGGAAACGAAGTATTTGCTGACATATGCTTATAGAGCAAACTGTCATTATTTTTTCATATAGAATTACCCTTTAAAGTTTGTCGCATTTATTTAGAAACATCCTGTTTTTTTTTGACCACCCTGGATTTCCATAGTTTTTCCTGTATTATTTCACTTGACCGTTATTTTCAGTTCTTTCTGTTTTTCCAGTCCTGCAGGTTTCTTTTCTAATATTGCTTCGTCCATTTTATCTCTAAAAGATTTTCGGGGTCTGTCTCTCTTCCTTCTTATATACTCGATAGGTTATAATGTTAATATAATGTTATATGTTACATACATTTATATTGCAATTCAGTTTGCTCAATTTTCCTCCCGAAAAATTCCCCAACCAATTCAACCTATAAAAATTTTCCCATGTGCTTTCAAATTACCCTAAAAATGGGCGAAAGTACCCCAATCTGGCATCTCTGATTCGTCGCTCGTTGTAGACGGCGTCGGTGTATATTGCGTTGTCAATTGGGATATTCCCAAAAGTCCCAAAAGTGATGATCCTACCGATCTACCGACATGTCCCTAGGATCTATCGAGTTTAAAAAAATATCCAAATGACATATTTTACTTAAGAGGAAACAGTAGCGATCAACAGGTAGCGAAAACGCGTTCCAAGATTGCGGCTGTAATTTTGAATATTTTTTCGAGATATGTGGCACACGTATTCGTAATATAATAAAGAATGGCGGTACAGAGCCCAATTTAAAAAATATATTAATATGTGGAAATTACTCTGTAATTAAATACAATAGATATTAAAAAAACGAGCCTGTACCGCCACTAAGAAGAACAAAAAAATACACTTTCTTCAAATAAACTTTTTTATCCGATGCCTAGATTTTGTGTCATTTTGGAACTACTAAAATTTTTTATTTCATTAGTAGTTCCAAAATGACACAAAATCTAGGCATCTGATAAAAAAGTTTATTTGAAGAAAGTGTATTTTTTTGTTCTTCTTAATGGCGGTACAGACTCGTTTTTTTAATATTGTATTTATTTACAGAGTAATTTCCACATATTAATATATTTTTCAAATTGGGCTCTGTACCGCCATTCTTTATTATATTATAAATACGTGTGCCAAATATCTCGAAAAAATATTCAAAATTACAGCCTCAATCTTGGAAAGCGTTTTGGCTACCTGTTGATCGCTACTGTATCACCTTAAAAATAAATTCGATAAACCAATTCATCATTTATTGCCATCAAAAAATTTCAGTAGGTAGTATTTTTTAACACGTTTGTATAATACCTTTCATTTCCTAAGAATTATGTATTATTTAAAAATTACATAATGGAGATTCCTAATCGTATTTCGGTATTCACATTTCATACAAGAGTCTCAAAGTACTCATGTATAAACAATTTTTAGATGATTTTGGGAATATCGATTTCAAGCAGATCACATACCTTTTTATGTAAATATTCATGTGTTTCATAAAAGCTGATGTGACACTTTCGTCCAGTTCTTTATTAGTAAATAAAAGTTGAATTATGGTTGTTTGGGTTAATAATTACTTCGCATATTATTTATAATACATATAGTAGGGGAGCAAAGTATGCTAAATGTGCAGTCACTCGAGCGCTTTGGGGACCTATTGGGTTGTGATTATTAGGTTCTAAAACCAAAAAATTTAAGTAAAATTTTCCATTTTAGTGGGGACTTTCCATATTTTAATTTAATTTTCCATTTCCAACACCCGTTTTCTCCGATTATAGCGCCACCTATCCGTAATTAGAAAAAACGTTTCGAATAAAAGTTGCTTATTTTTACGCAAAGAATCCAAATCTGAAATAAAAAAAGGAGTTCCTATTTAAGATTTCAAAGTAACCCCCCCCCCCCACCTCCGTGGGGGTCGTGTTTGGTACCATTCGATAGATTTCGGAAAAAATATTCAGAAATTGTAGTGTATTACCTATAAGCAGTTACCGTTAAGCCGGGTCCAGACTATGTAACAAAACATGTTAAATAACAAAGTTTTGTAACTTGTTACAAAATTTAAAAAAAACAAGTTTTAAAACACAGTGTTGTATAACATTTTTCTGGTTATATAGCATGTTTTATGTTATCCAACAGATGTCGGTAAACATCAAAGAAAGTTATAAAACCGCACCGCGACTGATCTACACCTAAAAACATGTTATTGAAACATTCTCTGGCATAGTACCTACGCGAGCAGCAACCGTTGGAGTCATATCGCCTTGTTCATTCTGGAGTGATTGTGCTAGATTTTTCTTTGCTCTGTTCACGTAGGGTCATTTACGCGATGAAATTGTCGAAAGAACTGACTACTCATTTAATTGAGCTATTTCGTAAGTAACGAGTATTATGGGATTGCTATGGGATGAGCTACATTTATTGATTTAAAAAACAAATAAAAAACACGATGAATAGACTGAAATAGAAGTGAAAATAGATACAGAAACTGTAGTTAAAACTAATGCACGTACGCCTATAACACAAGCCAACAAAAGAAAAGCAGTACGCGGAACCTTAACAGCAAATCGGTGCAAATCAACTCTAAATTTGACATAAATACTATTCTCTACAGAGCAGAGTGTTCAGACATAAAACCTGTAACATTCACTTCATTCGCTACACAGATGCAGACTGCTTCATCAGCTACTCAAACAGGCACTCAATCATACAATATATCTGAGCCTTTCTATTCCGTCCACTACACCTACATCCGCTACTTCTCCAGCTACACCAATTCAAACAGACAGTGACACTCAATCATGAACAGGTGAAGACGATAATACTGAGGAATTAAATTTTACACAAATGTTATACTTCCTCTCTGAAACAATGAGTAAAAAGTTTAAAAAATATACTTTGCTAATAATATAACTGTTAATCTTTCTCTTATTGGAATTGCATCTCGAAATGTCTTTCCTGCCTATTTTATGGCCGATGTCATTTATAAGAAATTCAAAATCAGAACTTTCTATTCTTAAGAAGTTTTTAAAACTGCCATCACATTTAATGTCTCCTGTCGATGGGTCTATGTTATCTCTTTCCAGATCAGCTAAAAGAGCTGTACCACTACCTATATTTTGCTCGAGCTGCTAATGAAGGACACATCCAAAATATTAATTTAACACGCCGGTGTCGCCTCCACAATATTACACAAGCTGCTGTTGCTATGAAGAGATCCTTCATACTTATATGACGCAATTCTATATACTACCTAACCTACCAGCTATCCATCTAAAATGCTGCAAAATTTATGCGCATGTTGTTGTTTTGTTTTTTGTTATATAGTCTGGATACTCATGCTATATTATACCAAGTTACATAACAAAGTTGTACAACAAATTTGTTGTACAACTTTGTTATTAGCATGTTTTGTTACATAGTCTAGACTCGGCTTTAGAAGTTCCCCGTTTCAGGAAAAAATATTGTCTTAAGAGCGATAGCCTAGTGACCTAGTGGGTAGACCTCGGATCTCGGATTCGTAAAGCAGAGGTTTCGATTTCAAATCCGGGGTGTGGATCTCCGATTTTTTTATTTATTGTTACTGCATTCATGTCTGTAGACAATGTTGCAATCTATTATGAGCACAATAAAAAATATAGTAATAAAATAATAAATAAATATTTCAAAAAAAAAACAAGAAAAAAAATACAATCACTGGAAGCGAAACTAAACAATACGGAAGAAATATAACCACTGGATTCGGAACTGGATATGGAACTGGATAATATTAGAAAACTGATATTATAATATGTAAGCAGTACGAGCCTAGTAGGCTCATGGCTTGATGTACTATTCTTTTCCACTCCCTTTTGTCAGTCGCTTTTGTTTCCCAGTTCCTTAAGTTAATTCTTCTCATATCTTCTCTAACTCCATTACTCCATCGTGACCTCGGTCTTCCTCTTCGTCTTTTCTCTGCCAATGCACTAGATAGTACCATTCTGGGAATTCTAGATGGAATCATCCTCTGCACATAGTCCAACCATCTAAGTCTTTGCGCCTTAATTACTGCTAGTATGTTAGGATCTTGATAGAGCTCAGTTTCCCACCGGGTGGAACAACAACTCTTGATGTTTTTTTGTTGTGACCCATGTTTCAGAAGCATACGTTACTATCGGCCTTATTACGGTCTTGTAAGTTCTTAGTTTTGCTCTTCGTGATATATGTTTACTTCTTAACAACCCATTAAAAGAAAATATAGCGCGGTTGCCCGACATAATTCTCTTTTGTATTTCTTCTTCACAGTTAGGATCTCTTGTGAAGACAGTTCCTAAGTCCTCAAATCTCTAAACTTCTTCGAATTTATACTGTGTTCCCTTCGCTGTTGTCATTGTTATGTATTGCCCCCGAACGAATTGCTTATTTGTTCATTCCATATACTTTGTTTTTGCTTCATTTATATACAATCCTTTGGTTGCTGCCCTCTCCTCGAGTTTCATGACTGTTTCTATAAGTTCTATTTTGCTCCTAGCCAAGATTACCAAATCGTCTGCGAATGCCAAGCACTGATGTTTTTTGTGGTAGTTCAGACCTGTTCTATTAATGTTTGCTTCCTGTATAACCTTTTCTAGTAATATGCTAAACATTATAGACGATAATGGATCACCCTGCCGCAGTCATTGTTTGACCTCAAAGCTTTCTATTATAGTATTGTTTATCTTGACTTTATCATACTGATATATCACACTGATATTGTTTAAAAACACTAATAATATTGATATAAAATGTTAATCAATTTTATTTATTGTTATAAGAATCAAAGGTAAATATGATTAGGCGAATGAAGCCTTAGGTTTCGCAGTCAATATCCCAACCACACACACATGTTGCAATCTATTTCAATACGGTTTATAGTACAAACTATACACTTAGTATTAAAATAGTCTGATATATTTTTTTAGTTGAGGACACTTGTTCACATTGCATTGTTTCAGGATAAGGTGAAATATCTTCAATAAATGGAAAAAGCATGTATGTCATATATTATAATACTTTCTATACTCTTAATATGTAGTCTCGTATAAATTTGTAGTGACATGATTTTAAGTATAAGAACAAGAAGCTTGCAACAATTTTCAGAGAAAATAGAAAACTAAAACTATTTTAAAATGATTATTCGAAATAAAACATATGATCATATTCACTGTATTTGCCATCTAGTGGAATAACTGTAAAATTAAGTCAGTAAAAAAGGTACATTAAGTTTAATTAAATTAAGTAAATCATCTTGTATACTAAAATTAAGGTTGGAAAATTGTCGTTTCAAAATGAAAATCGACAGGGGCAACAGTACCTATACTAAAATACACTCTGTATAGATAATTATGTCAATGTTAATAATACTGGATAGAGAATTGAATATCGTTTCAAATGAGCTAGCACACGCCCCTATTCCCTATTTAAAAATAAGGGGTGGGGGAAATGGAAGGGAGGGGGTTGACAAATGACAGATATGTATGTACCGTAAAAACTGTGTTCCCCTTAGATCAAAAGTCGGGCTTTTATATTTATATGTTAAGTTCAATATAAATTTCACATAACTGAACTATCACTGTATCCTCCATTTTGATTATTATTGTTCTCAACTAACGCTATTTTCAAAATTCTTGCTTTCCTATCCATCTTTAACGTAAATTATTAAAAAATATAAAACTATTTCTTTATTAACGCTAGTCTCCGATAAGGCTACCGTGATTTAATGCTGAGGTACTAAAATGTTATAAAATTAACAAACAGTACGAGCAAGAACAAAGAGTCCACATCCTTCTTATAACTACAAGTGACTGAAACAACGAAACAATAATAATTCTTACTGTGTTATACAGAAAAAGGCAGTAGAAACGATTAATCTCATATTTATCGACAACACTGTATGGTCCTCACTTGATGAGCTGTAAGGAAATATACACGTAAAGTTGTCCTCACTTTGTGCGCATAACGAAAAAGTATATACAGTCTCACTTTAATAGCTGCGTGTAATGGCCTCACTTGGGTGGCAATATACTTGAACAATACGGGGCACATATACGTAATCTTTTTTGTGTATACTCGTCATTTTTTAATTGCTATTTACTTGTCAAGGTCACTATGAAGAGTTGAAACGATTATGTCTACGTTTTCTACCGGTCCTCACTAAGTGCGCGTAATGTCAGGACCTCACTTTGATATCTGTGCATAAATATATATATATATTATGTGTATGTATACATAAATAGCATAGAACGTACGCAATGCGTATATAATATATTATATACGCATAGTAATTTATATAATATAAGAAGTTTTCACTTCTGTCGGCACTCCCATGAGTGCTTTAACGTTTTTTTTTTATTTTTTCTTTCCATTAACCATGTATTGCGTTTTATCATAATTAATTTCCAAGCCTTGGCTTCCAAATTCTTCTTTAACCTTTTTTATCATGTTTTTATCATGGTCAAACAAAAGACAATGAATATGTTTTTATTAAATTTTTGTTCCCGTTTTTACACATTTCTTTCCCGTTTCTTCCTGTTTCATCTATACAAAGTTTAAATAAAGTTGGTGGCAGATTCTTCAAGGGTACCGTATCGCAAGCTTTCTCTAGATCAACAAATAACATGTGTGTTAGATCTGTAGGTATGTCTAGAAAAAGATGGAAAGATGCAGTAAGTGAAGATCTGGAGAAAATGGGACTGAGATAATGGGAAATATTGGCACATGACCAACAAGAATGGAATAATGCTATTGATGATGATGAGTCTCATGAATTTATAATAGTAGAATCAATTATTGCCAGTAATCTTACCTATTATTTGCGTTAACATCCATAACACTGACTGGTTTATGTTCTTCAGTTAAGCCTGATATGCCCACAGATATTTTGAACTTTTTGTCTATAATTTCACCTGAAATAAATAATATGCTACAATATTATAGAGAATTTTTTATTGTTAATTATATTCTTTCAGAGTTTCATTCGATGCTTTTCAAAATTTATTCATATAAAGAGGCATCACGACTGATTCTACAAATAATATAAGAATGTTTTGGCAAGAAGAAACGGAGCAAAAGTGGAAAGGGACAGAGGAAATACCCAAAATACGAGCAAAAACTATGTGTCTAGAAGAAGAGTAATTACAAGAATTTACAGAAAAAATAAAATAGAACAGCTAGAAAAGCAATTGAAAAGCATAGAATAAGCCTACATAAACAAGTAGGTAAACCTTTCTACCAGGATGTTCACAAACTAAAAAGAATAATACAAAGTATTGCAAAAACAAAATAGGTTTACTTCTAGGATAAACTACATTAAAATTAAAGATTCGAGCCAACAAAAGAAACATTCGAAGAAACCACTAGAAAACTCCAAAATGAAGTGAACAAAATAAGCACTTGGAATACTTAATAAATATCGCATAAAAATTAATGAAGGGAAATCTGCCAATAAAGATTCTACTTACAAAAAATAAATAATCATACAGCTACTCTAAACAAAAAAATCCTTCCATACAAAAAACAGTTAAATACTATATTTTAGTATATATGTTACAGTTCGAGTTGATTATCCAGTTGGAGTTGACTCCAACTAGTTGGAGTCTAACGGCTGGTTTCAGTAAAAGTTGATTATAAATATAAAATGAAGATTTATATTCAACATTTACTAGTAAAAGTAGACTCCAACTAGGAAAAGTATACTCTTCCCAATGCCATTTAGTAAAAGTTGATTCTGATTCACACAAACAGCCGATTCTAGAAATTAAATGTTACTGAATATGTTCAAATTAATCTAGGCTGTATCGTCGCCCCCGTTAGGTAAATTACTCCGATTAGAATTTTTTGCACAAACTTACTCAAAAGAGGTCCTTATAACAAATCTACTGGGTGCCAGGCAGTACCTTGATCGATAAATTGTTTAAACAATTTTTTTTTGGACAAATTCACAAAAATAATTTTTTTACTTCGAACAATTTTTTTTAGATCATTTGGGTTATTCTGAGCAAAAATAGTTATTTTCCTAACAAGTGCAGAAAGTCATACTTTTCCGCACGCGACTGGTTCGGCAAGCAGTCGAGTGCGGAAAAGAGACTTTCTGCAAGCGTTAGGAACAATATTTTTTCTACGAGTCTTTAAAAAATTAACACGCGTGCGGAAAAGTAACACGCGTGCGGAAAAGTAAAACGCGTTCGCGAAAGTAGACATTTTTGCACGCTCGTAGAAAAAAGGTATTTTGTGATTTTTCTCTAAAATTAATTGTTGTCGAGTTATACGCGATTTAAAATTGGAAAAATGCGAAAATAGCCATTTTCAAGGCTTAATAACTCGGTTAAAATCCATTATTATGAAAGTCGGAAAGTGACCAAATCAAAGTTTATAGCCCCCTCTAAAGATCCAGCAGAAATTTTTGTCACTACTTTATTACTAAGCTTTATCTTTAATTATTAACAATGAGCGCTAAGTGCGTATTAGGCGGCCGTCAATGGTGGGTGCTAAAGAGATGCACCATTCCAGCCGTCCAATGGTGAATCTCACTCGCACTCACATTGACGGCCGCCTCAATACACGGTTAGCGCTCATTGTTGATAATTAAAAATAATATCTTATTAATGAAATAATGACAAAAATTTCTTCAGGATCTTATAGAGGTAGCTTTAATCTTTGATTTTTTTTAGTTTCTGACTTTCATAATATATAATATCGTATGGCATTTTTGCCTTTCGGACAGTTCCGGCGCCAATTACATCTTTAACCCTGTTTCAAGTAACTAGTGTCGATGTACACTAGCCCAGGGGGATCGACGGCTTAACGTGCTCTCCGAGGCACGGTGAGACGGCTCGTGTCATTATTGGAAATGAAAATGGTTTGTCTTTAGCAGGGCTCGAACCCACGTGCACTGGCGTATGAGTCCAGCGATTATGCCGTTACTCCACGGCCGCTCGCTCGACTTTCACAATAATTATCTTTAACCCGAGTTATTAAACCTTGAAAATGGTTATTTTGACGTTTTTCAAATTTTAAGTCGGTAATAACTCGACAACAGTCAATTTTAGAGAAAAATGCCCAAAGGATCTAAAAAAAAATTGTACGAAGTGAAAAAATTTATTTTTGCGAATTTGTTTAAAATCATTGTTTATCGCCAAACGTCACTTAAATCATTCAATATTGTACTCATTTGCCCTCATTTTCGGCAGTATTTTACTCATTTGCCCTCACTTTGTTGTATTGAAAGAAGAATGTTACTTTACCTGCCGCGATAATTAATCAAATTAACCGAGATTGAATGTAAGTGGTCAATGGCAGCAATCGATTATTTATTTGAATGAAATTAAAATTTATTTACTTTAATTATTAAAAATATTGTACAAAATTGATCTTATTATTAATAAAATGTATGCCAAAAAGTAAAATTCTGTAGTGTTTCGCAATTATATTCATACAAAATAAATCAAAACTTTACAGATTTAGTAATTAGGTAGGTATACAATATTGATAACTATCGATTAAACATCAAAACCGGCCATCATGCAAAAGTTATCTGTCAGTACTGTCATTCGAATTTTTTATTTCGTCTAAAATTAAAAAAAATTCCTCAAAGTTGTAAGTAAGTGTTAATGTTTTTTATGATTGACGATACAATTTTGTACGCACCACCTCAATACTCTTTATCGAACGCGTCTGTTCCTCTGCTCGTAATATCAGACTCGTTCGATAAAGAGTCACTTTACCGACTGATTTTACTGAAATTGGTCATTGGAACATTTTTTCGACCGCGGTACCGCGTGACACCCTATGTATTTGTTATAAGGATTGTTATACGGATGTATTTCTTTGAGTAAGTTTGTGCAAAAAATCGAATCAGAATAATTTACCTAACGGGGGCGACGTTACAGACTATACTAACAAGTAGATGAAACGGCCAAAACAAAGAAACGCACACTCATCAAAAATGCACTTGAGATTCTCGTATAATCAACATTTACTGAATCGATCCAGGAAGAGTCAACTCCAACTAGTAAAAGTTGATTTAAATTTTTAAAATCAACTTTTACTGCTCGTTTCAGTTGGAGTTGACTCCAACTAGTTGGAGTCAACTCTAACTGAGAATCAACTTGAACTGTAACATATATACACATATAGGCTATATTTGGATATCAAATTAAAGTGGTAGGAATATATCAGAAAAAAACTGAACAACTTAAACTGAATTACAAGAAGTTATATTGGTTATTACTAAGTAGAAGCCCACAACTATCAGTCCAAAACCAGGTAACCAGGTATTAGTTTACAAGCAAATACTCAGGTCCTTTGATCTACAGAGATAGTAAGTACTAGTGAGAGTAACTATGCTTGTCTTCAAAGATACCAAAACCGAATACTAAGCAACATAGTCAACGCTCCGTGGTATATTTGCAACAAAGACCTACATTGGGAACTCCGTACAGTGACAATTAAAGAAGAAATAAATAAGATTGTAAACGATCACGGAAATTGACTCCATAACCAGACAAACAGGGAAGTGTTAGAACTGCCTGAGTCATGTGCTAGTTCTTATTTTAGGCTCAAACGCACCAAACCTTTGGGACTTGTGTAATAATGATAAATGTATAAACGTTATTTTAAATTCCGGCAGTGAAACCTAGCATAGCAAATCTGTAGGTAACAATTATGACAATTAATATGAACAATTAGAAACAAGTGAATATCTTGGATAGTAAAGTAGCAGATAAGTTTAAATATAAAATGCTGGTTAAACATAGGATTAGGTGCATTGTTCTTTTAATGAAAAAAAAGTTCTATATGGAATCTAAATGTTTTTATACTGTCATATTACCATCTGTGTTTTCTGTAGACAATTTAGCAATAATCCACAATTGTTGAGAATATGTTGATAATTTTGGCGTTTTCATAATAAACGGCCCCGTCGCTATATTTTTATTTATGTTTGGGTTGGTGTTGTTATTTTTTGGCAGTAAAGAAACTCCATCTACTTCTGTGGTTAAGGTTATGGGAGGACCTAAAAATCATAAAATAATGGTTGCATTTATAGATCTAAAAGTAATAATTGTGGAATGTCTTTTAATTTTCATATAGATAAAAGTTGGTGAAGACGCGAAATGCTCTATTAAAAATGAAATATTAAAGGATGATAATCCTAATTCTGTTAAAAAAATCTTTGGACTCTTGTTCTTCAGAAAATATATACACCAATTTTTGTAGTCAATTAGTTCATTTACAAGATTTGTTTAATCTGTTGCACAATAACCAAAGAGAAATATGTAAAAAGCTATTTTTTTACTCTTGATTTCGAATATAAATTACCAGTAGTAGGATTGGTAGGGAATTCACATCCTATTTGTAATAGAGTATTTACATACTATGTTCAAGTTTAGCTATATTAACCGATTTGCATGTATATGGACCTACCTGCAAGACCAACAAATATGCCTAATCCAAAACAAGTGAAAAATGTTATAAAAACCATTACAAATTCTCGTTTATGCATTGTATAGAGCCTCATTTGAACTGACCTAAAACATTAAAAAATAGGAAATTAGGTCGATTTCAAGGTTATTTTCAATAATATTGACGGTGTATAACGGTAATTATTATTATTACTGCTGGAAGAACGAATATGGAAAAGCAGTATATTAGTTCCTGTCTACAAAAACAAGGGAGACATACAACAATGTACAAACTACAGGGCTATAAAACTAAGTACTTGGCCACACCATGAAAATGTGGGAGAGAGTAATTGATAGAGGGATACGTAAAGAAACCGAAATATCCGATAACCAATTTGGCTTTATGCAGGGCAGATCAACAACAGATGCAATTTTCATTGTAAGGCAACTGATGGAAAAATACAGGAATAAAGAGACCAACGCTCATATGGTATTCATTGATCTTGAGAAAGCATATGATTCCTCGAGTTCCTCGAGAGATTCTGTGGTGGGCACTCAATAAGAAAGGAGTCCCTGGCGAATATGTAAAATTGTGAGAGATATGTATGAAGGAGTAACGACTAGTGTTAGGACAGCTGTGGGAGAGACTGATAAATTTCAGGTAAAAGTAGGATTGCACCAAGGCTCGGTGCTTAGTCCTTATTTATTCTCATTAGTTTTGGACTCGATAACAGCGAAAATACAGGGTTGCATTCCATGGTGCCTAATGTATGCTGATGATGTAGTGTTAATAGGAAATAGTGAAAGAGACTTAGAACAAAAGCTGGAACAGTGGAGACAAGCTCTGGAATTAAAAGGTTTAAAACTTAGTAGGACAAAAACAGAGTATTTGGAATGTTCATTTTAAAGATGGAGTTGCTACAACTAAAATGGTATCTTTGAATGGTGAAATGATTATGAAAAGCAATAGTTTTAAGTACCTAGGATCGGTATTACAGAGTAATGGAGAAATAGATGGAGATGCATGCAGTAGAATTAGGGCTGGATGGATGAAGTGGAAAGAAGCGAGTGGTGTGTTGTGTGACAGAAAAATTCCAATGAAGCTGGAGGGAAAATTCTATAAAACAGCCATAAGACCGGCTATGATGTAGGGAACTGAATGTTGGGCAGTGAAAAAGAAAGAGAAACAACGAATGCACCTGGCGGATATGAGAATGCCTAGATGGATGAGTGGAGTGACAAAGAAGAAAATTAGAAATAAGTATATTAGGGGAAGTCTAGGTGTGGCACCAATTGATGCCAAAATGAGAGAGCATAGGTTAAGATGGTTCGGTCATGTTCAACGTCGAGACGTTAATCACCCAATACGAAGAATAGCTGAAGTGCAGATTCCTGGAAGGAGTAGGAGAGGAAGACCAAAGAAGACCTGGGGAAGACGATAAGGCAGGACATGTTGGTAAAGGGGATTAACATTGATATGACCCAAGATAGAATTGTGTGGAAAAATGCAATTAGGGAAGCCGACCCCGCATAGGTATAAGGCAAAGAGAATGATGACTGCTGGAAGAACGAATACAAGAGTTAGGAATAAGAAAAGATTAAGATTGAAATAGTCTCAAAGTCTTGAAGAAGTATCGAAGTCATTAAATCAAACGAAAAACAATAAAGCAGCTGGTGATTACCAAATAGCTATTGAGGCACAATTATAGAACTCATTCCTTTCAAAAGAAGTCATACGCTCAGTTATAGTGGAATAGAGCTGTTATAGTAGGCATCTGCAAAAAGGGAGATATAGCGGAGATGAAGGATAATATTAACTTGTTATCTTACATTTATAAGTTGTTTATGAAGATAATAATTAACAGGTTGACATGAGTAAGCAGGATTTAGAGAGGGATACGGAAAATGATCATTTGCAAACCATTAAGTCGTTAATTGAAAAAACCATATAATGTAAGAGACCCATAAAACTTGTCTTTGTTGACTTTGAAAATGCATTTGACATAGTCAACCAAAGTATAATGCTTCATGCTCGAACGCAATGTAGAATAGGCCATCGATACATACCTATCCCTCATCAAATACATATATGAGCGTGCTGCAGTTTGTGTAAAACTTAATGAGCATACTGGGCCTTTCATATTGAAAGGGTCATATTTTGCAAGGAGACAACATGTATTCTAAATTGTTTCCCACTATGCTAGAATATGCCTGTAAAACGATAGATTGGACCGAGAAGGGAGTCAATGTAGACGGAAAATTTTTTAATAAGCTTCAATTTGCAGATGACATCATTCTCATTGCGAACAGTTTTGAAAAGGCGCAAATAATGCTCCAAGAGCTGCATCCTGCCACAAAGGGAGTGGGTCTCAAAATACATTTTGTAAAAGCACAATATACACTCACCGGCAGAGAAAACGGGCACCCCAAAAAATGGGTCATTTTTAATGTCTTGTATTTCCTAAACCTGATGTCCGATTTAAGTAATTTTTTTAATATGTTATAGCCTTATTCTTTATCAATATCGCTGTAATAATATTGTTGCTAGACAGGTACATTGTCATTGTATACAGGGTGTACGAACCAAACTGTGTTTTTTTCTCAAACTTTGGAGCACCCTGTGGAATGTTCTAGCTTTTATAAAATACTGAAATTATAACCAAACTATAGCCTCAGGTTTTCTTAACATTCTGTTTTTTGATTCATTCGCTTATGTTGGATAATAAAAAAGTTAAGCACTTTAACAACTACCCCTGTTTTTCGTTAATACAGGGTGTTTTTAAATAAGTACGGCAAACTTTAAGGGGTAATTCTGCATGATAAAATAATGACAGTTTGCTTTATAAACGTATGCCCGCAAATGCTTCGTTTCCGAGATAGGGGGTGTTGAAATTGTTCTTACAAACTGACGATTTATTGATTTCTCTAGAACGGTTTGTGATATGCAAATGAAATTTGGTAGATTTTAAGAGGTAGTTATTGCACATTTTTTGGCATACAATTAAGAACTTTATATTCACCATTGGCGTGCATACGGGTATAAATATTTTAGATATATCCCGTATGCACGACAATGGTGAATATAAAATTCTCAATTGTATGCCAAAAAATGCGCAATAATTAGCTCTTAAAATCTACCAAATTTCATTTGCATATCACAAACCGTTTTAGAGCAATAAATAAATCGTCAGTTTGTAAGAACAATTTCAACACCCCCTATCTCAGAAACGAAGTATTTTCGGGCATAAGTTTATAAAGCAAACTGTCATTATTTTATCATGCAGAATTACCCCTTAAAGCTTGCCGTACTTATTGAAAAACACCCTGTATTGACGAAAAACAGGGGTAGTGGTTAAAGTGCCTAACTTTTTTATTATCCAACATAAGCGAATGAATAAAAAAAACAGAATGTTAAGAAAATCTGTGTCTATAGTTGGGTTTTAATTTTAGTATTTTATAAAAGCTAGAACATTTCACAGGGTGTTCCAAAATTTGAGAAAAAACACAGTTTGATTCGTACACCCTGTATACAATGACAATGTACCTGTCTAGCAACAATATTATTACAGCGATATTTATAAAGAATACGGCTATAATACATTAAAAAAATTACTTAAATCGGACATCAGGTTTAGGAAATACAAGACATTAAAAATGACCCATTTTTGGGGTGCCCGTTTTCTCTGCCGGGGAGTGTATAACCAATTTAGTCCACAGCAAAAATATCTAAGTTGAAAAGAGGGACATTGAGCGAGTTGACTTCTAAAAGTATTTGGGCCATGAGATCAGAATAAGTTGAAAGAACTAAACAGTCCAGCTGCAGAGAAGAATAAACCTGACTTGAGCCGCATTTGGAAAGATGAAGGATATTTTTAGGTAAAAGATTCCAATGTGTTCTGCCACCATTGTGTTCTGCCACTGCTGATGTATGGTGGCAGAAACCCTAATACCAACAAGAACAGCAGTGAGTAAACTACAAGCTGCGGAAAGCACAATGGAGAGAATAATGCCAGGGGTTTCTCTTCGTGATATAATACGTAATGCTCTTATACGCAAAAGATCAAGAGTAGCAAACGTTATTGAAAGAATAACAATATTAAAATGGAACTAAGCAGGTCATGTTGCTAGAACAGTTGATAATCGGGAGACGCAAAATCGGACTAAATAGAAAAGCATGCGACAACCCTATATTCAGTAGTGGACGTTGGAAGCTAGTTGAAAAAATAACCGACTAAATTTCCTTGTTTCAGATAAGCACCAGTGCGACGTAAGAAGAAGTGAAAATAGAAAGGGTAAGTGTAAAAACAGAAATAACAGACAAAAGATTGAAATTAAAAAGATATCAATACAAAGAGCATGGAGAAAAGAAGACGAAAGAGGTGATAGAAAATGAAGAGAATATAATATAAAAATAAAGAAACAAAATAAAGATACAATTTTTTTTTGGAAGTCGTTTGTTGTTCTAACCCGTCGTACTACAATCAATTGATTTATTTCGTTTATACCTCCCATTCATGTCATCTTCTGGTTTATCCACAATCATAATTTGATAATCCTCAAGTTTTAGTATTAACTCCGAAACACGGTGGTGGTTCAGGTAAATTAGAAACTAGAAGAGTTTCTGGTGAATGTGCCGGCTTGTTAAGCCAGTACCTAGCTACTGAGCCATGACCGTCAATTACCATTATATCTAATGTTTCATTTAAATTATAGCTGATAATTGATAGCAAGGGAGATCGGCACATCAAGCTGACAACGACAGGCAATTAAGAGGCTACAGTAGCGATCAACAGGCCGCAACAAACGCGTTCCAAGATTGCGGCTCTAATTTTGAATATTTTGTCGAGATATTTAGCACACATATTCGTAATATAATAAAAAATGGCGATACAGAGTCCAATTTCAGAAATATGTTAGTACGTGAAAATTACTCTATAACTAAATAAAATATTGAAAAAGGAGCCTGTACCGCCATTAAGAAGAAAAAAAAATCTTTCTTCAAATAAACTTTTTTATCCCATGCCTAGATTTTGTGTAATCTTGGAACTACTAAAATTTTTTATTTCTAACTATTTCTAACTAATTAGGCAAAATAGAGAAATAGCACTGTCATTTTGACAAACCTGCGACAGATTTTCTCTAATCTGTTCTGTCATCTTTATCGATATCTGTTCAGTGCAGTAGTGTGTTAATTTATGAATTCGTTTTTGTTGTTTCATAGGAAAGTAGTGTTTATTGATAGTTAATTGATTATACATTTGTTGTTGTTGTATAAGTTGTTGGCCTCTTTGAAAGAATAGATTGTTGTTAATTGTCAGTTTTAGTTATATGTAGGTAGGTAAGTATATTTTACGTAAAAATATTTCGAATTCTAATGCGAGTATATAAAGTTTTAGGAGGATTTTTTATTCTAAAAATGTTATCAATAGTTTAACTTTTAACAAAATGGCAAAAGTAAATAAAACGAAAAATAAAGTGAAACCTTCCAAGAAAAAGTCCATTAAAAACCGTGCCAAAATTATGCGAAAATTGAAATTTGTTTCGCGTCACAACAAAAAATGATTATTTATTATTGTTTTATTATTAGATATTTCATGCACATACCTTTCTAAATACCTATCTTAACATAAAATTTTCACTCATTTTGGTTTATTTTTATAAATATCTATTTACCAATACTAAAATCGTTTTCTATTACTTCTATTTAGCGCGACTATGATATTGTCAAAATATTAATCTTAGATAATGTCAAAGATTACCACTGTTGCCAAAGTTTATGATACTATCTCCCGAAGTTATATTTTGTTGCTACCTGTTGATCGCTACTGTATACTCTTAACAGAAACGACTGGCGAAATTATATGGAGAAGGTCAACGCTCAATTAAGGCTGTATTATCACTGATGATGATAATGACCACTGATTGGCTTATTTTCTGTTTTTAATCGATATTAGGTCGAATATTATTCGATATTATATTACAATCGAAGTTGGAGCTAAGAGTTAGGTTGGCTAGGTGCTACGTTTTCTCGACTCTGTGTTCTGGGATGGAAGCTTGGACCTTGAATCCGGCACAATGAAAAGACTACAATCATTCGAGCTGTCGATGTACAGAAGAATTCTGAAAAAATCGTGGATAAAACATGTTACAAACAAAGAGGTTCTGAAAAACATGGATAAAGAAATGGAAATCTGTAATACCATCCAAAACAAGAAAATTAGAATATCTCGGACATATTACACGTGGGAAGAGATAAAACTTGCTCCAATTGATTATGCAGGGAAAGATTCAAGGAAAAATAAGCATAGGGAGCCGCAGACTATCGTGACTCCGCAACCTGAGAAAATGGTACGGATGTAAATCAAATGAACTTTTCAAAGCAGCCGTCTTTAAAGCCCGAATAGCTATGATGATTGCCGACCTCCGTCGCAGTGATGGCACTTGAAGAAGAAGAATCGCTATTAAGATTCTATCCTATCTTCTATTCGCCACTATTTGCCTCATTCTTCTTGGCAAATTTTTATTTTTATGATATTTAGCTTATCCTTTTGTCTCTATTGTTCTAATTCTGTAAAAATCATATTTACCTCCTTTTTAGATCTACCTTCTCATTTGGTCTATTAGGTGTATTACTAAATAACATGTTAATGTGAAAATTTTCAAAACATGTATTTATGGTAGGGGAGCCCAAGCGGAGATTTTTGCAGTTACTCGAGCGCGTGAGATTATCATATGGGGAGAAACCTAGTACCCCTACCATATATTGGCTCTTAACACAGGGGAGTTCGTTAAGGGGAGCCCGAAAAAAAAATCTATCCTTAAAAAAACTCGAAATTGTCAGATTAAGATAAGGTAAGTAAAGTACATGCAAAAAAGTGTATATTTCAAAAATCTGACGATTTGAGCCGGGCGTAAGGAAATCGGTGCGTTACAAAGTTTCACAAGAAAAAAGCGAATATTTCGCGAAATAAATGACAGATCGAAAAACTAAAAAATATGTGCTCAATATTTTTTAAAAATCTATCGAATGATACCAAACACGACTTCCCACGGAGAGGGGTGGGGGTAAATTTAATATTTTAAATACGAATCCCGCGATATTTCGCGAAATGAACATCAGATCGAAAAACTGTAAAATACACTTATTGAATATTTTTAAAAAATCTATCGAATAACACCAAACACGACTTTCCACGGAGGTGGGGTGGGGGGTTACTTTAAAATTTTAAATAGGAGCCCCTATTTTTTATTGCAGATTTGGATTCCTTACGTAAAAATAAGTAACTTTTATTCGAAACATTTTTTCGAATTATGGATAGATGGCGTTATAATCGAAAAAAACAATTGTTAGAAATGGAAAATTAAATTAAAAAATGGCAAGCGCCCACTAAAATGGAAAACTTTACTTAACTTTTTTTGGTTTTAGGACCTACTCTTCACAACCCAATAGGTCCCCATAACGCTCGAGTGACTGCACATTTAGCATACTTTGCTCCCCTACCATAAAAAATATAATAAAAACGTGCGCCCTTACCGTTCACATCTGTCATGATGGTAGGCAGGCGCAATATATTTGTCAAACTCGCTGAATATGTCAGAAAATTGTGACAAAGCGTTTCGTATTTTGGCAGCCCATCCTCCAGCCGGTAGATGGTAAGTGTAGCCGAAAGTTGTGTTATCAGCTCTGGATGGCATGATCTAAAACAAAACATGAAAGATTTATATATGCCGCCTGCTGATAAGGAAAATACATATCACAAAAGAAAGAATATACGAGAGCATGGTGGAAGGAGTTGTCTCCATTGGTGAAAGGAGTTGTGCCACAACTAAACTTGTCCACGAGCAAGGGAGTATAATTTCTCGGAATGTATTTTAAGAAATTAAGAAGGCTGCATACTTATAATGACCCGTGTTGAGCTGCCCCCCCCCACTTTCAAAAATCAAAAAACAAATAGCCCTGATTTATGAGCTATTTATGAGCTCTCATATTCCGCAAACTAAAAATTTTGAGCTCGTTCCACTGAGCAGGAATTTGATACTTTAGTGGGGGGGCTGAGTCAGCCCCCCCCACTACTTAAAAATAGGAATATTGAATCGGTTTTTGCGCCAGAATTACGAGCTATTTATGAGCTCTTGAAATTATATAGTTTCGATTTTTGGGCTCATCCCCTTCACCCCCAAACAACCCTTTAATTGATTTAACATAAGAGAAAAATGCTGAGAAAACTTAAAATATATCGTATTGAGGATATAATTCCTACAGCGTATATACTCTAAGAATAAACTATTAAATCACGTGTATTTCGATTATTGAGCTACAACCCCTTCGCAAGAAAACCACCCTATCTTCCCGGCTTAAGAGAAAGTTGTACTTGAAATGCATTAAATTAATTATTTGGCGACTACATATCATTTAATAATTTATAAGCTTTCACATTACGCGCATTTAAATCGGTAAATTGCAATTTATTTTATATAGTGCAGTCACTGAAAGTAAAAATCAACGATTACCTTCAATTTCGGTGAACCTTCATCGATTTTCACGAAAATTGGTCAGTGGTTAGAGGATAACTCAAGAAACAAAGGTGACATGATACCACCTTGCGCCTTTACCCTGAGGGTGGATACCGCCCCTTCTCGGGGGTGAAAAATTATTTTATAAAAACTAACTGCACAAATCTATAAAAGAACAAATTATAAGCAAAATGTATTATATAAAGTGATTAAAATAAGTCAATACTTTTTAAGTTATTAAAGATCAAAAATTTTAATTATTCGTGAAAAAAATGCATGTTTTGAAGCGGTTTTTCGTAAATCACTGAAAAACTGTAAGTTTTTACAAAAAAGTTAATAGTAGTTTTATTCGTATAGCTTATATTCTAAGAATAAACTCAAATCACGCGCCTTTCGATTATTGAGATACAACCCCTTCGCAAGAAAACCATCCCATATTCCCGGCTTAAGAGAGAGAGTTGTACTTAAAATAATTTAAATTAATTATTTGTCGACAAATATCGTTTAATAATTTATGAGCTCGCAAAATATACGCATCTCAATTATTGGATTGCCATTTTCTTTCTATAGTGCAGTCACTGAAGGTAAAAATCAAATATGACCTTCGATTTCGGTAAATCTGCATTAATTTTCACCAAAATTGGTGAGCGGATTTTGATGCTATCAACTTTTTCTGGAGCTCATTTTGGATAGGTATTTCTAAGTACTTTGATAAGTATTTAGTACCTAAGTGTTATAAAATGCATCTCTTTCCCTTTATTTAAGCTTGAATCCTTAGATTTGAACAGTCGCAGAAATAAATATACATTTAATCAATAACTTACTTTAAATTAACATTAAAGGGTTTTTCAAGTAAGCAATTTATTATATTTTTTATTGGTTTCAATTTTAGTGATGAACACTTTTTTGTAAAAACTTACAGTTTTTGAGTAATTTATGAAAAATCGCTTTAAAACATGCATTTTCTTTCACAAAAATTAAAATATCTGATCTTTAATAACTCAAAAAGTATTAATTTATTTTAATCACATTATATAACAAATTTTGCTTACAATTTGTCCCTCTCTCGATTTGTGGGGTTATTTTTAATAAAGTAATTTTCACCCCCGAGAAGAAGTGACATATACCCCAGGTTAAAACCCCAAGTTGTTATTGTTAATTCGTGAAAATGAATGGAGATTTACCGAAATCGAAGGTCGTAGTTGATTTTTACCTTAAGTGACTGCACCATAGAAAGAAAATGGCAATTCAATAATTGACATGCGTATATTTTGCAAGCTCATAAATTATTAAACGATATGTAATCTCCAAATAATTAATTTAAATTATTTTAAGTACAACTCTCTCTTAAACCGGGAATATGGGATGGTTTTCTTGCGAAGGGGTTGTAACTCTATAATCGAAAGGCGCGTGATTTAAGAGTTTATTCTTAGAATATAAGCTTTACGAATTAAACTACTATTAACTTTTTTGTAAAAACTTACAGTTTTTCAGTGATTTACGAAAAACCGCTTCATTACATGCATTTTTTTCACGAATAATTAAAATCTTTGATCTTTAATAGCTTAAAAAGTATTAACTTTATATAATAAATTTTGCTTTTAATGTGTTCTTTTATTGATTTGTGAAGTTATTTTTAATAAAATAATTTTCACCCCCGAGAAGGGGTGGTATTCACCCTCAGAGTAAAGGCGCAAGGTGGTATCATGTCACCTTTGTTTCTTGACGTATCCTCTAACCACTGACCAATTTTCGTGAAAATCGATGAAGGTTCACCGAAATTGAAGGTAATCGTTGATTTTTACCTTCAGTGACTGCACTATACAAAATAAATTGTAATTTACTGATCTAAATTCGCGTAATTTGGAAGCTTATAAATTATTCAATGATATGTCGTCGCCAAATAATTAGTTTAATGCATTTTAAGTACAACTTTCTCTTAAGCCGGGAAGATAGGGTGGTTTTCTCGCGAAGGGGTTGTAGCTCAATAATCGAAATGCACGTGATTTAATAGTTTATTCTTAAAGTATATAAGTTATAGGAATTATATCCGCAATACGATATATTTTAAGTTTTCTCAGCATTTTTCTCTTATGTTAAATCAATTAAAGGGTTGTTTGGGGATGAAGGGGATGAGCTCAAAAATCGAAACTATATAATTTCAAGAGCTCATAAATAGCTCGTAATTCTGCCGCAAAAACCGATTCAATATTCCTATTTTTAAGTAGTGGGGGGGCTGACTCAGCCCCCCCCCCCCACTAAAGTATCAAATTTCTGCTCAGTGGAACGAGCTCAAAATTTTTAGTTTGCGGAATATGAGAGCTCATAAATAGCTCATAAATCAGGGCTATTTGTTTTTTGATTTTTGCAAGTGGGGGGGGGGCAGCTCAACACGGGTCCTATAATGTGAGATTTACTAAAATATGAATTCAGTTTAAGAGATTAATTAAAACTAGAGTTGATGACAGAATATGTTGAAAAAAAGCAGTTAATTTAGTGGAGTCATTTGTAATGGCCAAAAAAGGAAGTATCGATTAAAAAAATATAAAAAACTAATATGCCTGGATCCCGCGTACCAAAAAAAAGTTGATTAATAGCAAGCTGAAAATTTTTTAATAGCTTAACGGTGTCTAGTCGGACAAACTTTGATGTATGGGAATACTGGAACAGGGGAAGATTTAATTGTGGAACAGTTTAAAAATTTGGTTTCAGTTTTTAAAAACGTCCCTTTTGATTTGTTACCCTTTTATTAATCTCTTATGCAAAAATCAGACTGCTATTACTAACCAATACGATTCCTTCATTTGGCATGTTCTTCTTGTTCCACTCATTAAAATGCCCAGTTGGTGATAAACACCAGTCTGATTTTTTTCATGAGAGTTTAATGAAATGGTAACAAATCAATTGGAAGTTTTGTCCGACAAAATACATGGAACGTTTTCGTAGTTTGATGTTCCAAATTTTTAACCTGTTTCACAATTAACACTTCCCCTATTCTAGTGTTCCCATATTCCCATACATCAAAGTTTGTCCGACTAGACACCGTCAAGCTATTAACAAATGTTCAGCTTGCTATTAATCGACTTTTTTTGGTACGCGGGATCCAGGTCTATAAAGCTGAGCTCAACTAAAGCTAACAAAAGTTATGCAGATAGGAAAAAAGAACTTAATATAGAAATTGAAGGAATAAAAATAGAACAAGTTAAAACTTTTATGTACTTAGGACTACTATAGGAGTAGTATAATAGAAGAAACAGAATATCTAAAAGAAGAAATCAATTAATAGACAAAAC
The DNA here is from genome assembly GCF_917563875.1 of Diabrotica virgifera virgifera. Lineage (NCBI taxonomy): Eukaryota > Metazoa > Arthropoda > Insecta > Coleoptera > Chrysomelidae > Diabrotica > Diabrotica virgifera. Next base: position 174,146,100 of record NC_065447.1, read on the forward strand.
GAAAAGCTCGGGTTCATTTGGAAAATTATTACTATGAGATTTTTTTGCGTAATAAATTTCACAAAATACCCTAGCATAAGATTCAAGAGGTCGCCCATGTGAAAAGGTCTAATTTATTTAAACCGTTTTTTAAACAAATTGTAAACATATTTTTTTTCGGCCTGTATAATTTTTTTGCATATTTTGTATCATTCTGAACAAAAAAGGTCTCTTATAATTTTTTTAAAAGTTGATTGTTTTCGAGTTTTAATCAAGTTAAAACTGAAAAAAACTAAACATGATTTTTAAGGCTCAAAACACAAGTAAAAAATATTATTTTTGAATTCACCAAGTTCAAAAATTCAAGGTTGAACCTTCTTATATCAGCTGCCTATGAATATTTTGTTCTTATTTTATTTTAAAATTTGTTTTTTAATTGGTAATGAAGCGCTTGTTAGATAAGATTTTATTAGAAAAAATATTCTCATAAAATAATTATGAATAATCACATTAGTAAGATACAAAAAATAGGGGTCAAAAAGTTATTCAGACAGAGAGTGCTTCCAATGTTATTTAAACAATTTTTTTGAACAAATTGTAAAAATCAACTTTTTCGCCAAGGGCAAATTTTTTTTATTTTTTTGGATCCTTCTGAACAAAAAATATTTCTTGCAATTCTTTTTTTAAACGTCTAAAATTCTTTGCGAGTTAAAAACAATTTAAAACTGAAAAAAAAAGGAAAATGAACAAAAATGACAATTTTCAAGGCATTTCAAAAAACAATAACAAATTTTATTTTTTTATCAAGTTTCTAAATTCAAGTTGAAACCTTCCTCTATCAGCTCCCTATGAGTATTTTAGGCTTATTCTATTGCAAAACATTATGTTTTAATTGTTAAAGCAGAAAAGACAGACAACAAACATGTGGATTGGTGATAAGATAGTTCAAGACATTGAACTATCGTATCACCATTAGCACAGCTGCTTTAAAATGAAAATGGCACGACATGATATGAAACGTTGAGCAAAGAGATAACTATCTGGAGTCCAACAATAAACAAAAAAGAAGAAGAAGACCGAACGCAACATCGTAATATGTTATCAAATCTAAAGAAATGTACTGAAGGTCTACATATATAACCAACTAGCTATACCTAAGATTCTGGTAAATGGTGACGATGATGAAATTTGGTCCAAATATAGTTATTTTCCTAACTAGTGCCGAACGACGCGAAGCTGAGTTCGGCAAGCAGTCGAGTGCGGAAAAGAGACTTTCCGCAAGAGTTAGGAACAACATTTTTTCTACGAGCGGTTAAGAAATTACCAAATCTTAATCAATTAATTGAATTAAAAAATAACGCTAATAAGTTATAATAATCCCTAATTAAAGTCAATGCGGTGCCTAAATCTGCAATACAGGTTTTAATATTTTAAAGTCATAGCAACGATATCAAACAAAGCAATTATTTTCAAAAAGCACATCACACACTTTAAAATTTCCACGCATCTTTACTTACGAATTTTAAAATAATTCAGTGATTTAGATGGCATCAAGTGACGAAGAACTACCCCCATCTATTCCCGACGTTGTCGATAATCTTAATCTGTTACCGAAAAAATCAGCAAACAGGTACTTAAAATATAATATAATAAAATATAAAATATAATAGGTTATATTAAAAGCACAATATGTATGTAAATTCAGTGCGGAAAAGTAAAACTTTCCAAACTAAAATGCGTGCGGAAAAGTAGACATTTTTGCACGCTCGTAGAAAAAAAATTTTCATATCGTCACTAAATTGTCAATTTTTTTTTTGAATACGTAATACTCTGATTGTCATAAAAATATCTATATCGATATGAAGCTGGTGAGGAGAGCTAGATTTTGTTTAACAATTAGATAGATTTTATCAAAACGAATAGAATAGTATATTGTACAACAAGAGAGAAAAAAGACATATTTCTCACGAGCGCAGAAGTTTGTTGGCACGAGCCGAGGCAGGAGGTGAGTGCCGCAAATTAATCGAGAGAGAAATATGTCATTTTCTCTCGTGTTGTACACTGTACTTTTTCTATGGATCCGTTTTTTTCAAGAGTTCAAACTTCAAAATTAAATAATTTAGGTGCTTTTAGGTATATTATATGCCTAAATTGAAATAAAATTCATATATTATACACATAGGTATTTAATATTCTTAATATTTATATACTTTATTTATTTAAAATTATAATTTACAGTTAAACAGTCTTAGAAGGTAATTTTTGATAAGTTTTGACAAGTTTGAACACATTTTGTTTGACAAAAATAATTGTGTTTGTATTGTGCACGTTACCATGGAAATGGCGATCATATGTATGTAAACCGGCGGTGAACCCGTGAGAAAAAATATTTCTCACTTCAATGGCTGACTTTTCTCACTGCCTGAGAAATTGTTCAATTTGAATGTATGTAAGTAGTGAGAGAAGTTGCACATTGCATAGCATCCATAGAAAAAAGAAATATTCAAAAACATTGAAGTACTCAACAAATTTTCGATATTGAGGGATCACAGATTAATCCGAGCAACGATACGATTAAATGTCAAATTGAAAAAATCAAGCTCATATTAAAAATACGAAAAATGGAATGGGTTCCCCCAGAAAACAACGATTTGTATGAAAATACACTAACCAGACATATACATGACTTATAAAACGAAATAGATATTTGAACTATTGAACAGTCGTTCATGTCTGTTGGTAGCGACTAGACGTGTTTGCACTCCAGCTAAAGTGATTATCATTAAAGTATAGTTATTTGATAAATCTGATCTATAATTACAGTGAGTACCTTATTTCTTCTATAAAAATGGTTTTTACAGAAAGACAAAAATCAGAACTAAAAAAACTATCTATAGATATTGTTAATGAGTTTCTGTCAGATAAGAGGTTTTTAGATACTATTATTGAAAAACTTACAGATATGTTCCAAGAGAAATTTAAAACTCGTTTTGATGATATCGATAAGAAAATTAGTTCAATGGAGGCCCAAATGTCTGATATACAAGCGGAGAATAAGGATTTAAAAAATTCCATCGACTTCTTGGAACAATCCCATAAAAATTATTCATTAAGAGTGTTTTGTTTATCGGAAAGCACAAATGAAAACTTAAAAGACAATTTAAATAATATCTTTAACGAAAAAATTAATGTTTCCGATTGCCAAATTGAAGCAGCATACCGTACTGGTTTTCGTAAAAAAGAAGAAATGTCACAAAAAGTAAGACCGGTAATTCTAAAATTTTCGTCACTGGTGTCCAGAAATCATATTTATGCCAATAAAAAGAAACTAAAAGGAACAGGTATCTCTATTGTTGAAGAGTTAACGAAACAACGTTAAGAACTTCTACGGGAAGTCAAAGACAAAGTGGGTAAAAAAATGCTTGGTCCAGAGAGGGGAAGATTTATGCTTTCTTTCCTGGAAAAAAAACGCTTAATTAATGGTTCAGATGATTTAGCCGGTCTTTAGCAGGAGTGAAGAAAGAAGTATACGAACACAGCAGGTTCGCAGTGAACAGCCTTGTTTTTTTTCTTTTTCTTATTTAGTACATAGTTTTATTTACTTGTTATTATTTACAAATACTTTTTTATTTTTATAAAACCAAATAGGTGGTAAGATATGAAAAACTTATCAATTGCTTTTTTTAATGTAAGATCATTAACTTTGCATTTTGTTGAATTTAAATCTATGTTATTGAATAGGCGTTCTGATATTGTAGGTCTTCAGGAAACTCGTTTATCTCCTGACCTATTGTCTGAAAATTTGTTGATTCGGGGATATAATTTTATTCGATGTGACAGAAATACAAATGGAGGAGGTGTAGCTTTTTATACATATAAATTGTAACATTTTGTTTGTAGAATTATTTAAAAATATTTCAAATCACTTAGAACACATATGGATAACGATTAAAGTTAATAAAAGCAAGTTTTTAATTGGTAACTTTTATAGGCCGCCAAAGCAGAATTTTGTCGAATTTCTTAACACGTTTGAAGACACTGTTTCTATCTACATACCTGAATGTGATTATATGGTTATGGGTGGAGATTTCAACATTGACATGTTGGATGTTAGTGAAAGAAAAACGGTTCTCTTTAGTGAGTCTATTGATTCATTTAATCTGAAACAATTAATAAATAAACCTACTCGCGTCACAAGAACAACATCTATTTTACTGGACTTGATTTTGGTTACAGATAATACTCCAACATTAGAGGCAGATACTATAGTTATTCCAGAAGAACAGTCTGATCATTTTATTGTTTACTGTTCTCTTAAGGAATTTGTAAATAAATCTGAAATTCAAATGATATACAGATGAAATTTAAAAGACATTGACCTTGAATATTTTCAAAATTTGTTACTTTACTCACCATTTTTTCATATGTTAAATATTCCTGATGTTAATGAAAAGGTATTGTTTTTTAACAGTATTTTAACAGATCTTTTTGATTTTGTAGCTCCTTCTAAATTAATTAAAATACAGAAAAATCGTTCACCTTGGCTCACAGACAATATTCAGTTAATTATTACACTTAGAAATAAAGCATTTACACGTTGTAAAAGGACTAAAAATTTAGCTCATTGGAATTATTATAAAACTTTGAGGAACCAAGCCAATATTATGTTACGCAATGAGAAGAAATCTTATTTAGAAATAAATTTCTTGGGGGGTAATTCAAGTAAAATAATGTGGAAACAATTGAATCAGTTAAATATTAACAGTACAAAGAAAAACAATATTCTACCAGAATTTTTGAATAGGCCCAATGAAATAAATTCTCATTTCTTGTCTAATGCTCTAACAAATATGCCACTTGATCTAAATCTTTTATACTTTTATAATAATAATGTTAGAAAAATTTTTTCACATTTGTTTAAGTTTGAGACTGTTGGGCAAATATTCGTCTATCAATTACTATTAGAAATAAAATCCAAATTTACAGGTTCTGACTTACTCAATATTGATATGATACTTATGTGTTGCCCATTCATTGTTCGTTATGTAACTGACATAATTAATACTTGTTTGGCAAATAATGTTTTTCCCGATGCTTGGAAAATTGCTAGAGTTATACCAATTCCTAAAATAAAGGAAGTAAAAAAGCTTGGTGAATTAAGACCTATTAGTCTGTTAACTGTACTATCAAAAGTTTTAGAAAAAATTATGTATCTTCAAATCAAAAGTCACTTAGATAAATATAAAATACTTCCTTCCAGTCTGGCTTTCGCAGTGGCTATAGCTGTAGCACTGCTTTGCTAAATATTGTGGATGATATTCTAAAAAGGACAGACTAAATAAATGTACTGTATTGATTCTTCTTGATTTTTCTAAGGCATTTGATACTATTTCTCATGAATTACTGTTTGGTATTTTACACTATGTCGGATTTTCGTTAGATGCGATTAAATTATTGAAAAGTTATTTTAGTAATCGGCAGCAATATGTCGAAACTAACGGTATTCTATAATCGGCTTCTGATTTATTAAATATATCTCGAGGTGTTCCGTAAGGATCTATCCTTGGGCCACTTATTTTTAGTATTTATATTTCTAATTTAACATCCAATTTATATAATGTTAGTGTTCATTGTTATGCTGATGATACTCAAGTGTATTATACATTCTCTCCTACTGATTTGGCAAGTGCTTCAGAAAAGCTTAATAGTGATCTATCTAAACTCGTAATTGAATCTGAAAAACATCAACTAAAATTAAATCCTATTAAATCATCCGCTATGGTTTTCGGTAAAAACAAAGACAGTATTAGGAGAAATATTCAAATTTTGTTGCAAAATAATAAAATTAATTGCACTGATGTGTCCAAAAGCTTGGGTTTATTCCTAGATTCTGATCTTAAATTTAAAAAACATGTGTCGGCTTATATTCAAAAAGCATACAGTTCATTACAACAAGTGCAGAAGTCATGCCTTAGATTTATTTACGGTATTAGGAAGTATAAGAGTGTCTCCTATAAGCTTAAGGATGCTAAATGGTTTGATATGGCGAACCGACGAAAACTCCATGCTCTTTGTCTCTATCATCGTATAATAGTAACAAAATGTCCGCCATATCTATATGACAGAATTAAGTTCAGGACAGACGTTCACAATATTAATGTCAGATCCAAAGGTTTGATATCTCCACCCACGTACAAAACAACAACATTCCATAAGTCATCCTCTTATAATATTTACAACTTATATAATAGTATCCCTGAATCAATGAAAAAACTACCTATTAACTCATTCAAAAGAAAAATGAAATTACATATTCTTGAGTCACCACATAATACCCTATAAACATTACTTTTCATGTCCTATCACCTGTAGTTTCTTTTTTATTTTATTTCTATTATTTAAATTTAATTAACTGTAATATAACTGTTATATATTTGATTTATATATGCCAGCAGAAAATGTTCTTTAATTGTTAAAAAAGGGCCAGAGCTTTGATCAGCAGGCACAGCATTCGTGTTGTGCTATGTTGTTCTCTTGTCCCTTTTACAGAGATTTTTTTCCTATATTTTTATATTTGGTACTTGTACTTCTTTATTTTATTATTTATTTATTATTATTATTATTATTAACAAGCAAATGATGGTATAATGAAGACACTAAAAGAAACGAAAAGGAGTCCTGCACAACCGGCGGGGTCCATAAAGACATAAAGAAAAACAAAGATAAAATTTCAAAGAGCTTACAAGTAAAAGAAAAAAACTGACAGAAAAATACGACTCCAACTACACAAAAATGAAGAAATTAAATAAAGATATCCACCGATCCAGGATCAGAATTAATGCCATAAATTACGACCTACAAAGTAAAAATTACACTTTTAGAAATAACATATTATATTATCAAATCCTCTGGCGATGATGCAATAATAATGTTGGGACAATTATATTATATGTTTCCTTGGAGGTCGGACTAAATATTATCATGAACAAGACGCAAACAATGACTAATCTGGTGCTAAATCGTAATATTGCCGTTTATGGAAGGGATATTGAGCAGATTGCATTGTATAAGTACTTATATATGGATATGAAATTCAGTTGGGCAGAGACAACCAGACATGTCGAGTTCCCACATCGCTTAGGATTAACCTGAGTAGCGTTTGATAAATTAAACTATGTATTTAAATCGGACCTACCCATATGCATCAAAAGGAAAATTGTTGACGAATGTGTGTTACTTGTACTCACTTATGGACAGGAAACATTAACATCCACAAAGAAAGTAGCGAAGAGACCGAACCCCAAACGAAGATTTACATCGTAGAACAAAAAGAAGAGACGCTATCGAAAAAATCGCATCGCTAAAATAGAATTGGACAGGACACGTCGCCAAATTATCAGATAACCGTAACGTATTGTCGAGTGGAGGCCAAGACAAGAACCTCACGGAGCTGATGAGGCCCACTAACTAGATGGACTAATCGCTTGAAGCGTGTTAGCAGTCACTGGATGCAAGCTACACAAGACAGAGACATATTTAAAGAGCTGAGGGAGGCCTATGTCCATCAGTGGACGCCAACAGGTTGATCATAATGGTATGATAAAAAACAAAAATGATAAAAAAAATGAAATAGGACTGCTTGGTTGATTATTATTAATTAAATCACAACAGTTCTTAAACAAGCACTGCTTTAGATTAATGATATTTACCTACTTTTATTTTGGCAATTTTCTCTGTACCTGACAACACAGTTTCATGCGCAATAAACTTGATTTTACAGCTTTTTAATTGGCAATTAACGGTACAACTCCGTATCCAAAAAATGTCACTGCTAAGGTCATGAACAACTATGAAAGGCCTTGGTTACAAAAAGGGTTACATAACAAAGTTCAAATGACTTTAAATAACTTTAAAAGTCTTGATGTTATGATCGTTTTAAGAAAACATGCAAAAATGATACCGTGAAATTAATAACTTTTCCATATTTTAATTTATCTGAAAAATAATTAATGTTCTACTTTTGATAAAAGGCTAAATATTCGGTTGTGTGAGATAGCTTGAAAATATCTTAAATTTTATCTTATAATTACCATCACAAACATAACCTTCTTAACAAACAATAATAATAATTTGCATTAACTCATATTTTCCTCATTAGAATCTGTCATGCCAACTCTAAAATTAAACATAAATTGGAAGTTGTATCATACTCACCGACACGTTTTGAAGCAATCTAATATAGATTATATAAAACTTATGTCACAGACAAAAGCTGCTCTTATTTTCCTAAACACGAAGAAATTTCCTGCATAAGGAAAGCGACCGTATTGATTTCCTGCGCGCGCTCGTTTGTCACATTTTTCACGTGTTGCGCACTTTTAAAAATCCTGTTATTTATCCAAAATATGTTTGTTGTTTGCTTAAAGTGTTTATGTCTATAAAGGCAGTCACTACATCATGAAGATTAAATTCTGCGGGACACATGGAAAGATTTATGTTGGAAGAGCAGGCACGTTGTTGATTTAATGGAGTTTGCTGGAAGGATTGGTGGACCTTGATTGTATAAGGTCAACTAACTAACGTTTTTAGCATCCAATGTTTATTTTAGTCTAAGACTGTCTCAAAAGAAAAGATAAAAATGAGTACGTACGTGTTGCCAGTAATTACATATGGTGCAGAAACTTTAACAATAACCAAGAAAGTAAGAAATAAAATGTGTGTTACCCAAAGAGCCATGAAACACTCGATTTTTTTTCTAACGCTCGAAAACGAGGCATTTCTCGTAAGGATCGAATTACAAACAAGGAAATAAGACGGAGAACAGAAGTGACAGATGCGATAGAAAGAATTATGACCCTAAAGTGGAACTGGGCAGGGCACATGGCTAGAATGTCGGATAACACCGAATGGACATAGCGAATAAAACACTGGAGACCACGACAAGAAGCATATCGAAGTAGAGGTCGTCCGCCAACAAGATGGTCTGATGACATAAAACTGATCGACAAAAATTGGATGCAAACAGCACAAAACAAAAACACATGGAAAATACTGAGTGAGACCTATATCCAGCAGTGGATAGATCCGGGTTAAATGATGATGATGAAGATGATGTAGAAGTAAAAAGCAGTTTGTGTCATGCCTGGAAATTAACATAAAGGAAAGCCGCTACTCATAGCGGACAAAGTAAGCTTTAGATTAATGTAATTATAATTACGTATATAACAAAGAGTTTATAAGAACCACAACAGACAAAATTTATATACAGTGCGTCCATAAAGTAGCGGATAAATTCATTATTTCATAAACCGGCGACGTTAAGGAAAAATCCAGAAACAGGTAGATTTTTATTTTTAAATTAAAATTTTTTGGGATATACAGGGTGTTAGTAAATAAGTATGAAAAATTTTAAGGGCTAATTCTACATGCAAAATTAATACCAGTTTGCTCTATAAACATATGTCCGCAAATGCTTAGTTTCGGAGATAAGGGGTGTTGAAATTTTTATTTCAAACTGCCAATTTATTTATTGCTCTAAGACCAGTTGAGTATGAAAATGAAATTTGGTGAGTTTTAGGAGGTAGTTATTACGAATTTTTTGACATACAATTTAGAATTTTGTATTCATCATTGGCGCGCCTACGGGCAATGGTCTGAATTTTTTTAAAGAAAAAAATAGTACGCCAATGAGATATTTCGAATTAAAAATTATTTTTAAATTCCACCGTTTTTATGCAGAAAAATAAAACATCTTGGCGCGTATTTTTCATTTCTTAATACATCATCAAGAACTATCCAATATAATAATACTAAACTAGAACAATAACAGAAAATATTACTAATAAGATTTCAACTAGGTGCAAAGCTGTAAGAAATGTTTAAAATGATCTCCTTTACAGATAACAGAAGAATTTTATATTCATCATTGGCGCGCGTACGGGTAATAGTCTGAATTTTTTGAAGAAAAAAATAGTACGCCACTGAGATATGTCAAACTAAAATCATTTTTGAAGTCCTCGTTCAATTTACGACAAAAAATCTTTCTTTCCTTTTTTTCATATGAGGCGCCGTTTTTATACAAAAAAAAATAAAACATCTTAACGCTTACCAAGTATTTGAGGTAGTTTCCATATGCATAGAAACTTAGTTCAAATACTTTGTAAACGTTAAGATGTTTAATTTTTTTGCATAAAAACGGCGCCGCATATGAAAAAAAAATGCAAGAAAGATTTTTTGTCGTCAATTGAACGAGAAATTCAAAAATGATTTTTAGTTTGACATATCTCAGTGGCGTACTATTTTTTTCTTCCAAAAATTCAGACCATTACCCGTACGCGCGCCAATGATGAATATAGAATTCTTCTGTTACCTGTAAAGGAGATCATTTTAAACATTTCTTGCAGCTTTGCACCTAGTTGAAATGGTATTAGTAATATTTTCTGTTATTTTTCTAGTTTAGTATTATTATTAGGGAGCGGATTTTATGCTAAATGCATATTGCATGCATATTTCGCATATTTGAGAACTTAACTAAATTTTGCATATTTTTAAAGAAACATGCATATTTTGTGCCTATTTACAAACATTTAAGTAAAAAAATAATAATTTTTTAATTCGACACAAAATATTTCCCCACACAGGCTGTCATATCTATTAATTCGAGAACTACCTGAAGAGAGACCGAGAGACGGCTCATTCACTCACTGCCTTTTCATTTTTTCTTAGAAAATACCCGATCTTTACACAAAGTACTTATAGTGCTTATAGTACGCCGTTATAAAATGATTATAGGATGTTAAAATGATGAAGGATGGTTTACCGGGAAATTTTATTTACTTTTATTATATTTAGTACAATTTGTATCCCAATTTAGTAGGTACCTATAATTCTGGTGATTCTTTTAAAACCCCTATTGTTAAGAGAATTTACACCTTTAACCATAGTTTTACGATTTTTTAACGGAAATTGAATTATTCATGCTTTAGATCAGATCCCGTCTTTAAATGGCTTAAAAACTTTGGAGGACATAATATGCGAAATTTTTAATGGAAATTTTGAAATTGATTTTGGTGCAGAATTTTCGGATTTACAAGTTCTTTTAAATACGCCCCAATTACTTTTGTTGACGATAAAAGGAGTTTTTCAAGTTATAAAAATACTTTATCTGATCAAAGAAAAATGTTTCCTCGTAAAAAATTTGGAAAAACACATTGTAGTAAATTATAATCGAAGTTAACGAAATCGAAGGTAACTATTGGTATCAGTTTTTGTAAAAAATGTGCATAAATTGCACATATAAAAAATAATGATTTTATTTGAAAGATAATAAATTAGATTGCCCCCCCCCCCTATAAAAGAACCCCCTAGAATAGAATAAAACAGAAAATTTGTGGTTTCTCGAAATGCGCATTTTTTGAAGTTTGTGCATATCTTGCGCATATTTCGTAATTTTTTACTGCATATATATGCGCATATTTCATCAAAATTGATCGCATATAAATCCGCTCCCTAATTATTATATTGGATAGTTCTTGATGATGTATTAAGAAATGAAAAATATGCGCCAAGATGTTTTATGTTTCTGCATAAAAACGGTGTATCACATGAAAAAAAAAACAAGAAATCTTTTTTATCATAAATTAGACGTGGAATTTAAAAATAATTTTTAATTCGAAATATTTCAGTGGCGTACTATTTTTTCTTTAAAAAAATTCAGACCATTGCCCGTAGGCGCGCCAATGATGAATACAAAATTCTAAATTGTATGTCAAAAAATTTGTAATAACTACCTCCTAAAACTCACCAAATTTCATTTTCATAGCTCAACTGGTCTTAGAGCAATAAATAAATTGGCAGTTTGAAATAAAAATTTCAACACCCCGTATCTCCGAAACTAAGAATTTGCTGAGATATGTTTATAGATCAAACTGATATTAATTTTTCATGTAGAATTAGCCCTTCAAATTTTTCATACTTATTTACTAACACCCTGTATATCATACTAGTAACGTCATCCACCTGAGCGAGCTGACGTAATCGATGATTTTTTTAAATGAGTATAGGGGTCATGTGAAAGCTCATTGGAAAAAGTATTTAATTATTTATTCACTAATATAAACATTAATATACCTATTTATTTATACAGGGTGTCCATTTTTTTTTATACATTAATTGACACAAAAAGATGAATGTATGTAATTTGTTTAATTCTAAATACATTTTACTTCTATCAGAAAACATAAAAATGTTTTATTTAAAAAATAAACTGTGTGGGTGGCAACCTTAGCATTGAATTTAAGCGAAAAGCAGTATTTATTTATCAAGTAAACATATTTTTCCTGTTTTCTGACAACAATAAAACGTATTTTCAATTAAATAAATTACATGCATTGTTCGTTTCTCTCAATTAATTTAATTAAAATTTTGAACACCCTGTATAAATAATTATGTTAATCTTTATACTAGTGAATAGAAAATTGAATACCCTTTCAAATGAGCTATCACATGACCCTAATCTCATTTAAAAACATCATCGATTACGTCACTTGTATGACATATATGTCAAAAAATCGTAATTTAAAAATAAAAATCGACCTGTTTCGGGATTTTTCCTTAGAGTCGCCGGTTTACGAAATAATGAATTTATACGTTACTTTATGGACGCATTGTATAATTATAATTTATATATAATAAGCGTCATCACTGTAGATTTAAAAAATACGGAAAATAATTATTTTTTTTTCTCGTGTTCCATATCTGTGAAATGTTGATCAGATAATCTAAGATACGATATAAGTTCGATTTGCACCGATCTGTTTAATAGATAAAAAGTATTGGATATGTAATTTAGCATGTTAACAATTACAAAAATCAAGGGTTGCCCGATCTAATCTTGTTCTAACTATAATTAATTAATAATTAAAAAATGATATTTTTTTATAAATTTAAAAAAAAATCGACCCGGGCAGATATTATTTTAGATTTTTTAGGTCATTCTAAACAAAAAAGGTCTTTTGTAATAATTTTTCTCTAAAGTTGTTCGTTTTCTAGTTAAAAACAATTTAAACTGAAAAAATAACGAAAGATGACGATTTTCAAGGCTCAAATAGATAAGTATAAAATATCATTTTTAAAATTACGAAGTACCTAAATTTAAGCTCAAACCTTATTATATCAGTTCTTGATAAGTCTTTTGGACTTATTTCATTCTGAAACATTGTTTTTCAGTTGTTAATGCCCGTCTCCCCATAAGAAACCTTCCTCATTAACAATTAAAAAATATGTTTTAGAATAAAAAACGGCTAAAATTAATATCGAAACCTGATAGAAAAAGGTTTGAACTTGAATTTATGTACTTGATGATTACAAAAATGATATTTTTTATTTGTGTTTTTGAGCTTTGAAAATTGTCATCATTCGTTCTTTTTGCAATTTTAAATTGTTTATAACTCGAAAACGATCAACTTTAGGGAAAATTAAAAAGACCTTTTTTGTTTAGAATGATCCAAAAAATCTGAAATAATATCTGCCCGGGTCGAAATTTTTTTTTTAAATTCATAAAAAAATGTAATTTTTTAATTATTAATGAATTAGTTAGAACAAGATTAGATCGGACAACCCTTGTTCTTTGTAATTGTTAACATGCTAAATTACATACCCAATAATTTTTATCCATTAAACAGATCGGTGCAAATCGACCTTATCGCGGATCCTCTACTAAGATGTATGGCGAATGGATTTGGATTAAAGAAATCCATTATCTTACATACTAAACTTGCAATATAATCCAGGCGGGATCTGTTTTGAATTGGGCATTTTCCATAATAGTCTACTTTTTGCTGGAATCATTTCAGGACCTTGTATATCAATATTAAAGATATGCGCCAGTCGCAAATATTTTGCTTAATTTTTTATTTAATAAAAAAATCTTTAAAAAAAATCGAAATTTTTTGCTATTTGCGCTCATATTTTTGCCTATAACTCGAGAGGTATTGCCTGCACAGAAAAAATAATAAAGGAGGTAAAAGTTCCGTTTTTCAATTTTAGATAATATTTGACTAGATATATGAGACTTGTAAGATTGGTATGGGAGAAGATTCCTACTACTCTGGGCTAATTAGCAAAATTCATGGAAAAGTTATTTACCAGCAATTTTATTGCTAGAATCGAATTATAAGATCCTATATATTAATAATATAGGTATGCAAAGTCCGCAGATAGTGTGCTACTTTTTTATAAACAAAATGGCGCCGACAAATCGTATTTTTTTCAATTATTGCTCTATAACTCCGAAGATTTTAACTTTACAACCAAAACACCTTAATAAAAATTCACCGCAATTAAATTCTGCATAGAGATATGTTTCTCGCGATTTGCTCCGATGAAAATTTTCCTCGGAAAATGCGGGTTTTCCTAACAAAAACTCTTATTTTCAAATAAAGTTTTAGGTAAGTAATTATTAATCAATAATTAAATAACTTCGTGACATCAAATATTTCTTGGTATAGATTGTAATTCTAGAAGCCGGTGAAAATTAAACGAATATTTTAGCAACAATTCAATTGTTTATTAACAAATTACGATCGCAATAATAACCAAAATAATCATGATACATTGATCAAACTTATAAAGATTATAAAGATAAGATGCTTAATTAATATTTTATCGACAAAATATAAATTTTTCTTTTTTTGCAAAATCTTTAAATTTTGAAAAAAAATAGTTATAATACGCTGGTCTAATTAGTAAAGTACAAAGAAAGGTTATTTACCAGCAATTTTATTGCTGCAATCGAATTATAAGATCCTATATATTATTAATGTAGGTATGCAAAGTCCGCATATAGTGTGCTAATTTTTTTATAAACAAAATGGCGCCGACAAATCGTATTTTTTTCAATTATTGCTCTATAACTCCGAAGATTTTAACTTTACACCAAAAACACTCAAATAAAAATTCACTCCAATTTAATTCTGCATAAAGGCATGTTTTTCCCGATTTGCTCCGACGAAAATTTTCCTCGGAAAATGTGGGTTTTTCCAACAAAATTTCGAATTTTCAAATAAATTTTTTGGGCCAGTAATTATTTATCAATAATTATATAGCTTGATAAAATAAAAGCTTTCTTGTTATAGGTTATAAATTCAGAAGCCGGTGAAAATGAAGCGAATATTTTAGCAACAATTCAATTGTTAATTAACAATTTACAGTCGCAATAACAACCAAAATAATCATGAGACATTGATCAAACTTAGAAAGATTATAAAGGTGGGATGCCTATGTAATATTTTGTCGACAAAATATAAATTTTTCATTTTTTTTGCATAATCTTTAAATATTTAAAAAAAATTGTTATGAACAAACTAACGTTTCTCAGAAATTGTTTATTATATTCTAATTTAAAAAAATACCTGAAATGCGTATTTAATAGGTCTTGAAAATGAATGCTTTAAAAAAAATTTCTAACCATTTACAAGAAAGTTATGAAACAGCAAAGTAAATATACGAAATCTCCGTTATTTATAATTTGTTTTAATTGTTTCAAAGCTTAAAAGTGAGTCTATGGTACAACCTAATTACTCACAAAGAATGTCAAAAATTAGTGCAATGGTTATATTTTAATCAAAGATTAAAAATACTTTTTTTTATAATTTTTAGCGCAAACGTAGGCCTGATACAGAGTCGGAGCTACAATGTGTACTCGAAGCGACTGACACGCAGCATGCATTATTTATTAAAAGTGTACATCACGCGGCCGGTCGTCGCTCCGAGTGAAAATTTTAGCTACAGTACTGCGTTACTCTACTTTCGCGCGTGTAAATTGCAAAAAAATATATTTATAATCTTTAATTAAAATATAATCATTAAACTGATAATCGATATTTTTCTGTAAATAATTAGCTTGTACTTTAAACTCACTTCTACGCTTTGAAAGAATTAAAAAAATTATAAACACAGTAGTAATCGTATGCTTATTTTGCTGTTTCATAACTTATTTACAAATGGTTGCAAAAAAGTTTTAAAGCATTCATTTTAAAGATATTTAAAATGCGCATTTTAGTTATTTTTTAAAATTATAATATAATAAAAACTTTCTGAGAAACGTTAATTTGTTTATAACTATTTTTTTAAACATTTAAAGATTATGCAAAAAAATAAAAAATTCATATTTTGTCGACAAAATATTAAATATACATCTCATCTTTATAAGATTTCAAAGCTTGATCAGTGTATCATAATTAGTTTGGTTATTATTGCGACCGTAAATTATTAATTAACAATTGATGCTAAAATATTCGTTTAATTTTCATCATCTTCTGGAACTATAATCTAAACCAAAAAGGCTTTTAAGTCACCAAATTATTTAATTATTGGTAGATAATTACTTATCTAAAACTTTATTTGAAAATTAAAGATTTTGTTGGGAAAACCCGCATTTTCCGAGGAAAATTTTCGTCGGAGCAGATTGGGAAAAACGCGTCTCTATGCAGAATTTAATCACGGTGAATTTTTATTTGAGTGTTTTTGTTGTAAAGTTAAAAACTTCGGAGTAATAGAGCAATAATTGAAAAAAACACGATTTTAGTGCGCCATTTTGTTTATAAAAAAAGTAGCACACTATCTGACGACTTTGCATACCTATATTATTAATATATAGGATCTTATAATTCGATTCCAGCAATAAAATTGCTGGTAAATAACTTTTCCCAAAAATGGCCTATTCTCCGATAATCAGCCCAGACTATACAGGTAAAAGACCACTCGGACGTCCTAGAATGCGATGGAGAGATAACATCCAAGCAGATCTCCGGAAAATGAACATTCCATTTGACCCTAGGTGGATAGAAGATCGAACAAATTGGAAAAACGTTGTACAGTCAGCCAGGACCCACCCAGGCTTGTAGGGCTACGTGATGATGATGATTGACTAGATCTAAATTGAAAATGTAATGTTTATTGTTTAAAAAATGGCCATAATTGGAACAAAAGTACAAAAAAATGGAGTTTTTTCTTTAAATTTTTATCTCTTAATCATAACTCACTACCTTCATATTCCGCCTGAAAAATCTTAATAATGCCACTGAAATGTGTGCTTACTTTCGTTAGGATCAGTTTAACAGTTTTTGTTTTTGCATAATACTTTTGCAATCCAGGGTCTACAAAAAATTGCAAATTTGCAAAAGTATATCTGGCTCAAAATATGCATTTTAAAAATAGTCCAACACGCTTTTAAACCATTGAACTTGGTCAACTAGGAGAGCCTAGGAAATGGCTTTTTAAAATTTATAAACAATTTTTAAATGAAATAACTTGTAGCGAGTTGTAAAAATTAATTTCAAAATTTGTACACTTATAAAACTTTTAAAGACGCTTCTTAAAAAACACAATGCGTTCGGTTTATTGGAGATATGGAAGAGCCGAAATATGGAAGCTTGTCCCTGCGGCACATTAACAGATGCTAGCGTGTGTAGACACCAGGGTGTTGAAATCCGTTAGGGTTTGGAGAAACAGTACGTTTGCAGATGCTAGAGTGTGTTCACACCAGGGTGTTGAAATCGGTTAGTGTTTGGAAAAACAGTACATTTATTATACAAATACTAACAGATTAGGACACCAGAGTGTTGAAATCATCTAGCTTTTTTAGTGGCGATACATGCATAGATGCTAACGGCTATTGACATTGATTTTATATACCTACTTCTGTGAAAAAATATTTAAGTGACTTAGATATTAATAAATAATTAAACGTTGTTAGGATATGAACAATATAAATATACAGGGTGATTCATTAAAAATGTCCAATCTCTGAGTTGTAGATTCTAGACCTCAAAATAATAAGATTTAACCCAAATGACTTAGTTAAAATGTGGCTCGTTACTGAGTTACAGGGTGTTTTATTTAAAAATTTAATAACTATTTTTACTCAGTACTCTAACACTATTTAACTACTTTTAATGGGAAATAAGCCACAATTTTACTAAAAAAATTATTTAATTTTAACACTATTTGACGTATCCTTGTCATACTTGGCAGAAAGTTTAAGTGCTGTGTACCCTAATAAATTATGGCAAACAAATGTTTCTGGCTACTACCAAAGGCGTACGACAGGGGATAGTAAATGGTTGACCCTTCCAAAATTCTGCGCCACTAGCAGAATTGTTATTTTAGCTCAATGTTTAGATTCTTTAATACATTCTGTGTAAATAATATACTCTTCATTCGTAACGATAAAGTCGTTAGGTTTCGAGATATTTGAAGTTAAAAATGAAACGGCACAGCTATTTTGATTAATGTTTTATGCCCCTCCATTTTTAAGTTCAAATAGCTCGCAAACTAATTATCTTATCGTTACGAATGAAGAATATATTGTTACATGAATAGTATTGGAGAATATAAAAATTATCCTAAAATAGCAATTCCGTCTGTGGCGTAGAATTTGGGAAGGGTCAACAATTCACTTTCCCCTATAGTATGTCTCTGGTAATAGCCAGAAACGTTTGTTAACCATAATTTAATACGGTACACAGTACTTACACTTTCTGCCAAGTATGACAAGGATACGTCAAATAGTGTTAAAATGCTGAGTAAAAATAATTATTAAATTTTTAAATCAAACACCCTGTAACTCAGTAATGAGCCCGATTTTATCTAAGTCATTTGGGTTAAATCTTATTATTTTGAGGTCTAAAATCTACAACTCAGAGATTGGACATTCTTAATGAATCACCCTGTATATCTATACATATTGTTCATATCCTAACAACGTTTAATTATTTATTAATCTCTAAATCACTTAAATATTTTTTCACAGAAGTAGGTGTATAAAATCAATGTCAATAGCCGTTAGCATCTATTAGTGATGGGAAAAACCTACCGGTTTAAACCTAAGACCGGTTTTTTTACTTTGCAATAACCGGTTTTACCGGTTGTTTTTTTTTTGTCCCGGTTATAACCGGTTTTTTCCTTTTAAAGTAAAATACCGGTTATTAGGTTTTTACGGTGATTAGGATTGGGTTAGGTATTATTTTGGATTCCAATTATTATTATCAAGTAATTATTCGAAACAAAACCATAATTCAAATTTTATTTTATAAATACAGAAGCAAACTGAAAGTGCAGACTCACATCAGCCGGAAACAATCAAGTTTTATTATAATATTTCGTTGAAAAGGTATTTGTAATCATAATATTTACATAAGAATTGATCTGGTCGAACTAGACGCAAGCATCTTCTATTTTTCACACTTGACTCTTGACATTGAAAGTGGGTGAATTACTTTTTTTGATTACCAAAATAATGTTCTGACTATGAATATTGAATTACCGATTACGAATACGAATCGCCAAGGATTTCCCTTACGTTTTCAAAACGATACACCCATACAGGCAGTTATTTCAATAAGTATTTCAATAAGTATGTAGACATTTCAATAAGTATTAGATGAGTTAAAATGTACCTATTATTTACAAATATACAAACGTGTTAAAAGATATAGATGATAATTTTTTTTGATGGTAGTAAAAATAAAAGATAAATTGCTTTCCCAATTTATTTTTAAGTAAAGATATTATTTTTTTTAAATCCCATTTAAAAGAGTCTGGGAAATTTTTTATAAGTTGAAATGGTTGGGTTAAATTGTATATTATTGCAATATGTATATATTAATCTTACCCTATATTATATTTAACAATAATCAATAAATATATAATAATAATAAAATAATAAATAAATATATTAATTAACAGAATAAAATGGTTTTATTAAAAATTGTGTTTTATTTATATTGACATTGATGTTCTTTCAATAGTACTAATTTTGATCACATTTATATCGAGTATTGAGTCGAGTGGGGTATCGCAAACTAAAGTGCATTGTAAATGTAACATTGTAACGTATTGGATTAAAAAAACCGAAAACCTGTTTTTGCAAAAACCGGTTTTTTGGGCCGGTTATAACCGCCAGGTTAAACCGTAAGCAAAAAAACCGGTATAACCGAAAACCGGTGTTTTGTCAAAAACCGCCATCCCTAGCATCTATGCATATATCGCCACTAAAAAAGCTAGTTGGTTTCAACACTCTGGTGTCCTAATCTGTTAGTCCAGAAAGCCACTGCGCATCCGCTAGGAAAAATATTCTGATTCGGATTTTTTGCACAATCTTACTCAAAAAGGACTCCTTTTAACAAATTTGCATGTTACCAGAACCAAAAGGTGGTCAAAAATTTTTTCAACGTTTTTTTTTTTTGTTTTTTTCCTAAAATTATTTTTTTTGCATGGAAAAAAGTTTTTTTTAGATTTTTTGAAACATTCCAAACAGAAAAGGTCTTTAGTGACTTTTCTCTAAAAATGATGTTTTTGACATATAAGCGATTAAAAATTGAAAAATTGCGAAATCGGCCATTTTTAACCCTCAAAAACTATGTGAAAAACTGAAAGTTTGAATGTTGACAAGGTAGGCAGATATTCTTTAAACATCGGTTGATGAAATCCCGAAGAGCTTTTTGGAATACAATGTTCAAAACTCCTTTGTTTTTTAATTGCTAATCAAGCGTGCGCGACACTATTTTCCACCGACAGTATGGTGCAAATGAAAGGAATAAATTCGATATTTCGTAAACCGGCGACTTTAAGGAAAAATCCCGAAACAGGTCGATTTTTATTTTTAAGTTATGATATTGTGGCCTATATGGTATACTAGTGACGTCATCCGTCTGGGCGTGATGACGTAATCGATGATTTTCTTAAATAAGAATAGGGGTCGTGTGGTAGCTCATTTGAAAGTTTCTTCAATTCTTTATTCAGTAATGTAAACATTTACATAATTATTTATACAGGGTGTCCTTCTACTTCTATTTTTGTCAAATAATTTAATTTAATAAAAATTTTTTGGACACCCTGTATAAATAATTATGTAAATGTTTATATTAATGAATAGAGAATTGAAGAACCTTTCAAATGAGCTTGCACACGACCCCTATTCTCATTTAAAAAATTATCGATTGCGTCATCACGTCCAGATGGATGACGTCACTAGTATACCATATATGCCACAATATCATAACTTAAAAATAAAAATCGACCTGTTTCGGGATTTCTCCTTAAAGTTGCCGGTTTACGAAATAACGAATTTATTCCTTTCATTTGCACCATACTGTCATGTCGGTGGAAAATAGTGTCGCGCACGCTTGATTAGCAATTAAAAAACAAAGGAGTTTTGAATATTGTATTGCAATAAACTCTTCGGGATTTCATCAATCGATGTTTAAAGAATATCTACCTACCTTGGCAACATAGTTTTTGAGGGTTAAAAATGGCCGATTTCGCAATTTTTCAATTTTTAATCGCTTAGGTATATGTCAAAAACTATCATTTTTAGAGAAAAGTCACTAAAGACCTTTTCTGTTTGGAATGATCCAAAAAACCTAAAATATCTTTTTTCCATGCAAAAAAAATAATTTTAGGAAAAAAAACGTTTAAAAAATTTTTGACCACCTTTTGGTCGTGGCAACATGTAAATTTGTTAAAAGTAAGATTGTGCAAAAAATCCGAATCAGAATATTTTTCCTAGCGGATGCGCAGTTAGTCCAGAAAGCCACTGCGCATCCGCTAGGAAAAATATTCTAATTCGGATTTTTTGCACAATCTTACTCAAAAAGGACCCCTTTTAACAAATTTGCATGTTGCCAGGACCAAAAGTTGGTCAAAAATTTTTTAAACGTTTTTTTTTTGTTTTTTTCGTAAAATTATTTTTTTTGCATGGAACAAAATTTTTTTAGGTTTTTGGATCATTTCAAACAGAAAAGGTCTTTAGTGACTTTTCTCTAAAGTTGATAGTTTTTGACATATCAGCGATTAAAAATTGAAAAATTGCGAAATCGGCCATTTTTAACCCTCAAAAACTATGTGAAAAACTGAAAATTTGAATGTTGCCAAGGTAGGTAGATATTCTTTAAACATCGATTGATGAAATCCCGAAGAGTTTTTTGCAATACAATATTCAAAACTTCTTTGTTTCTTAATTGTTAATCAAGCGTGCGCGACACTATTTTCCACCGTTGCATGTGTATGCAGTATGGTGCAAATGAAAGGAATAAATTCGTTATTTCGTAAACCGGCGACTTTAAGGGAAAATCCCGAAACAGGTCGATTTTTATTTTTAAGTTATGATATTGTGACATATATGGTATACTAGTGACGTCATCCATCTGGGTGTGATGACGTAATCGATGATTTTTTTAAATGAGAATAGGGGTCGTGTGCTAGCTCATTTGAAAGGTTCTTCAATTCTCTATTCAGTAATATAAACATTTACATAATTATTTATACAGGGTGTCCAATAATTTAATTTTTTTGTCAATTTGCCAAATGATTTAATTTAATAAAAAAATTTTGGACACCCTGTATAAATAATTATGTACATGTTTATATTACTGAATAGAGAATTGAAGAACCTTTCAAATGAGCCAGCACACGACCCATATTCTCATTTAAAAAAATCATCGATTACGTCATCACGCCGAGATGGATGACGTCACTAGTATACTATATATGCCACAATACCATAACTTAAAAATAAAAACCGACCTGTTTTGGTATTTTTCCTTAAGGTCACCGGTTTACGAAATAACGAATTTATTCATTTATATTTAATACGGAAAATAGTGTCGCGCACGCTTGATTGGCAATTAAAAAACAAAGGGGTTTTTGATATTGTATTGCAAAAAACTCTTCGGGATTTTATCAATCGATGTTTAAAGAATATCTACCTACCTTGGCAACATTCAAATTTTCAGTTTTTCACATAGTTTTTGAGGGTTAAAAATGGCCGATTTCGCAATTTTTCAATTTTTAATCGCTTATATGTCAAAAACTATCAACTTTAGAGAAACGTCACTAAACACCTTTTCTGTTTGGAATGATCCAAAAAACCTAAAAAAAATTTGTTCCATGCAAAAAAAATAATTTTAGGAAAAAACAAAAAAAAAACGTTTAAAAAATTTTTGACCAACTTTTGGTCCTGGCAACATGCAAATTTGTTAAAAGGGGTCCTTTTTGAGTAAGATTGTGCAAAAAATCCGAATTAGAATATTTTTCCTAGCGGATGCGCAGTGGCTTTCTGGACTAAGTGGCTTTCTAGACTATGTTAGTATTTGTAAGTGTACTGTTTTTCCAAACCCTAACTGATTTCAACACCCTGGTGTCTACACACGCTAGCATCTGTAAATATGCGTCCCGGTGCTATAGTAAAAAGTACCCGCCTGCAAAACTGGCGTAGCAGCACTTTAGTTTTCTTTTAATGTAATTAGGTATATTTAATTTATTATTTCATATTTTGGCAATTGTACAGAATTTAGTAAAACACGATATAAATAGTTTAAAAAAGTTATCTCCTTGTTTCAATTTTTACCAAATTACCAATTACTAATAATTCGATGACATCGAAGTAGTTGGTTGGTAGCTCTTGGAGCCCGTTCACATGACAAGCGCTTAACGCGCTATTACAACTACATACTTTTATTTGAGGTCGTTTACATGCCAACGCGTGTTTTAATGACTTAAAACGCGCGTTAAGCACTTATCACGTGAACGCGGCCTTGTGTAAGAAGGGCCAGGGCCGTCTTAACCATACACGGCGCCGGGGTGCAGACTCATCTTGCGCCCTATTTTGTCAGAAGATTATACAGGTTAAAGGTACGCTAAAATTAAAACTAATTAGGTATGTTTGCTTTTTGATATTGTATTAAAAAACATGGTTTCAGTATTCAAAAAAGATCAATCTTATAACACTATACCATACTTTTCAAATATAGTATATCAAAGTCAACTTTTCTAGCTTTTAAGTTGGCAAAAGATTTGATTGATTCGGTGATATCTATTCTTACTTGCTTTTGTATACTTATTAAAGCCAGGTTTGTTAATCTGCTGGAAGAAAGCGGGACATCACGAAGAAGAAAGCGGGGTAGACCGCGAAGGTCATGGAATGAGAGCATCAGGAGATAAATGTATGACCGCAATTTACGAGAAGACGATGCCTTGAACAGAGAGGTTTGGCAAAGAATGACGGGAATACGGCAAGATGCTGTTAACAATTGAATAATTGTATGAACTGAACTGCTTGAACTCTATCAACTGCTTGAACTGGAATGATGATGCGGCTGTAGTTTCGTGTTGTAACGAAATTTAAAATGGTTATTCATTTGTGATTTACATTTACTCCGATTAGAGTACGAAGGGAACCATTCTCGTTGGAACTTTACCGCGCTGAGCAGATGGGACGTGAATTATAAATTGTAAAATTCCCTCATCTTCCTTAGTCTCAGCATCCATTATGGCTTGCAAATTGTAGAAGCCTCGGAGGTGTTACCAGAGAAGGTTCCCATTGTTTTCAGTCTGGTAGGATGTAGAATAACATTTTTGGATGTTGTTTTATGTGCTATTAGATTGAAAACTTAGTTTTTTGATAGCAGTTGCCGCTAGGGCATCCATGCCATTTCGTTCGTTGCAATCCGTGACTGCACGGCGGGGTTTGTCCTAGTTGGGTCAGAGAGAGCAGCATATGTGCCTCCTGATGAGAGACTAATAAGTTTTGAAACCAGTAGAGGTGCTTGATGCACTCTGATTGAACTGGAATGATGATGCGGCTGTAGTTTCGTGTTGTAACGAAATTGAAAATGGTGATTCATTTGTAATTGAATAATTATTGTACAGTACCCGTAAATAGATAGATAGTTTGTTAATCTCTTTTGGTCCATTGTTGAGCACAGATAATTTTTGATCAATGTAAAGGATCGTTTAAACACAGCGATAAATCAAACAACTTATCAAGGTCAATCGAGTTGTTGCAACTTATCATTGTGTGTAAACGGTGCATCGCACGACTTATCAAAGTTGGAGTTGGGTTGAAGGTGGTATCGCATTGAATCGCAGCGTCTAAACAGCGTTTCAACTTGTCATCACAACTAGTTGCTGTGACTTGTCGTTGTGTTTAAACGACGCTTAAGTTTAGAAAAAGACCTTTCTCCTTCAGCTATTGTTACTGGAAGTGTTAGATATATGTTTAGACATGTAGAAAGATTTGGGAAAACAGCGACTAAATTATTAGAATATCTAACTTAAAATATCGAGTGGAGTTGTGTCTATATTTATAAAAAATATTGGTAATAATTGTAACTAATGGATTAGATTTTCACCATCTATATCAGATATATTTCCACGCGCTTTTTTTTTGTAAATTTTAACATTGTTTTTTTTTTTAAGTTTTCTTCTCAGTTTCTCCAACTCAATATACCTACTTTCCACGAAAGAAAAATTATAATTATGTTCTCTCAACATTTCAAACCTTTCATTTAATTTTGCAATGGCAATGTCCAATAAATAATAATAGAAGTTAAATCTAAAATTTAGTTTTGGGTCTAAAAAGGGGCTTGTCTGCAGCCTCGTAATTGAAATGACTTTTTCGGGGACGTGGACGAACAGTTTTAGAAAAATTTAGTTTTGCAATCTAGTTTTTTAGGAATTGCTACCGAGTCAATTGATATCTGCTCAAACTCAGTGTCAGTGCGATTGTTGGTTAAATCTTTACTAACTTGATCAAGCATCTTCCAGCTTCCATAAACAGCTTCCGAAATAATAATATCGGTCGTTTGCACAGTTTTGCTGATAATATTAAAATTTGCTAAAATATTGTACCATGTCACGGCAGAGGCATTTATACAACCTTTGACTGGTTCCTCTTACTGGTAAATTTTGTAATGTTAAAATATAGTTATTTATGTATCAAGGGCATTAAATAGATGTTTATACCCTAAGGGCGATAAGCTTATACAAAACTGTATGTCATACCGGTTCATTGCATCAATTAAAGGTTTAGTTTT
Organism: Diabrotica virgifera virgifera; assembly: GCF_917563875.1. Lineage (NCBI taxonomy): Eukaryota > Metazoa > Arthropoda > Insecta > Coleoptera > Chrysomelidae > Diabrotica > Diabrotica virgifera. The sequence goes on from NC_065447.1 coordinate 174,171,953, forward strand.
ATTTTATATTAATTAGAAGTAATATTGTGTCGCTGCAGGTATTTAGTACCGTTGTTAGGAAAGTGATGTTGGTTAGCAATTTGTTATTAACGTAAACAAAGTTTTTCTATGTGACATTGTCAAAAAAAAGTCAGAATGTAAGAGAAATTCGATATTTCTGAAGTAATAGTAAAAAAAGCCAAAAAAGCGACTAACAATGGATGGCAGAAAATCATACTGAATGCGTAAATGTTTGATTTTTGTTGTTTCCTATTGCAATAATTTCTTTATTTCCGCGTGGGCATAAAATATACCATTATGTAGTTCGTAACTAAGTAATAAATACACAATATTAAACCGGTATGACATAAATATTATTATTTCGATAAATTCTACATATTTTTTTACAGAAATTAAGTGTGCCTTAATGAAGAAAATTAGGTTTTTGAAAATCAGTATTTATATTTTCCTATTATAAAAGATTATACCGCCATGCCACCTTTAAAAAATACCTACTACATAAAATATAATACATATTTCGAATGCGTCGTTTTTACATACATAGCTCCCCAAACGGCAATTATACTTTTGTCAGCAGAATAGTGGAGTCAATGAAGGTGGATATGAATTATTACCTCAGATTTCGTTGAACCTCCATCGATTTTTATAAAAATTGGTGAGTGATTAAAGGATACCTCAAGGAACAAAGGTGACATACTTGCGCTTTTTGCATTTTAGGGGTGAAATACACCCCTTTTTTAAAAATTATTTTTTAGATTCCTGAAAGTGCAGTCACTTTAAGTTTTCACTTCCTATTTTGTTAAATCTTCATTGATTTTCATGAAAATCGGTAAGTAGTTAGAGGATATCTCAAGTAATAAAAGATATATAGCATCAACTTGCGCTTTTGCATTTTAGGGATGTAATACACCCCTACTTTTTAAATTGTAAAAAATGCAGATTTCCGCATTATGGCGCAAGTAATCTCGTTTAATTAAGAAAAATAAATATTTTTTTATATATATGTGCATGAATTACATTTTTTTTAATTTTTCAAACCTTATAGCAACCAAAAATTCGAAAATTAACAAGTCGAAAATCACGAAAACCTTATTCTTCTATATTTCTGAAAGTGTAGTCACTGAATGTTTTCACCCACGATTTCTTTGAACCTTCATCGATTATCATGAAATTTGTTGATTAGTTAGAGCAGAGGTTCTCAATCTTTTTGAGTCAGGTACCACCAAATACTTTTTATTATTTTTGGCACCACCTAACTAAAATACCTGTCTAGCTAGGTGATCTAATTAACTATAATTGTGCCAGTGGTGGTGCTGATTTTGGCTGTTTTGAGTTTTGCGTACCACCTCAAATAATGAAATGTACCACCAGTGGTACATGTACCAGAGATTGAGAACCGCTGAGTTAGAGGATACTTCAAAAATCAAAAGTGATATGGCACCAAGTTGCGCTTTCTGCATTTTAGGGGTGAAATCCACCTTTTTTTTTTTAATGATAAAAATGCAGATTTCAGCATTCTGGCTCAAGCAATCTTGTTTAATTAAGTAAAATAAATATTTTTTTACATTTATGTGCATGATTTATAATTTTTAGTAAAAAAAATTAATCTTTTATATTTCCAAAAAGGCAGTCATTGAAGGTTTTCACCCCTGATTTCGTTGAACCTCCATCAATTTTCATGAAAATTGCTAAGTAGTTAGAGGATACCTCAAGAAACAAAAATTATGTGGTACCAACTTGCGCTTTTATCCTGGGGGTGGATGTTACCCCTTCTCATTGGTGAACACTATTTTATTAAAAATAACCCCATAATTAGATAGAGGAGTACATTCTAAGCAAACTTTCTTTTATCAAGTTTATAAATTTTTTATTTAAATAATATTTCATAATTTAATAAAATATTATTGGTACAGTAAAATCTGACAATAACGGCCACTAAAAATAGAAAACAATTGGCCGTTATAGAAATGTGGCCGCTAATGCTAGGTTTCCTTTTCCACAAATACATAAAATATAATTGAAAATTTATTTATTTTAGTAATTAAAGCAAATCTAATTAAATATAATTCTACAAACAAACGGAACATACTAAAACTAAATTCAATTTACTACAATATAAAACAATATCTATACGAAAAACAACTACAAGAAAAACAGAATTTTTGTTTGTTTTACATTTTTTTAGATAAACGAAACATACTAAAACTAATTTAATATAGGTAATACATAATATAAAACAACATACTATAGCTACTACGAAAAATACGCTTATCACTAAAGTATCGTCGTGCTTCCATGCTATATTCAACAAAACCAACTTGGTAGGTTTTAATTAGATATCGCAAATTACTTTGGCTGATTTTGGCTGCATATATATTATGTTTGAGGAATCCCTTTTTTTTTGTGAGACTGGATATAGGACATTTCTCAAGTATGAATTCACATTCATGGTATATCGTTGCTATACAGGGATAATAATCTGTGCAATGTTATGGTACAGGCTACGTTAAATATGAAGTAAATGTGGAAGATATACACTGGTTATTCATTTCAATTTAATTTGATTGTTTTTTAATCGTTTACAATATTTAAAATAATTAAATAAAGTTAGGGATTTCAAAAATAAATTCAGTTGTCACTGGCAGGGTGGGAAATAATAAAGTGCCATACAATAGCATTTCATTATAATGCTCATTACAGGCATTACAGGCTGCTCCGTTTGAGAAAACTCATACTCTCAAACTTTGAGAAAACACTCATTCAGTTTCGACCAACCCTGTATTAGCTAAAATTAAACGTTTTGCTAGATTAATAATTTTTAACAATAATAGATTATATTAAAAATCACTTGAACATAAATTGATTTTCTGATGTCAAATCACTACAATTATACAGGGGGTGAATATTGCTATGAAATTTGAAAATAAAAACGTAATTATCTTTTAAACTACTTCGTATAACATCACAAAACCTGATATTTTAAGAAATAAAACATAGAGGAGAATCCAAAAATGTAAAAATATACAGGGTGTTCCATTAAACAAAAGATAATTTTGTTTCAACCTGTCAATATGGGTGGCCCTGTATATTTGGAAATGTATTTAAATTCTGATATTATCTATGCCCCAATCTCACCTAAATAAACTTTTTTCGTATCTCCTACAACAAACGACTAATTGGACTTCCCACAACCTGTATACATACAAAATCTCCGCTATAAAATTTTTTCAAAGAAAATGTTATTGGTTGTTTTAAAATAACTCCGTTAAATTTTGAAATATGAGATTTATCTAAAAACCATTACAAAGCTAAGTAAAAGTTCTATAACACTGTATTAAACATAATTTTCTAAATCCTTTATTTTTTTTTAAATACAAGGTGAAAGGGCCCCGGTTACATGGTTCTCGCAGTAAAATTTATGTTTTAAATGTTTTTATCTCGGTTATTTTTTGTCGTAAAAAAATATTAAAAAAAGAAAAAGCTTAAATAAAGTTAAAACTAAAATTTTGTTCTCTACCATTTTTTAAGTATATCGAGAATTTTTGGAGTTATTATCAAAAGAAAATGAAATTCACGAAAATTTGAAAAATTCTAATTTTTTTTAATCGTATTTTTTTTCAAAAATATGCGTTCTAAACCGGTCAAAATTGTTGAAGTTATTACTCATGTTAAAATAAATCAAGTTTTAAATGGGTTACTATAAATTTTAATTTTTGTGGAAATGACGTATGTTTCATTTTTCATTCTTCCCTAAAAAATCTGAAAGGGTCCTTTTATTTCCATCATAACTTGCTTAATTTTGATGCTATCGACTACTTATGTAGCTTTTTGATAGTTACCTTTAAGTAGTTTATTAAAATGTTTAATATCTATATTTAACAAAGTGCATCGTTTTCCTGTTATTTAAGCTTGAATACTAAGATTTGAGTACTCGCGGAAAAAAAATATACATTCAATTGCATATAACTCACATTGTATATGTAATAAAGGATTTTTCGAATAAGGAGCTTATTTATTTTTATATTATCTTCGATTTTGGTAATAACAACTTTTTTGAAGAAACTTATGGTTTTTGAGTTATTTATGAAAAACTGCTTTAGAACATGGATTTTTTTCAGGAAAAATCAAAACTTTTGATCTTTAATAACTCAAAAACTATTGATTTATTGAAATACCTTTATATAACAAATTTTACTTATAATTTGTCCCTCTATCGATTAGTGGTATTATTTTTAATAAAATAATTTCCACCCCCGAGAAGGGGTGGCATCCCCCCCAGGGTAAAAGCGCAAGTTGGCACCATGTCACCTTTGTTTCTTGAGGTATCCTCTACATACTTACCAATTTTCATGAAAATCGATAGAGGTTCAACGAAATCGGAGGTGAAAACCTTCATTGACTCCACTAGAATCGGATACACTGATAATAATTTTTACAAAGATGGTGATTCATTATCACTGGACATTCAATATTGGTCAAAATAGTGTAGGCGTCACCTTTTTGAAATTATTGTGGGAATGATCTAAATAGGTTTCAAATTTCATAATCATAAATGCATATTTATCATAGTTGTAGTAAGCATTAATAGCGCTTGTAAAAAATATTGAAAGTGCACTTGTATGTTTTTGTTATATGTAGTTTTTTATGTACAAAATGCGCAAATTTGAGTCTAGCAAGTGTTCGGCTTGCGCGCGCCCCTTGGACTTGGCGCCCGGGTTCCTCGCACCCCTTGCACCCCCGGGTTAAGACGGCCCTGAGAAGGGCTTATTCTCCTTGTTTCAATTTTTAAAAAATTATCAATAGGAATATTAATATCTAATTATTTATTATAGATACTTATTATTTCTATTGAAATTATTAATGCTAGACTATCAAGTCACGTAAATTATCTGGCTAATTGGTCTTTACCAAAGCCATCAAATTAAAAAATAGTCACGTAGAGCCATATTTATTTATCGTTAAATATTTATTAATTAGGTACCTTTAATTTTATTTTGAAAATGAGCATTCGTCCCTAGCTACGCTTAATGGAGTCGTTAATAAAATAATAATTATATTAATGCTATTGCGAAATTTGGAAGAGATAAATGATTTAAGATTATAAATTTAAAATTTAATGGATTTTCTGGCATTTTAATGGTTGTATTAAAAATAACTTTAGATATCGAAATTGCATCGATTATTTCATTCATAGAGATTCTGACCAATAGAACCATTAGTCCATGTGGTGAGACCGCTCTCGTCTGGAAAAGATTTCTGATTCGGTTTCTTTGTGGATTCCTATTCAAAAATGTCCCCTTTAAACAAATCTAAAGGGTGCCGGGCGGAATTTTTGGGCAGAAATTGTTTAAACAACTTTTTTAAACAAATACAAAAGGTCACGTTTTTTTGTTCCGGAAGATAAATTTTTAAGTTTTGTGGGTCATTCTAAACAAGTAAGGTATCCCGTAAATTTTCTCAAAAATTGATAGTTTTCGAGTTATAGGCGATTTAAAATCTGAAAAATGTGAAAATACGCATTTTTGAGGCCTAAAAACTCATATCTAAATTAGTATTTTTGAGGTTGCCAGTTACTTAAATTTAAGTTTAAACATTCAGCCTCAAAATTCTAAGAGTGATTGTGTCTAACCTTAATTAAAACCGTCGTTTTTTAATTGTTAAATAATGCTTGTCCATCCGATTTTTTGCCGGTGCGGCACGCCCTATTTCAAAAATCTCCAATTTTCCTCCGAAAAATATTTTTTCTAGATTCTTTGGGACATTCTAAATAAAATAAGATTCTTGACATATTTATAAAAAGTTGGCAGTTTTAAAGTTTACAGTAAATCCAAAAATGCGTTTTTTGGCATTAATCGGATTTTAGATCGCTTATAACTTTAAAACTATTAACTTTTGGGAAAAATGTCAAGAAACTTATTTTACTTAGAATATCCCAAATAATCTAGAAAAAATATTTTTCGAAGGAAAATTGGAGATTTTTGAAATAGAGCACCGCACCGGCAAAAAAATCGGATGTACATGTATATTTAACAATTAAAACACAACGATTTAAAATGAAGGTTAGACGCAATCACTCTTCAGAATCTTGAAGCTGAATGTTTAAACTTCAATTTAAGTATCTGGCAACCTCAAAAATACTAATTTAAATATGAGTTTTTAGGCCTCGAAAATGCGTATTTCGCATTTTTCAGCAGTTTTTGAGAAAATTTACGAGTTCTTGTTTAGAATGACCCACAAAACTTAAAAATTTATCTTCCGGAGCAAAAAAACGTGTTCTTTTGTATTTGTTTAAAAATATTGTTTAAACAATTTCTGCTCAAAAATTCCGCCCGGCACCCTTCAGATTTGTTTAAAGGAGACATTTTTGAATAGGAATCCACAAAGGAAACGAATCAGAAATTTTTTCAGACGAGATTGGTCTCGTCCCAATCAGATTATTATTAGATTAGGAAGATCTACTTATAAATTATTATACTGAGAATAATTAAGTCTTTTGTTTCTGTTTAATTACGAGTTTTATAAATTTGACGACTGTCACATTTAAAAAAATTAACCAAAATCAATTTTTAGTGCTGCATCTAATGTCAAATTGTCACAACGGCAATAAAAATTGCCAATTTTAAGCGCTCGAGTGTAATTCGGTAAGATTATTTCACGAATAAAACTGTATTTTTAAAGAATTTGAACTATTTGATTGATATCTTCGTCTGAATATTTTTCCTGCTCTGTTCCAATATTGGGACAAATGACAGTTTCAATAAATATATTGAAAGTGGTATTCGACCAACATGTTTTATTTAAATTATTATGATTTCTTTGTTAAATCCACTCCATTGTAAGCCATCGCCTTTTCGTTCTTTTTCTTGCCAAATTTTTTAAAACCTTGTATGCTATCACTCCACACATGACATGCTTCTGCCACCAAAGTCTGCATATTCACCACTGAAGCAAATAAATATTTGCCGTGTAAACTCTCTTCACAATCGAGGCATGACCACAGTCGTAAAGTTACACCCACAACGCATCGCCACACACCACAGATTATCAGGCCTGTTGAGTTGCTCCCCCCCCCCCCCACTTGCAAAAATTAAAAAACAGATAGCGCTGATTTATGAGCTATTTATGAGCTTTCATCAGTGGCGGCTGGTCAGAGGAGGCAAGGGAGGCTTAGCCTCCCCATAATTTTTTTTACACATGCTACACTGTTTTGTTTACTTTGCTATTTTGCTTCGCGTTAGAGATATCGGAAAAAGTTATTTGAACAAGCTGTTACAAATGATGTTCTAACCGCCTGTTGAGTTGCTCCCCCCCCCCCACTTGCAAAACTTAAAAACAGATAGCGCTGATTTATGAGCTATTTATGAGCTTTCATCAGTGGCGGCTGGTCAGAGGAGGCAAGGGAGGCTTAGCCTCCCCATAATTTTTTTACACATGCTACACTGTTTTGTTTACTTTGCTATTTTGCTTCGCGTTAGAGATATCGGAAAAACTTATTTGAACAAGCTGTTACAAATGATGTTCTAACCACAAATACCAAATTTCATCACAAAATTCGCACTTTTAGTTTTTTCAGTTTGTAGTCAGGATCCTAAAACTGGAGCAGAGGCTGCTGACCAGAAAATCTCACTTGTTTGTTAATGCTCCGCGCAGCCCATCAGCGTTTACGAAGACCCTGTCTCCTTAGAGTTACATTATATGTAGTTTGGGCAAGGACGGCTGATCGGCCAGCAGCCTCCTCTGCAATTTTAGGATCCTCACTACAAATAATGAAAAAACTAAAAGTGCGAATTTTGTGATGAAATTTGGTATGTGGGGTTAGAATAATATTTGGAACAACTTGTTCAAATAACTTTTTCCGATATCTGTAATGCAAAGCAAAATATCGGTAATTTACCGTGTTTTTGATTCGCAGTAGGCCGCTTTTAGAATTACAAAAATTCAGTTGAGTATCTTAAAAAATGTGAACCTTCAACCTGTATGGACTGCAAAAGTTCAAATCTGTATTTATTTTGATATGCATATCTACTTACAGAGATAGAAATGTTAACAAATAAACGACACAAACTTTGGTAATACACTTTTACAATTTGATTAACTATTCTTAAAATAATATGATATTATGAAATTATGAATTATCATGATATTATAAAATGTAAATAAAAAATGGTCAAAAAAATGGGGCCTTAAATTAAATTTTTTTAGCGGATTTTTTTGCTAGTACAAATTTGTCTAGATATTTCACAGTTAGGTATAGCCTCCCTATTGTAAAAGTCACGAGCCGCCACTGGCTTTCTTATTCCGCAAATTAAAATTTTTGAGCTCGTTACGCTGAGCAGGAATTTAATATTTTAGTGGGGGGCTGACTCAGCCCCCCCCCTACTTAAAATAGGAATATTGAATCGATCTTTGCGGCAGAATTACGAGCTATTTATGAGCTCTTGAAATGATTAAAATGAATTAAATTAATTATTTTTGGCGACAACATATCGTTTAATAATTTATGAGCTCCCAAAATTCGCGCATTTAGATCATTAAATTGCAATTTCTTTTGTATAGTGCAGTCACTGAAGGTAAAAATCAACTATTACCTTCAATTTCGGTGAACCTTCATCGATTTTCACGAAAATTGGTGAGTGGTTAGAGGATACATCGGAAAAAATAATTTCTTTCAGCATGTTTCTCTTAAGTTTAATCTATTAAAGGGTTGTTTGGGGTGAAGGGGATGAGCTCAAAAATCGAAACTATATAATTTCAAGAGCTCATAAATAGCTCCTAATTCTGCCGCAAAGATAGATTCAATATCCCCATTTTTAAGTAGTGGGGAGGGCTGAGTCAGTCCCCCACTAAAATATTAAACTCCTGCTCAGTGTAACGAGCTCAAAATTTTTAATTTTTGGAATATGAAAGCTCATAAATAAGCGCTATTTGTGTTTTAATTTTTGCAAGTGGGGGGGGGGGCAGCTCAACACGGGTGATTATCATACCAACTGCGAAAACTAAAGATTATCACACTAACTTCGGAAATATTCTATAAGTTTTCGGTGCGGTTCAGCGGCGTGATTTTATGTGACAGTTTCTAAGCTGTAGTGCACGCTCATTCCTTTAATTACAAAAAATATTAAATTATCTATCGTCGTGCTTCGTTTCGTTGGTGGCCGGTTCGGTTTAGTGTACGCATACCTTAATCGTTTACTACTTTTTGCAAAACCTAAATAAAGATAAGCATACAATAAATAAGGAACAATGAACGTTTTTACTTCCATACCTTTACGATGCACTTCTGCTTAGGTACTTGATTCAAATAAACAATCATTTTATGATTAATAATTATTCGAGTAATTCCCAAATATTTCACAGCATGTGTATTTTAAAACTATGCTAACTTCTTTTAATTATTCTTTTTGTAAAAAAATTAAGTTTAAACGTGAATTTGTGGGTTTGACATTTGAATTAGGGCACAACATACCTAATCATATATTTTTTAATTATTGTATTTTAATCATTATCTACTCAATGCTAGTTGCTTATTTTAAAACCTTTTTATATACTTGGCTTCACTATACTTGTCACTATCTCTGAAAATTTTGTGATCCATTTTAAAGTGATCTGGATTTGTGATCCAGAGTTCTAGGCTACCTAGGCACCTGAAATTGTCAGAATAGCTCAGAACTTGCTAACAATGCAATATTTAGCTATTATATGGATAAATCTTCTTCTTCTTCTTCTTATTCTTCGTGCGACTAGGATTATTCCTGTTTGTCTGCCTCTTATTCTGTTTCAGTTGTTGTTGACTGTATTCTTGTTGTCTCATTGTCTTTCCACCTTTTCGGAGGCCTTCCAACGGGTTTCTGCTATACGGCTTGTTATTTTTACAGATGTTTGCTAATCTATCTGGTTCCATTCGGTTTACATGTTCGTTCCAGTTTTTCATTATGGATAAATCGATTTTTTTAATTTCAAACTATTTTAAAAATGTGAGTAAAGCAATGACATTTAGATTCCATTTTAAAGTACGTCAACAAATCGATAATTACAAATTGATGGTGGCTCAGGGGTAGAACATTAGACTGCAGATCGAGAGGTCCCGAGTTCGAAACCCGGCTGTTGCGTATCTTTTTTTAATTTTTTAAATAAATAATTCAAAGTTAATATACTTAAAGTTCCTATTTTATGAGTTAATTATTATATATAAATATTATATGTACGATTTAAAATATTTTCTTTGGTTTATATGAGTTTAAATCCGCTAGAGAAATTATGCCTCTAAAATAGTCGATTACAAAATTATTTTGACAGAAATTGAAACAAGAAAATAGTTTATACTTTTATATTGGGTCCTATAAATAATGAAAACGTTTTATTATAAAAAGTTCTTTTTTATAAAAGCGTAATTATTCTTATCTATATTTGCTAAATATCTTGTTTTATGGATTCGTATATATTTTCTCAAAATGTTTATTACTTCGATGTTTACATTTAAAAAATTAACACCACTTTTGTATGTTAACTTTTAATAATTATTAGTATTGTTTTCTCGAGTATTTACTGTTTAGTAGGTCGATAAGTACCTACTTGTTTTTTTATTGAAGTGTTTTGTATCGATTAGTGTAAAAGGTGAAAGGCAAAAGTTTATTGAATTTAAATGTACGTGCGCCCCACGTGTCTCGCCGAAATCGGGACCAAGGAGTTTTAAATAACCCTTTGTCCCATTTAGGTTAGGTAAGAAAAAAAGGCTTTCAAGAGTTTAACATTTACATTTGAAAATGGTGGATTTAACAAAAGCATATGACACATTATCCATTATTAAGCTGTGGGATCTGAGAATTATCAGAAACATTTATTACAATCAAACGGCCAAAATCAAAATAGAAGACCAGTTAACTGATAAAATTGCAATAGAGCGAGGAGTACGACAGTGCTGTATTTTGTCTCCACTACTATTCAATATTTATTCTGAATGGGTATTTAAGGAAGCTTTAGATGGTTGTGACACCATAACATTAGATATGCAGACGACACCATAGTTTTTGTCAATAATCTGAATGATTTACAGATAGGTATTAACAAATCGCATAACAGAACTCAGCAACAGATACGCACTAGGTCTTAACATAAAGAAGACCAAAAGTAAAAAAACAATACTAAACGCTCAATTTAAAATCAACCAACAGAATATCGAAACAGTCAAGCAATATATGTACATATCTGGGCAAAAATTTAAATAGCCAATGGGACCACTCAACAGAAATTAAACAGCGAATAATAAAAGCAAAAGCAGCATTCGTTAGAATGAAACCCATTTTCAACAGTCGAGACACATCATTAAAAACAAAATACCGTCTGTTGAAGTGCTACACATTCATAGTTCTGCTCTACGGAATCGGAGCGTGGACACTATCTGTTGCATCTATGAATCGGCTCGAAGTTTTGGAAATGTGGTGTTATAGGCGCATCTTACGCATATCCTAGGTTGACCGAGTTACTAATGTGGAAGTCCTGCATAGAATGGAGAAAGAGTGTGAAATTCTCATGGCCATCAAAACTAAAAAATTAGAATATCTAGGACATGTGATGAGAAATCAAGAACGTTACGGCCTTCTCCAACTGATTCTCCAAGGGAAGGTAAATGGAAAAAGCGGACCGGGAAGAAGACGCATTTCCTGGCTTCAAAATTTACGAAAGTGGTATAACACGACTACCACTGAATTGTTCCGCGCTGCGGTAAACAAAGTCAAGATAGCCATGATGATCGCCAACATCCGGAAGGGATAGGCGCTTTAAGAAGATGAAGAAGCTGTGGGAAATCGTAGAGAAAACTAATATATGTAAATATTACCCTCATTGATGCTCTGATAGGACTGTACAGAAACTCTTTTTCTAAGATTATATTGGGAAATAAAATAGTGGCAGGCTTTCTGGTCACTAAGGCTACGGCTCCACGGGCTGGAAATTGACGCTAGCAGTAGCCGCAAAACGAACTTAAGGTTCCACGGAACGGAATAGGAATAGCCGAACTGAACCGACTACGCAAAAGTCCTGTAGTCGGTACAGTTCGGCTATTCCTATTCCGTTCTGCGGAACCTTAAGTTCGTTTTGCGGCTACTGCTAGCGTCAATTTCCAGCCCGTGGAGCCGCAGCCTTAATGGTTCAGAAACAGATGCTGTATATGGTATATGTCTAGTATTATTCAATATGTCATTGATGATGCCCTGAGACAGTGGACACAGAAATGTAAGGGCATGGAACTGCCAAAAGGCGATACAACACACTAAACATTACCTTACGTACATGATGAAATTATTATTGCACAGAAGATGGAAAATTTGGACTATATATCAAGGAAACGTGTGTAAGAATATAGAAACTGAAGTATGAACGTCAGCATGGAAAAAGCACGGTACCTGTCTGTAAGAAGGGAAGAAATTACGGTAAAACTGGACCTAAACCAGGAATTGCAAGGAATACAAACATATTCTCAGGAACTAAGCTGACTAGGAAAGGATGAAATATAGAAAACTAAAAGAAGGATAAACAACTTAATATAAGTGATAGGGACTGAATTCGATTTTATACCAAACAGCCAAATTAAAATTTATTGTTCTCATTTCAGACTCTATGTTCAGAATCTCAATTTTAATGGAATCATATTTAACTCACATAAGGCCTGCTCCAAAGAGAGTGTAATAAATACAACTCACGTGGCGTTTAATATGTTTCAAAAGGTACAAAGGGATGAATCTAAAATACAATATTAAAACCGGTGCTTTAAGTAAAACTATTAAGTAGTGAAATGGACTTTTGGAGGAGAGTCTTAAGAAGATCCTCATTAGGAGCCAAATGAGACTACAAAGAAATATAATAGCAGATATAGAATAATAATAGCAGATATACAATAGAAGAAAGGAGAATATTAAAAAAATAATAAACTGCCACAGAGAAACAGAACATGGATGAAAGGCATCCATGGATAAGGCGATGTCTGAAAATAATCTTATGGAAGAAGATTGCCAAAATAGAAAGAAGTGGAAATTAGGAACGGAATAGTTATTTTCCTAACGAGTGCGGAAATTGGTACTTTCACGCACGTTTGCACGCACTGCCGTTGACCCGAACGACGCGATAGCGGAGTTCGGGCAAGCAGTCGAGTGCGGGGAAGACACTTTCCGCATGAGTTAGGAACAATATTTTTTCTAGGGCCGTACGTTTGGAAAAAAGCCACAAAAAAATAGAGTTAAATCAATTTTTATTTAGAAGTGAAAATACACAAAAATTAATTCTGTGACAAGGTTGTCAAAAGCAAACTTTCAATATAATGTGTTACCACCACGACGATATTGGTTTCGGTGACAACGATTCAAAACCATGGTAATTGCCTACTGATCTGACTTTTATTTATATAATTTTATTTCATCGAATTATCAGTAGTAATTGCACAAGAGCTCTAAAATTATTGAATTTTTCCCGAGTGGCACTTTCACAGTTTTCATTTCACGAAATTATGTCAAAATGTAACGAGGGCAAAAACGCTATATTATATTTAAGAGATCGAGTGCAATTTGTTGCGATTATTTTATGAATAAAACTGTTCAAAACCAAAATTTTATTGTAATTTATTTACGTAAGTACAAATTAGTACAATTAAACACACAGTTGTTATAAATATTTGACGGTAAAAAGTCATCACTTTTATAATTTTTAAAACATTAATTGTCATTAATGTCACTTAATGTATTTTTTCCTAGCAACAAAGGGCATCTGACGTAATATACTTGACGACGGGAAATTATCAAAAATTATCAATTTAATTTAGATTTCTGTAGCTTTCTATTGGTCAGAATCTCCTATGAATGAAATAATCAGTAGTAATTGCACAAGAGCTCTAAAATTATTGAATTTTTCCCGAGTGACACTTTGACATAATTTCTTAAACACTTTGACATAATGACTTAAATTAAAACTGTCAAAGTGTCACTCAGGAAAAATTCAATAATTTTAGAGCTCTTGTGCAATTACTACTGATTATTTCATTCATAGGAGATTCTGACCAATAGAAAGCTACAGCAATCTAAATTAAATTAATAATTTTTGACATTAATGACAATTAATGTTTTAAAAATTATAAAAGTGATGACTTTCAACCGTAAAATATTTATAACAACTGTGTGTTTAATTGTACTAATTTGTACTTACATAAATAAATTACAATAAAATTTTGGTTTTGAACAGTTTTATTCATGAAATAATCGCAACAAATTGCACTCGATCTCTAAAATTAATATCGGATTTTTGTCCTCGTGACACTTTGACATAATTTCACTCGACTTCGGGTCGTGAAATTAAAACTGTCAAAGTGTCACTCGGGAAAATTCAATAATTTTAGAGCTCTGGTGCAATTACTACTGATAATTCGATGAAATAAAATTATTTTGACATAATATTTAAAAGTCAGATCAGTAGGCAATTACAATGGTTTTGAATAGTTGTCATCGAAACCAATATCGTCGTCGTGGTAACCCATTATATTGAAAGTTTGGTTTTGACAACCTTGTCAAAGAATTAATTTGTGTATTTTTACTTCTAAATAAAAATTAATATAACTCTATTTTTTGTGGCTTTTTTCCAAACGTACGGCCGTAGAAAAAATATTGTTCCTAACTCATGCGGAAAGTGTCTTCCCCGCACTCGACTGCTTGCCCGAACTCCGCTATCGCGTCGTTCGGGTCAACGGCAGTCTCGTGCGTGAAAGTATCAATTTCCGCACTCGTTAGGAAAATAACTATTCCGTTCCTAATTTCCACTTCTTTCTATTTTGGCAATCTTCTTCCATAAGATTATTTTCAGACATCGCCTTATTCATGGATGCCTTTCATCCATGTTCTGTTTCTCTGTGGGCTTCTTGTTTATTATTTTTTTTTTTTGGATATTCTCCTTTCTTCTATTGTATATCTGCTATTATTATTCTATGTAGTCTCATTTGGCTCCTAATGAGGATCTTCTTGAGACTCTCCTCCAAAAGTCCATTTCACTACTTAATAGTTTTACTTAAACCACTGGTTTTAATATTGTATTTTAGATTCTTCTCTTTGTACTTTCTCGTAACACATTAAACGCCGCGTGAGTTGTATTTAACTCACACTCTCTTTGGACCAGGCGTTATGTGAGTTAAATATGATTCCATTAAAATTGAGATTCTGAACATAGAGTCTGAAGTGAAAACAAAAAATTTTAATTTGGCTGTTTGGTATAAAATCGAATTCAGTCCCTATTACTTATCAAGTTTATTATCCTTCTTTTAGTTTTCTATATTTCATCCTTTACTAGTCAGCTTAGTTCCTAAGAATATGTATTCCTTGCAATTCCTGGTTTAGGTCCAGTTTTATCGTAATTTCTTCCCTTCTTACAGATAGGCACCGTGCTTTTCCATACTGACCTTCATACTTCAGTGTCTATATTCTTACATACGTTTCCATGATATATGTATATTCCAAATTTTTCATCTTCTGTGCAATAATAATTTCATCATGTACGTAAGGTAACGTTGAGTGTGTTGTATCGCCTTTTGGCAGTTCCATGCTCATACATTTCTGTTTCTACTCTCTCAGGGCATCATCAATGACATATTGAATAATACTAGACATATACAGCATCTCTTTCTGAACCATTTAGTGACCAGAAAGCCTGCCAATATTTTATTTCCCAATATAATTTTAGAGGAAGAGTTTCCTACAGTTACCTACAGTTCTTTCAGAGCATCAATGAGGGTAAAATTTATATTAGTTTTCTCTACGATTTCCCACAGCTTCTTCTTCTTTTTAAAGTGTCTATCCGTTCTGGATGTTGGCGATCATTATGGCTATCTTGACTTTGTTTACCGTAGCGCGGAACAGTTCAGTGGTAGTCGTGTTATACCACTTTCATACATTTTGAAGCCAGGTGATGCGTCTTCTTCCCGGGCCTCTTTTACCATTTACCTTCCCTTGGAGAATTAGTTGGAGAAGACCGTAACGTTCTTGATTTCTCATTACATTTCCTAGGTATTCTAATTTTTTAGTTTTAATGGTCATGAGAATTTCACACACTTTTTCCATTCTACGCAGGACTTCCACATTAGTAATTCGGTCAACCCAGGATATACGTACGTAAGATGCGCCTATAACACCACATTTTGAAAGCTTCGAGGCGATTAATAGATGCAACAGTTAGTGTCTACGCTTCCATTCCGTAGAGGAGAACTGTGAATGTGTAGCACTTCAATAGACGGTATTTTGTTTTTAATATGTCTCGAGTGTTGAAAATAGGTTTCATTCTAACGAATGCTGCTTTTGCTTTTATTATCCGCTGTTTAATTTCTGTTGAGTGGTCCCATTGGCTATTTAAATTTTTGCCCAGATATGTATATTGCTCGACCATTTCGATATTCTGTTGGTTGACTGTAAGTTGAGCGTTTAGTATTGTTTTTTTACTTTTACTCCAGGCTGTGGGTGAAAAAACGTGATATAATTCAGGAATTTTTGAAACCTATCAGGTGTTGTAAAGGACGATGCCAGGAATAACTTCTACTAAAATGTGACCAAAAATATTGTGAGCTTTTTTTTTATTGCGATTTTCATTTGTTAAATTTGCAATTTTTAAAGATTTTTAATTTTGCAGCTTAGGATATTGATTGTAGAGAAAAACTTTTTTATAGAAAGTTGTAGTAAATTTAAAAACCTACAATTTGAGCTATGGTAAGTTTAATTTCGTTTATTGGTTATTGCAAAACAGCTTGCGAAAAGTCCAAAATGGCCGTTTTTTACAATTGCGTTATTTATTGTACTAATAATTTTTTTATTTTTTAAAGCTTTAAAATAAAGATCTTTCAATTCCAAACATAAAAAAAATTGTAAGGCCGGATTAACGAATTGGTTGCTTAGATATTATAAATTGTTTATCCCAAGAGGTCAAATGTCGAAGGCTATAACTTTTTGAAAAAAAATCGTAGAGAGTTGGTGAAACATCCAATCTCCTTCTAAAGAGTTATATTTTCATATTCTGATGTAAATAAATGCGTAAAACATTCTTAAACCTCTAATTTTTGGGTTTAAAAATAAGGGGGCAAATTTCGTTATAAACATTTAGAGCTGAAGCGGCCCTGTACATCCTATGAGTTTCTAACTTACAGATTATTGTTGTTGAAGACGAAACGAAGATTTATAAAAAAATAAAAAAATTTTACAACTGAAGCCGAGATAATTGTTTCTTTTTTCTTAAATCGTAGTGCCTTTATTTATAACAATTAAGAAATTATTTTACAGTCATTGACTAAAGAAAGACTTATATTATCTTAAAATAAAAATTATTATAAAATATAGTTACATTTAATTATTAAAAATTATTTTTAAAATCGGTGATTTTGCGAGCGGCCGAATTTTGCAAATTGCCCGGCTCGCTTCAAATCCGCGCTCGGAAAATTTTTACGTAACTTGTATTAAATTTTGACCGAAAACAATTTAATAATATTACCATTATAATATACAGTCTATTTACCACTGTATTTGTTTTTCTTGATAAACTTTTATATGTGAAATCTCATTTCTGAAGAAATAATATTACAAAAATAATACATATATATGAAATATATAACTATATTTTTAATTTTTTCATTGTTATATAAATATAATAATAATAATAATGTTACTTCTTATTATACAATATAAAACTTTTTCTTCTTGTAGTGACTATCCGTTTTGGATGTTGGCGACCATCATGGCAATTTGGCAAACCCCATTTGGAAACTGAGAACCAGGAAGGCGAAGGATTACCTTGCTAGAAAATTTACGTACGTCGTTCAACACAACAACTACAAATCTTTTTAGAGCAGCAGTACCGATTTAGTGTGCAAGTACAGATTGCCATGATGGTCGCCAACATCCAAAACGGATAGTCACTACAAGAAGAAAAAGTTTTATATTGTATAATACGAAGTAACATTATTATTATTATATTTACATAACAATGAAAAAATTAAAAATATGGTTATATATTTCATATGTATCATTTGTGTAATATTATTTCTTCAGAAATGAGATTTCACATATAAAAGTTTATCAAGAAAAACAAATGCAGTGGTAAATAGACTGTATATTATAATGGTGATATTATTAAATTGTTTTCGGTCAAAATTTAATACAAGTTACGTCAAAAATTTTCCGAGCGCGCGGATTTGAAGCGAGCCGGGTGATTTGCAAAATTCGGCCGCTCGCAAAAGCACCGATTTTAAAAATAATTTTTAATAATTAAATGTAACTATATTTTATAATAATTTTTATTTTAAGATAATATAAGTCTTTCTTTAGTCAATGACTGTAAAATAATTTCTTAATTGTTATAAATAAAGGCACTACGACTTAAGAAAAAAGAAACAATTACCTCGGCTTCAGTTGGTTGTAGAAAATTTTTATTTTTTTATAAATCTTCGTTTCAACAATAATCTATAAGTTAGAAACTCATAGGATGTACAGGGCCGCTTCAGCTCTAAATGTTTATAACGAAATTTGCCCCCTTATTTTCAAACCCAACATTTAGCTCGGCTTCAGTTGGTCGTAGAAATTTTTTATTTCTTTATAAATCTTCGTTTCGTCTTCAGCAACAATAATCTGTAAGTTAAAAACTCGTAGGGTGTACAGGGCCGCTTCAGCTCTAAATGTTTATAACGAAATTTGCCCCCTTATTTTCAAACCCAAAAATTAGAGGTTTAAAAATGTTTTACGCATTTATTTACATCAGAATATGAAAATATAACTCTTTAGAAGGAGATTGGATGTTTCACCAACTCTCTACGATTTTTTTTTTCAAAAAGTTATAGCCTTCGACATTTGACCTCTTGTGATAAACAGTTTATAAAATCTAATAACAAATTCGTTAATCCGGCCTTACAATTTTTTTTATGTTTGGAATTGAAAGATCTTCATTTTAAAGCTTTAAAAAATAAAGAAAAATTGTTTGTACAATAAATAACGCAATTGTAAAAAACGGCCATTTTGGACTTTCCCAGGCTGTTTTGCAATAACCAATAAACGAAATTAAACTCACCATAGCTCAAATTGTAGGTTTTTTAATTTACTACAACTTTCTATTAAAAAGTTTTTCTCTATAATCAATATCCTAAGCTGCAAAATTAAAAATCTTTAAAAATTGCAAATTTAACAAATGAAAATCACAATAAAAAAAACTCGCAATATTTTTTGTCACATTTTAGTAGAAGTTATTCCTGGCATCGTCCTTTACAACACCTGATAGGTTTCAAAAATTTCTGAATTATATCCTGAAATCGACCTATTTTTCACCCACAGCCTGGAGTATTTTGGTTTTCTTTATGTGTTGGAAGAGCTAGTGCGTCTATGGTGTCGTCTGCATATCTATGTAATGTTATTCAACCATTCACCGTTTATTAATATTCCTTCCACACAATAGTCCCAAAAGTATAAAGCTTCCTTAAATACCCATTCAGAATAAATATTGAATAGTAGTGGAGATAAAATACAGCCCTGTCGTACTCCTCGTTCTATTGCAATTTTATACCTAAGTTAACTGGTCTTCTATTTTGCTTTTGGCAGTTTGATTGTAATAAATGTTTCTGATAATTCTCAGAACCCACAGCTTAATAATGGATAATGTGTCATATGCTTTTGTTAAATCCACCATTATCAAATGTAAATGTTGTACTCTTGAAAACCTTTTTTCTAACTTAACCTAAATGGGACAAAGGAATTATTTATAACTCCTTGGTTCCGATTTCGGCGAGACACGTGAGGCTCACGTACATTAAAATTTAATAAACTTTTTAATTTAAGTCATTATGTCAAAGTGTTTAAGAAATTATGTCAAAGTGTCACGAGGGCAAAAATTCTGTATTAATTTTAGAGATCGAGTGCAATTTGTTGCGATTATTTCATGAATAAAACTGTTCAAAACCAAAATTTTATTGTAATTTATGTAAGTACAAATTAGTACAATTAAACACACAGTTGTTATAAATATTTGGCGGTTGAAAGTCATCATTTTTATAATTTTTAGAACATTAATTGTCATTAATGTCACTGAATGTATTTTTTCATAGCAACGAAGGGCATCTGACGTAATATACTTGACGACGGGAAATTATCAACAATTATCAGTTTAATTTTGATTTCGGTAGCTTTCTATTGGTCAGAATCTCCTATGAATGAAATAATCGCGCTAATTTCATTAAAACATGAACACAATAAGGTAAATTTGAAATAAATTAATAAATAATATCTAAATATTAGTTTATTGCATGTATTATAATATATTATAATGCCATATTACAAGGTATTTTACTTTCCCGCACGCCGTGCGGGAAAATTTACTTTCACGCACGCCGTGTGGGAAAGTGCAACATTCGGAAACGAAATGCTTGCGTGAAAGTGGCTCTTTTAGCACGGCCGTAGAAAAAGGCGTTTTACGTTATGAAAACCGTTACAATAAAAAAATTTTGCAGAGTGTTATCAATATTTAAACTGTTGCTTTAACTGCTCAAATCTCAAGGGATTTCCTTATCGTGTTTCAAGAAAAATGGTACATGAGTTTAACAATCTTTACTCTAGCTAGACTATCTTTGTTAGTGGAATTCGAACTTCTGTAATTATCATGAAGCAATAATGCATTAAATAAACAAATGTTCACATTAAGCTAATCTGCAAATGAGTGTCAAACCAGAAACAATCGGATGGTGAACCCAGTTAAATGACCCGCCGCATTCATATTTTATTAAAAAAACTAAGAAAATAATAACTCGATTAGATTATTAAATTGTAAATACAAACTAGCAGAACCAAAGGTTTCGATTTTGGGTCATTATATTACGTTATGCGTTATAAATATTCCTGCATTGCCATCATGTTTCATAAATTGTAATTTATCTTATCAGTTAATATTATTAGACAAAATAAACTGTTTTTTTTTTATTTTCTTAAAATTTTGATCAAACTCATGCCTCAGTTAATTTACAAGCTAAAGATTTACTTATGGTTTATTCTCATGTTTTGTCCTTTTAGCTCATATACGAGTACTCGTGGGCAGTACCCAATTTATAGAAATAAGTAAAGTACCCACAGATTGGTTAAATTACCAGAGAACGGCAGTTCTGGCCAGTGACGCACAACACGTCTACATGCGACACTATATATACACGAAATTTTCGATTTTCTAAATCTGACTGATTTGAAAATTGGGCCAAATCTCATCTTAAAGTTTAGTAAAAGACTCGCCCATCCATATGTCAACTCTCTATTTTGGTCCAAGGGTGTGGATTTTACGACCCTTCCCATTTAGGTCTGTTTTTCGTTCTTGTCCCTAAAAGTCCCAAAAATTTCAAAAATTTAAGTACGGCCTTTGCGGCTTCTGATAGTACTGATCATTACCTTTCTAACGCATGTCTAATTTTGAAAATCGGTTATACCATGGGTTATAAAGTTCAAAAGTTACCGAGCTCAGAAGTATGACACAATTTTTATTTAAAAAGGGGAAAATGTTTGTGGATATGTATGTATGTGTGTGGAAAAGTAATATCGATCTGAATTTTTCGTTCTGTGTTTCAAGAGGGGGTCAGGGCCGATTCAGAACCGGTGTAGTTTGTGACTTTTGACCACCCATAAGCCAGCTATAGGGCTACAGCTATAGGTAGATACAAAATGGCATATTTTTTGGGCGTGTATATCTTAGGTTCAAGGAAAGGCAGGAAAACTGAAAATACGCGAAATCAATAGCGATGACTTAAGCTTTCAAATGGTGCCTAAGCGGTCAAGATTATACCTACACACGGCTCAGTATAGCCGAAAAACTGAAGGACTAAACTTTGAAAATTTTGGTTTTTCGACAATTACTCAAAATTTCAACCTACGAATTGCGCCAATAACTGAGCGTTTGTAGGGCGACTCTAGATGTATCTAACGGTCTATACCACATATCTGGAAAAATTCTAATTTTTAAATTATAGGCTTCATAAGTATGATCAAATCTATTTCTTATGGGAAAAACGGTTTTTCAAGCTCAATAATTCCTGTAATACCTTCAGTTATCATACTTGACCTTGGATTTATCACATACTACTTGTCAATACGTTTCAAACTCATATTTAATGATCAAAATCGGTTAAGCCATTCAGAAGTTATCGACTTCCAATTAGGTATAATCCATTTAACCATTATCGCCGAAATGTTTCTGTAGTTGTAGGGGTTACGACGCTGTGATTTTTACGACCCTTGATAAGTCAATCCGAGTTCATTTACCGGCCATCCCAATATTTTTTCAGTCCATTTTGAATAGAAAACAGTCTAATGTACATTCGATGGACACTAGATCATTTGAGTGATAATGCTATAAAGGTGACCATTTATTACGCTTAACGTTGAATCCAGAAACATTACATTCAACTTCATACATTTAATTTATAAATAACTTTGAAAAACTCCTAATACAAGAATAAAAAACCGCTAAACGCCGTAAAAATGCGTGGCGCATACAATATTCCAGCTACAAAGGAGCTGATATGAATATTAGGTAGGTACGTGGTGCGAAAATGTATTTTCATTTTGGTAGAAAATAAAATTTTAGTTTTATTTTAAAATATGTTTTCATAATATTTGCTAAATTTAAAGTAAAACGCGCCGCAAAAGAGCTTCAAAATACAAACTCTATCAAAGTTACTCTTTTGTGGCGGGTTTTACTTCAAATTTAGCAAATATTATGGAAACATCTTTTAAAATAAAACTAAAATTTTATTTTCTACCAAAATGAAAATACATTTTCGCACCACGTACCTACCTAATAGTCCTGTCGCCAGTGGGGGTACAACGGCCTCCTTAATTCAGATGGACTTACCCGAGTATTTTTTATGTATTTTGACCCGTAGAACACGAATTTTTTGGGTAACAGTCGATCCGGATGTCGATAAGATTGTTATAGACAAAGAACTTGAGGAATCACATAACAGCGATTTTTCGCAAAACAAAACATTTTTTTGTATTTTTTAGATCAGTCTAAGCAAAAAATGTTTTTACAAGTTTTTTCGTAGGATGCATAGTTTTCGACATAAACGCGGTTGAACTTTCAAAAAATTGCAATTTTTGAACCTGAATAACTTTTGATTGAAAAATAAAATAGCAATTCTGCTTACCGCATTTGAAAGTTCAAGTCAAATTTTATGGGTTTTGATTACTTTCATTGCTAAAAATTAATTTTTTTATTGTTAAACAAAGCTATAAACACATAGTGATTGAATGCTGTTTTCAATGCATTTCTCATTTGAAATCGAACGAGTAGGCAAGTATACAGACAATTTCTACGTAGATTACGTACATTAAAACGCATGCATTGGGCACGGGAAACACTATGTGTTTATGGCTTTGTTTAGCAAATAAAAACTTAATTTCTAGCAATGCAAATAATCAAAACCGATTGAATTTGACTTGAACTTTCAAATGCAATAAGCAGAATTGCTATTTTATATTTTAATCAAAAGTTATTCGGGTTCAAAAATTGCACATTTTCGATTTTTTGAAAGTTTAACCGCGTTTATCTCGAAAACTATGCATCCTACGAAAAAGTTGTAAGACCATTTTTTTCTGAGAATCACCCAAAAAATACAAAATAATGTTTTGTTTTGCAAAAAATTGCTGTTATGTGATTCCTCAAGTTCTTTGTCTATAACAATCTTATCGACATACGGATCAACTGTTACCCAAAAAATTCGTGTTCTATGGGTCAAAATACATAAAAAAAAACTTGGGTAAGTCCATCTGAATTAAGGAGGCCGTTGTACCCCCCTGGCGACAGGACTATAATATTCATATTAAGTATTATATTGTATGGGCAACGCATTTTTACGGCGTTTAGCGGTTTTTTAAGGGAGTTAATCCTCCTCGCCCCAATGAATTGTATCACCCGAATGTCATTCTCTAGGGGTGAGCAAGTCTCTCAGGCTGGGTTAAATCACTATGCTTGCTTGCTTGCTTGCGGTTTTTTATTCTTGTGATCTGATAATACTAGTATTTAAAAGGGTAAATAAATATAAATTGGAATGGGCATTTATACTATAAATGGGCAAATAAAGGAGAAACGATAGACAACGAAAACCTCACGTTAATAGCAAAAGACAGAGAAGAATTGCAGAATAAGCTATTAGACCTAAATATCTAACAAAAACTAAATATCTCGCAAACGAATGTCTAGACGCAACTGAGAATATAACTATGGAGTATATAACTATAGTAGAGAAAAGGTTGAGTCGTAGATATACTTAGGAAAAAAAATCGGACTATCAAATATTTACCTAAAGGCTGATTTAAATAGATGTTCCCTAGCATGGGCAGCATTTGTAAGATTACAAACGGTATTTAAAGCAAACTTACAACCGGTATATAACTGAAACATGGGCTTTTAACAACAGTATAGTCCACAAACTTAAAGTAACTCAGACAGCTATAGAATGGAGAATGATCAACATTAAGCTTAGAGATCGCAAATCCAATGAAGAAATAAGAAGACGATCAAAAGTAAAAGATGCAATCCACAAGATTGACAAGTTAAAATAAAACTGGGTTCTTTATCTTTTGTCAGAGGATCAAAAAGTTGTTGTTATAGTGTACAGAACCTAGAGTGGATATTAGCGCAAACATGTATAATGAAACGTTGAACAAGCTCTATCAAGCAATAACAAGATAACGTCCTGGGAAGCTCTCATATAGTGTCATTTTTCTGCAGGACAATACTCGTATTTATACTGCCAAAGTAGTAAAATCAAATCTACAACTAAACACATCAAGGAAATTGGAACATCCCCTCGATGATCCCGATTTATTCGCTTGCAATTTTCACATCTTAGGGCTGTTGCAAGTCGCGTTAAAAGGTAATCATTTTCAGTCGGACAAAGAAGTAAAAAATAGTAAAAGAAGAACAAACAAAAATGAACCAGTTGATACTCTGCTTTGACACGACGATCGGACTCGGACAGGAAAAATATATAAAGAAGACAATAATAAAGGCTCACATTGCATTCAAGGCTTTAAACCAAATTTGTCAAACAAACAAAATTAAACCAAACAACTGAAATATCGGAGATAACAAAAATTAACCCTAGAACTGCACACTGGGGTCTGAAAAACCCAGGCGCATGAATCGTTCAATGTAACTTGCACATGTCTGCGTCTTTTGGCGATCCCTTGCTATGCACGTAAATTCAGAAAGAGCCGACTACGTTGGGAAACAGTCGCAGTCGCTGCGCCGCGAGTTGTTTCCTGTGACGCTTTTAGTGGAGCTGTGGGTACCTCGGACCCCAGTATGCAGTTAAAGGGTGTTAAAATTTCGAGGTGATTTTTTGTTATTTGCTAGTATGGCAGATTCTAAGAGAAAATATTAGCGTCCACTGACAACAAAAGAATTAAAGTGGGAAGCTGAAAACCTGTGGGCGAATGAAGATGAACCTGAGACCATCGAAGATGATTTTGGAGACTGATCACATGAAGACGATGATTATGTTCCTGAACATTAGTCTGTCACTGATAACGAACAAAGTGACGACGATAATGAAGAAGAACAAACAGAACCCAATACCTCGCAAAGAAATATCGCCAGTATACTGGGAAAAATTGTTTAGAACATCGAGCTCAATTATGTTATGTGTGTCAGAACCAAAGTTTAAGTGCCTGGCTAAGATTAAGAAATACATTTATGTTTTATTTTAGTTTAAAGGGCTTTTAAGAGACAAGTTTTATTTCGCTGGAATTTTGTTTAATTTTTTTGGTCATATCTCCATATTCTCCATATTTTTAAAAAAGTGTAATAAAAGCACTAGTTTGTGTATTTTCACGTTTATCAGATCTAATGAGAAATGTTTTTTTAAATAAACATATTTTGAAAATAAGATATTGTTGTTTATTGTTTTGTACTTCATACCGCAGAAAAAATAAATAAATAACATTTATTACTAAAAAAACAATTAGGTTTTTCGAGACCCCACTGTGCAGTCTACGTCAGATGAACGAACTGTGCTGTTCTAGGGTTAAGCATCAAAAGTATACTACTTTACGGAGCAGAAGCACGGAAACAGGATAACTATAACTAAAAAACCGCAAATAATAATGAAATAAAATATTTTAGTAGTTCCAAAATGACACAAAATCTAGGCATCGGATAAAAAAGTTTATTTGAAGAAAGTTTATTTTTTTGTTTTTCTTAATGGCGATACAGGCTCGTTTTTTAATATTGTACTTAATTAAAGAGTAATTTCCACATATTAATATATTTTTCAAATTGGGCTATGTACCGCCATTCTTTATTATATTACGAATACGTGTGCCAAATATCTCGAAAAAATATTCAAAATTACAGCCGCAATCTTGGAACGCGTTTTCGCTACCTGTTGATCGCTACTGTATCCTCTTAAGGAAAGATCAAAATAACATAACTTGAAAATCAACATGAGGGGAAAAGAAAGAGGGGAAGATCGGACAATAACTGGAAAATAACTACAATCGGAGAACAGGAAAAAATTTGACTCAGATGTTAAAAACAGAGCAAGAAGTAGAAGAGAATGGAAAGAATTAATACAGAGTTTATCCAGACAGTGAACAAGAAATAAGATGCGCCGCACCCAGCTAGCCAGCCAGAGAGAGAGAGAGAGATACCATTTGATAAAATACACAGTTGAGAAAACATATTTTACCAATCGTCCGCAACTCTTTTTATATTTGGATAAAAATAACCAATCACTAAATTGTTACATAAGTTTTACAGCAAACACTTCAATATACATACTGATAAGGTCTCCAATCGCTACATTTGACTTTCACAGTATATACTTATTTAAATCTGTTTACAAAAATTTTGTTAAAAATTTGCAGAAATGATCAGTTTTATTTATATTCCGTTCATCAGAAAAGAAAGAAGTCAGCAAACTTATCATCGATGGCGATTTAGGTGAACTTCAATTCCAAGCTTACTGGAAGCTATTTAACGATGTTAGGAAGATCCTTTTATTATGATAATAAATCTAGAGTTTACCCTTGCAAAACTTCATCATTGTTCTTAGGTATTGTCACATCAATTAGTGTTGTTTGTACCATTTATTGACTAGTATGAGATCTGGTGTATTATGCGCCACTGGTTGTTCTGTTAGTACAGTGTAATACCAGTATATTATATGTAGATTTTACTTATTTGTCATTTTCAAGCATACTGTTTAGGGACATTTTGATAGTAAACAAGATGGTTGGTTTGGGGAAGTCTTTCAATCTTCATTTTTTCAGCTATCTCTTGATGAAGAATTTTTCTTACTGAGTCATGTCATTCCTTGTATCCAACTGCAAATACCCAGCAGCCACATGTAAGATGATTTAAGGTAATTTTTCAACCAATAATTTGACGCTCCATTGTCAACATAGTCTGGGCTGATTTCATTAAGGTGTCGCCCATACGGAGGTTTAACCATCTTTAGGAAGATGTTACGCCGTTATAATGCCGTGTGAAAAGCATTATAACATACAGCTGCGAAGTATGGCCTATTAAGAAAAAATCAAAACAAATGTTAGAGGTCACCGAAATGGATTTCTGGAGAAGAGCTGCAGGAAGATCAAGAAGAGAACATCTCACCAATGAACGGATACGAGAAATAATGAAGATAACACATGACGAAATCAACGAAATACAACTAAGATGATTTGGTCACGTACAAAGAATGCATGCGGACAGAATCCCAAAAGAAGTACAAAACTGGAAACCGCAAGGTAGAAGAAGAATAGGTAGACCGAGAAAATTGGCAGGCAGGGATAAAAAAAGCCATGGATGAAGGAGGTCTGCAAGTAGGCCAATGTACGGACAGAGAGGAATGGTGAATGGGAATCGGAAGACGGAGAACGTTGTAAACCGATAGTACCTATATACAAAGAGGTTCTAAATTTTGAAATAAATTAATTTTTTCGAGAATAGGCTACTTTGGAGATTTTTTTTAAATTATATCTTTTTGACATATATGTCAAAATTGAATAACCTTTCAAACGAGTTTCCACGCGACCCCTATTCCCATTAAAAAAAAATCATCGATTAAGTCATCACGCCCAAATGAATGACGTCACTATTATGTATATGCCAAAAAATCATAATTCAAAAATAAAAATCGACATGTTCCGGGATTTTTCTCCAAAGCGACCTATTCTTGGAAAAAATGAATTTATTCCATAATTTTGAACTTCTATATATAGGAAGTTGTTTATACACTTGTCTGTTTCTCTTAGTTTAAGAGGTGTTGTGTCAATAGCATAGATATGATGTCCGAAAAATAGCGTAACACGGAGCAGTTCGGGTCGGTGGTCTATCTATCTCTCTCTACCGGCGCTTAGCTTTCTCTCTCTAGCATATGATGGCCGCCGCCTCTGTGTCTGTGTCGTTGTATTACTCACACCTCTTGGTAGACATGCTCATACTCGCACGACAGACAAATATAGCTAGACCACTCTACTTGATATTGGCGTTACACCCCGATGCATTGAGTGGCATATCCCTAGCCTGGTTTATTGTTAACATGTCTCTGGTTGTGTCATCTACTGTGCCAATCGCGCCATGTAAATTAGAAATGTCTCGATCTGCACCTGGAAACATGTTCATTATCTTTTTATTATATTCATCCATTGACATTTGAAAACTTTATATAATATTATTATGTATGGTGGTTGATTATAAATCTAAAAATCAAACTGCGAGTGTTTTATATAGGGATTTTCATCGATTGTCATTTGTTTCGAGCTTCTGTCATGTGTCACATAATATTAATATATCCCCAGGCAACCAAGAGACGTCAATAACGTCGAGGAAACGTCAGTTTTTGGTTGAATATACACACGTGGTTGAACATTACGTCATACCGACGTCTTTTGTAGGTGATTTTAAATACGTAAAATTAATGACGTTAAAATACGTTTAAAAGACGTTTTCATTTCAGACTGCCGGCTGACGTCACGAAATTGCTAGAAGCTTAAAAGTTACAAAACAAAGGTTATAGGTCATGTTTGTATCGTCGTTTCATTTCATTGTTTGACGTCGTATTTTGCCTATTTTGGATTCATTTGGATTTTGTTGGCTGTTTTTTGTGTATTTTTTAAAACTTTTGTTTGTCATTTGTGAATTTTATAAATTTACCACAATGCAAAGTGATTATTTAAAGAAATTATTATTGGAAAGATGAAGTTTTCGATCCTAATAGCATTATTAATAATAATTAGAAAATATTAAAATATTACTAAAAGATTTTTAAATCGAAAACTTATTGGTCCATTTCCTTGGTAACACAAAGGAGAACAAGCCTACATTCTTTCCGATGAGGCTCCAATAAGAGCCGAAAATCGCGATTCAAGGGACTGGACTGCGCTCCGTATTCTAATTGAAAAGTAAGATTGTTTTGCCTTCGCATTGCAACTGAATAAAAAATAAAATTTTTATTTTATTTTTATTATTGGAAACTCCAAATGTTGGAGAAAAAGGTAGGCAAAACAATTTTTATTTACTGTTCATTTTTCCCTGATATTGATCAATAATGATGAATTTTGCAAGCAAGAACATTATTTCTTTTATTGTTTTAGATATTCATTGAAGCTGAAAATAATTGGAGATTTAGATCCAAATACAATTCAGTCATCAAAATTGGATTTTACAGTAAAGTGCATATTCCACCAATTACTATTATAATGCTATTATAGATACATATTTATACATATCTGGTAGACTCTCACAGTTACTACTTTAAGCAGCAGATGAAAGCATACAAAAGCCTTCAGGCACATAAAAGCCTTCACAACTGGATTTGTTTTGAAAGCTGGAGTAAAAATTGTTAATGATTTCTATATTATTGTTGGAAAGGTATGCCTTTATTTTATTTATTCACCATTAAGAAATATATGGATAACAGTATTAGTGTCTTTTGGATAAATTGGTTTTAAGTATTAGATTTATTTACGTTTATATATCTGTATGAAACCAGACATATTGTCGTCCTAATTTGTAAACTGTGTAACTCCATATTTCTCTGAAAATGAGTTATTACTGCCATTTATTTGAAAAAATCCTTACTCGTTTAAAAAAGGATGCACATGCATATTTTTACCAGAAGAGTAAATAGTGACCTCTTCGTATACACCGTATCTCCCTTGCGGCAAATTTAGTATGAAAAATATGTAATTCCCCAGTTTGTCATACCACACGACTGGTCTCACTGTTTAGAAAGTGATATTTTCAAGAAAAAGTTGGTGGTAAATAACATTAAATACGCATTAAAAATATAGGTACAAATGTTAGTGATATGTGTACATATCTATAAAATATTCCATTTCAGCATCCTATCTTTTAAAATGGGAGATACGTAGTATTCACATTAGTCATATTTAGAGAAATAGTTTTTTGTGTCTCCTGTAAAATTTGGATAAATGGAGTTCGCAGTTTACAGATTAGGTCGACGACATGTAATTGCTATGATAGAAAAGAGAATAATAAACAGTCATGATTGTTTGTTCTAAAATTATATTATATGAATGTCTGATTTTAAAATAATCTCAATCATTGTAAAGAACGCAAATACTCTAATAAAAATAAATTTTTGTAGTTAAAGCATTCCTTCAAAGATAAAATATGGGTGATAGCCAGTTCCAATGGCATAGCAAATGCACATTGTATGTGTCTGGCCGGTAATAGTCAAGTTTGCAGCCATATTGCAGCAATCTTATTTGCAGCTGAGTATGCCCAGAGCAAGACAGAAGAAAAAGAACCCAATGTATGTACAGATGTTACAGCTATGTACATTCTCTGATGAAAAAATAATGAGTTTTGAAACTGTTCAGTCAGAGTGCTTGTTGCGCTCTCCAAACGAACTGAAATGTAAGATGGCTTTGGCTTCATGTTGCAGCGGTATGAAAATGGTTATTCATTTTTAATTATAATGTACTTCTTCATCATGAGTGTTTATGTATTAGTCTTTTAAGTGTATATTATCAGATAGCACGTGTAAATCCTTTTTATCATTTTAATTTGGTCATTACAGTCCCTTAATCAAAAAATATATTTTTCAGGTGTCTGTAGATCTTTTTGTATGCAAAAATGTGTAATAATTATTTGAAATCAATTTGAGGATTATACGAGTATGGAAATATATGTGAGAACACAGACTATTATAGTTTTGTCCTATTTTTTATCATTCAATCCTCTTCCTTAAAATTTATAAATATAAAGCAGATAGTTTTCATTGAAATTCAATATATTGGGTCTTATTTGTATGTGTTCATTTCTGACTAAAGGTACGATTCCGACAACGACTGCAGACGGCAACTGCAAACATCAATTGCAGTTGTCAGTGTTACGGACGTTACTACTTTGCACTATTTATTTGTCTGAGACTGATTCCGACATCTGACTGCAACTGCTGTCCGGCAGAACGTCAGTTGCTAATAATTATGCAAATTAATAGTGCAAAATAATGACGTATGTCATGGTGACAACTGTAACTGCCGTCTGCAGTCGTTGTCGGAATCGTACCTTTAAAGTGTGTGGTATAATTATATATATTATATAACTTAAATGGTTAAAACTTAAGTTTGTTATTAAATTGTGACTTAAATGTTTAATTTGTTAATAAATGATTTATTAGTTTATATGTTGTTTCAGTTTTGACGCAGTAGGTAAATAAAATATAAAAAGTGAAAATTCTATGTATGTTATATATGTTGCATTGAGGATATTGTAATTCTATGCATTTTAACGAGCCATCATTTAATTATTGTGTATTTCTAAAACCATAAAATGAAAAATAAATCTAGAAAACGACGCAAAATCGACGCAAAAACTACGTTTTTCATATCAAGTATTTAAAACGTGATAAAAATGACGTGAAGTATGGTGGGACATATGTGTGATAAACTGACGTCGTTTGGTGATAATTATGACGTTTTTTCAACGTTTTGTAAACGTTATTTGGTTGCCTGGGTCTACGCCATACGTCTTGGTTTGTATCATCGGTATATTTTACCAATAACGTAGATATGATAATATTATGTGACACATGACAGAAGCTCGAAACAAATGACTGAATGAAAAGCCCTATTGATTTCGTTTAGAAATACTATTTTTTAAACACAAAGAAATACATAGATACCTATGTATATAAGACAAGTCAAAAGTCAAAATGAGGACTCCATAGGTAATTGACTATATACTAGTTTAAAGCAATGATAGAAGAAAAAGAATGGTTACAGCAATACACAGAGGGTACGAAATAAGCAGCGACCATTAAATGGTCGTACCTACCTAAGATACGAGAAGAAATAAAATAAGGAAAAACCAAGTACAGAAAAGGAAAAACTAATTAAAAAAGAGACGACAAACACGTATAAGCTAAGAAACAAAGGAATAGCAAAAATATTTTTGAGAAAAAGTAATCAAAAATTTTAAAACAACACAACAAACAAAGCAATAATGATATATAAACAATTTATGGAACAACTATATATAAGGAACTACTGAAGACAGCTAAGGAAGTATGTGGAAAAAGTAAATATACTCAACAAAGAAACAGCAACGTGGTGGTCCGATGAAATAAAACGGCAAGAAAAAGTAAAGAAAGAAGCTTGATAATTTGAAAATTGGAGATAAAGTGAAAGAAGAAAGCAAAGTTAGCCAAAAGCTATTCTTTAGCATTCTGAAGACGATAAGAACACAAAATAAATCAAGAAATATACTGCATTAAAGACAAAAATGGAGAATTAATAACAGAAACAAAATAAATGGTTAAAGTATCAAAACAACACTTTGAAGAACTATTAACAGATATAAACCAAGACGACATTAATGAAGAACAAAATAAGAGAAAAAGTGTTACTAAAAATAATGAATTATATGTGGAAAAATGAAAATATTCCGGAATATTTGACAATATACCTATAGAAAGATAATAGTGTACCCATATACAAAAAGTAGATAGAAGAGAGTGTGATAACTACCGAGAATTGACGTTGCTCTGTACATATATGAAACTCTTCAAAAAATAATAAACAAACGATTAAGAATAACGACAGAACACATACTAGACGAAGCACAAAGTGGATTTAGAAGTGGTAGGAGTATACAGGATCATATATTTACTTTAAAACAGATAACAGAAAAAGCGATGCAAGAGAAAAAGAAATTATACGTAGCATTTCGTGATCTGGAAAAAGTCTTCGATAAAGTACCAAGACAGAAACTATGGAAAATGCTTAGAGAAAAAGGAATGGACAACAAGCTACTAAGAATGATACAAAAATATAGAATGAGAATAATGTCGTAATTATTAATAATTCAACATCAGATACGTTTACAATAAAGTAAAGAGGTTTAAGACAGGGAGAGCACCTAGTCCATCACTATTTCTAATACCTATATGGAAGAAATTATTATAAAATGCACAACAAGGAGTAAAAAATTGAATGTATGTATAGAAATCTACAAAGAATGGAAATGGCAAAAGGAGCATTTGCTGACGATCTTTTGCTAATTGTAAAAAAATGAAAAAGAACTTCAGAACAATTTGGAAATATGAAAAGAAGTACTTAACGACAACGGAATGAAGATAAATATCAACAAAACAACAGATATGTAGATAGGAGAAACAAGAGAAGAACTTAATATCGAAATTGAAGAAACAAAAATAGAGCCAGTTAAAGCTTTTACATTCTTATGAGTAATATTAAATAAACAGGGTCTCTAGAATATGAAATCAATAGCAGAGTAGAGAAAATGCTGTAAATGCAGAAATTTTTTAGAATCAAATTAAACCTTACACCTTACACCAGCGTTTCCCAAATGGTGGGTCGCGACCCGATACAGGGCCACGAAAGCAAAACTGGAGGTAAATCTGAAGGAATGTTTTTCCTCCAACCACAGCAACCAATCATGGACAAGGAATGCATTTACAATGGATAGGACTTCTGGATTTAGATATTGAGTCAGTTATTGAACTATCGTGTGATAGGGCACTCAGAGACATATTTGACCAAATACAATCGATATATTTTTAGCTGTCTTGCCGCCAGGAGTACTCAGTTTTAACAGAAAAAGCGATAAAGTTTCTAATTCTTTTTGTTACTTTCTAATTTGAAGTGTGAGGCAGAGTTTTCAATACTAGTATTCCGGTAGGTGTGTTGCTGGAATTAATTGAAATGAATATAATAAAACGAACGGTAAATATTTATTTATTTTCGTAACAAAAGGTATTTGCGCTTAGGTCTCTCTCGAAAAAGGGCCGAACGATTTGTGTGTGATTCGTTCACCCGCTGCGCTGTGTCGTGACTGTTAAGAAAAGCCACAATCGATTATATCGATGTTATGCCTTCCTACAATATGGTCCGGAGAGGACAATACATCACTCCGATCTGACACATAAAAACAGACACACTTCTGCAGTTTTAGAAACGAATGCCATGTCCCAAAGTGAGTTGTTGACATAATGGTCTGATATGGTAATTAATTTATGAGGACTTCAGTTTGTTAAACTGCCACTCCAAAAACATATGGTCAGGGGATGCATTCGTTTCGTAAAACCATGTCTTTCTTAGCGTCTGTTTTGTATATTAACGGTGACTTTATATGACCCATATTATTTCGTTTTGAGAAAAAATATTAAAATTAAAATTAGCAAAAATAGTAATTAGAGCGTATTGCTATACACCCCCCTCCGAGAGACTAAGACGATAGATAATACATAATATATACAAATTATAATGAAAAATGAAAATAGATAAAAAAAACAATGCAAAGTTTATACGAGGAGAAAGAAAAAAATCACTTGATTCACTGTGAACTGACACTTTCTTGGTAACTTCCAGTAAATCTTGCTTTCCTCTTCGGTCTGTTGTTTGTTTTCTCACTTAAAAAAGTTTGCAGTTCTGGATCAGTTTCTTGTCAGTGCTTCTAGAGGTAAGTCAGTGATGTCGATATCTTTCTTGATGCTATCGACTCGAGATAGTGCGTCTGCCACAATATTTGTTTATCCAAAAATGTGCTGAATGTTAGTGCAAAACTGTCCTATATAGTCTAAATATCTAAACTGTCTAAGACTACATTTATCTAGTTTCTGAGTAAAGGCGAAGGTGATTGGTTTCTGGTCTGTGTATATCGTTATGTCCTTGCCTTCGATCATATGTCTGAAGTGTTTTATGGCTAGATATATAGCTAATAGTTCTCTGTCGTATGCACTATACAAGAATAAAAAAACCGCTAAACGCCGTAAAAATGAGTGGCGCATAAAATATTCCAGCTACAAAAGATCTGATATGAATGTTACGTGGCGCGAAAATGGATTTTCATTTGATGCAAAACAAAATTTTAGTTTTCTTTTAAAATATTTTTCCATAATATTTGCTAAATTTGAAGTAAACGCGCCACAAAAGAGTAACTTTGATACAGTTTGAATTTTGAAACTCTTTTGTGGCGCGTTTACTTCAAATTTAGCAAATATTATGGAAAAATATTTTAAAATAAAACTAAAATTTTGTTTTGCATCAAATGAAAATCCATTTTCGCGCCACGTAACATTCATATCAGATTTTTTGTAGCTGGAGTATTTTATGCGCCACTCATTTTTATGGCGTTTAGCGGTTTTTTATTCTTGTATCAGGAGTTTTTTAAAGTTATTTATAAATTAAATGTATGAAGTTGAATGCAATGTTCCTCCATTACACATCAAGCTTTATAAATTGTCACCTTTATTGCATTATCTCCCAAATGATCTAGTGTCCATCGAATGTACACTAGATTTTTTTCTATTCGAAATAGATTGAAAAAAAAATATATTGAGATGGCCGGTAAATGAAGTCGGATTGTCCGTTGCCAGATCAAATTTAGCGTCGTAACCACTACAACTACATAAACCATTTGGGGAATAATCGTTAATTGGAGTATACTTTTGTATCTTAATAACTTCTAAACGGCTTAACTGATTTTGATCAGTAAACATGAGTTTGAAACGTATTAACCAGTAGTATCTGATAGATCTAAGGTCAAGTATGATAACTGAAGCTATTACAGGAATTATTGAGCTTTCGCAACCGTTTTTACCACAGGAAATAAATTTTATCATATTTATGAAGAGATTATATAGATTTTATCATAAAAATTCGAATTTTCCCGGATATGAGGTAGGCATCGTTAGATTCGTCTTGAGTCCTTCTACAAACGCTAAGTTATTGGCGTAATTCGTACGTTGAATTGTTGAGTAATTGTCGAAAAGCCAAAATTTTCAAAGTTTAGTTTTTCAGTTTTTCGGCTATACTGAGCCGTGTATATGTCTGATACTGACGGCTTGGACACCATTTGAAAGCTTAAGTCAACACTATTGATTTGATGTATTTGCGGTTCTCCTGCCTCTTCGTGATCCGAATATACCCCCAAAAAATATGCCGTTTTCTACCTACCAAGTCCTATAGCTGGCTTATGGGTGGTCAAAAGTAACAAAATACACCGGTTCTAAATCGGCCCTGACCCCCTCTTTAAACACAGAGAAAAATATCAAATCGGTTTAACTTTCAAACACACATCCATACATATCCACAAACATTTTCCCTTTTTTAAATAAAAATTGAGTCACATTTCTAAGCTCTATAACTTTTGAATGGTATAACCGATTTTCAAAATTAGACATGCGTTGGAAAGGTAATGATCAGTTCTATTAGAAGCCGTAAAGGTTGGACAAGTTTTTAAACTTTTTGAGAGTTTTGGTGACGAGAACCAAAAAGAGGCCCTAAATAGGAAGGGCCGTAAAATCTACACCCTTATACCAAAATCGATGGTTGACACATAAATGGGTGTCTTTTCTGAACTTTAAGATGGGAGTTGGCCCAATTTTCAATTCAGTCAAATTTAGAAAATCGAAAATTTTGTGTATATATAGTGTCGCGTGTAGGGTGGTGTGGGTGTGCGCCACTGGCGAGAACTGCCGTCCTCTGGTAATGTTTAAAATTAGACATGCGTTGGAAAGGTAATGATCAGTACTGTTAGAAGCCGCAAAAGTCGGACTTAAATTTTCGAAGTTTTTGGGAGGTTTGGGGACCAAAACGAAAAACAGACCCTAAATAGGAAGGGTCGTAAAATCGACACCCTTGGACCAAAATGGATGGATGACATATGAATGGGTGAGTCTTTTTCTGAACTTGAAGATGGGAGTTGGCAAAATTTTCAATTCAGTCAGATTTAGAAAATTGAAAATTTCGTATATATAATAGTGTCGCGTGTAGGGGGGTGATTTCTGCGCCACTGGCGAGAACTGCCGTTATCTGGTAATCTTTTCGATATAAAACTAACAGCTTCGATAACTAATAAATCTAAAACTATTAATTTTATCAAAAAAATGTATAATGAACATTTCTTGCTGATAATTAATATTTTTACCAGCATTTGCGGTCAAAATATAAAAAAAATTCCACCCTCGAGAAGAGGTGGCAACCACCCCATGGTAAAAGCGTCTTTCGGCATCATATAGATTTTGATACTTGGACTATCCACTACTTATTATCAAATTTTTAAGCAAATCTATCCATTCTGTAAAAATTGCGAAGTGAAAAATTTCTGTTCCTGGACTAATTATACTTTTGGAGCTCTATAACTTCTGAACGGCTTACCTGATGTTGATCACTAAACATGAATTTGAAACGTATTGACAAGTAGTATCTGATGCATCCAAGATCGAGTATGATAACTGAACGTATTACGGGAATTATTGAGCTTGAAAAACCGTTTTTTCCCATAAGAAATAGATTTGATCATAATTATGAAGCCTATAACTTAAAAATTCGAATTTTTCCAGATATAAGGTATACACCGTTAGACGCGTCCTGAGTCCTTCTACAAACGCTCAGTTATTGGCTAAATTCGTAGGTTGAAATTTTGAGTAATTGTCGAAAAACTAAAATTTTCAAAGTTTAATTTTTCAGTTTTTTGGCTTTGGTGAGCAGTGCGTATGTCTCAGCTTGATCGCTGAGGCGCCATTTAAAAGCTTAACTCAACCCTATTGATTTGGTGTATTTGCGGTTTTCCTGTCTTTCCTTGAACCTAAGATATATACGCCCAAAAAATATGCTATTTTGTATTTACCTAGTCATCTAGCTAACTTACGGGTGGTCAGAAGTCAAAAATTAGACCGGTTCTGGATCGGCACTCACACCCTCTTGAAACACAGAAAAAAAAATTCAGATCGGTTTAACTTTTCCACACACATACATACAAACATACATATCCACAAACATTTTCCATTTTTTAAATAAAAATTGAGTCACATTTCTGAGCTCGATAACTTTTGAATGGTATAACCGATTTTCAAAATTAAACATGCTTCGGAAAGGTAATGATCTATGCTATAAGAAGCCGCAAAGGTCGTGCTTAAATTTTTGAAATTTTTGGGAGTTTTGGGGACGAGAACGAAAAACAGGCTTTAAATGGGAAGGGCCGTAAAATCCACACCCTTGGACCAAAATGGAGAAGTAACATATGGATGGACGAGTCTTTTCCTAAACTTTAAGATGGGATTTGGCCCAATTTTCAATTCAGTCAGGTTTAGAAAATCGAAAATTTCGTGCATATATAGTGTCGCTTATAGGGGTGTTGTGCGCCACTGGTGAGAACTGCCGTTCTCTGTGGATTTCTTTTCGCTAGGTGAGAATTTCTTAGAAAAGGAAGCTAAAGGTTTCATACCTGTATCCGTTTTTTGTTGTAGTACAGCTCCCGTACAAAAATCGGAAGCGTCACAAGTTATGGAGGTATCAACATCGTTTACAGGGTGGCTCAGTAAAGCAGCGTTAGCTAAACTGTTTTTGCAGTCGTCAAAGGCTTGGATTCGCTGTGGTGTCCATTCGATTGGTGCTTTTCCTTTGACATTACCTTTTAGGGCATCATGTAGTAGTGCTTGTAGCTCAGCTGCATTGGGTATGAACCTTCGGTAGAAGTTTAACATACCTAGAAATCTGCGTAGGTCTTTCACTGTTTTTGGCTGAGTGAAATTTGGTACAACTGCTACTTTTTCTTGTAGAGGTGTGAGTCCTCCGTCTGATACTGTGTATCCCAAAAAGGTAATCTCGTTTTTGCCGAATTGACACTTCGCTGGATTTATCACAACGCCAAACTGCTTGAGCCTTTTGAAAATCTCTTCCAAATGCGACATATGCTGCTCTTCGGATTCTGATGCAATGAGAATGTCATCGATGTAGGCGTAGGCGAAGTCTAGACCACGTAAAATCTCGTCTATGAAACGCTGGAATGTCTGTCCTGCGTTTCGTAAACCAAAAGGCATATATAAGTATTCGTACAGCCCAAATGGTGTGGTAACGGCGGTTTTTGGTATGTCTTCGGTGGCTACTGGTATCTGGTTGCATGCTCTCACTAAATCTATTGTAGAGAGAATTGTCTTACCAGCTAGCGCCTGACCGAAATCTTAGATTTGCGGAATTGGATATCGATCTGGAACTGTTTTTTGGTTTAGACGTCGATAATCTCCGCAGGGTCTCCATTCCTCACCTTTCTTCGGGACCATGTGCAGTGGAGTAGACCAGTTACTTTTTGATGGCCTTATGATGCCTAGTCGTAGAAGATTTTCGAACTCTTTTTTAGCCCATTGCAGTTTGTCAGGTGCTAATCGTTGAGGCTTCGAAAAAACGGGTGGACCTGGTGTTGTATCGATGTGGTGCTTGGTTTGATGTTGAATGTCTTTCACGATACCGGCGGGTCGCGTGATTTCCGGAAATCGTAGCAGCAGTTCGTCATAACGCGACGCTTCCGCGATAGTCTTTACGCTGCCGTCGAAACACTCTTTAACGAGTCCCTTTGTTCGAAGGGTTGTCGTACTGTCCACTAAGCACTGATTAGCAATGTCCACTAGGAGAGCGAAATGGGAAAGAAAATCGGCTCCGATAATGGGCTTTGAAATGTCCGCCACTACGAATCGCCACGTAAAATCACGCCGTAGTCCGATGTTTAATGTCAAGTTCACATAGCCGTACGTCGCGATTTTAGTGTCATTGGCCGCGTATAGTTCGTATGAAGTCTTTTCGCGTGCACCCCGTATATATTTTTGCGGGAAAACGCACAGATCGGATCCGGTGTCGATTAAAAACTGTTTTTTTGTATCATAGTCTGTTAAAAAAGGCGGCGAGACTTTGGGCTTCGATCGGATGCCGCATTTACCGACTGCCCGCGATGTTTCCCTGATGCTTGTACGGAGGAGAGCACTTTTGAGCCTGGTCACCAAAACGGTAGTGATACCAACATAATATGTCACTATTATGTTCCCTACTGTAGCTACTGTCTCTAGGATATGGTCTGCGTCTTGAGTTGCTGCGGTTGCGACGGTATGTGTTTGTTTGTGCTTGAGCCTGCGACAATTTTCATTCCAATGTGCAATCCAGCCTAGCTGGATTTTCATGTCAGCTAATTCGGTTGTCAATTTAACAATGTCAAGAGCGTTAGAAGCTTCTGAAATTTGGACCCTAGT
Source organism: Diabrotica virgifera virgifera (assembly GCF_917563875.1). Taxonomy (NCBI): domain Eukaryota; kingdom Metazoa; phylum Arthropoda; class Insecta; order Coleoptera; family Chrysomelidae; genus Diabrotica; species Diabrotica virgifera. The sequence goes on from NC_065447.1 coordinate 174,212,499, forward strand.
AGCTATAGCTTCAGATATTGTGTCAGCTAGCTCGGCAACTGCATCCAAACTAGCTTTAGCTTGAGTAGCTAGAACAGCCTGTGTAGACGCTGGCAGTCTACCTAACCACAGAGACCTTACAATATTGTCTGGTACCGTTGTGCCTGCTAAAGACTGTAAATGTCGTAAGAACTGCGAAGGTCTTCGATCGCCCAGTTCTTCATGCCCAAGTAGTCTTTTAATTTTTTGTTGCTGTGATGCACTAAGTGTCTTAATTAATTCTGATTTTAATTTTGCATACCTCTTTGTGGCTGGTGGTGAAACAATGATGTCCCTAACTTCTAATATGTAGGCTGTGTCTAAATTGGCAACTATATAGTTGAATTTGGTTGCGTCACTTGTTATATTTGCCAGTGTAAATTGGTTTTCTACTTGCAGGAACCATATTTCAGGATCGTTGGGCCAGAACGGTGGGTTTTTAACTGAAATCCCATCAACTGAAGTACTGGTGTTGGCACTGGTATTACCGTCCGTCATTTTCGATGTTCACTGTATATTATTAACCGGCAAAAGTATATTATTAACACTAACTTTTTTTAAATTTTCGCGGCGTTTTAAATACTCGCGGGGTCACCAATATTCCGGTAGGTGTGTTGCTGGAATTAATTGAAATGAATATAATAAAACGAACGGTAAATATTTATTTATTTTCGTAACAAAAGGTATTTGCGCTTAGGTCTCTCTCGAAAAAGGGCCGAACGATTTGTGTGTGAATCGTTCACCCGCTGCGCTGTGTCGTGACTGTTAAGAAAAGCCACAATCGATTATATCGATGTTATGCCTTCCTACAATATGGTCCGGAGAGGACAATAAATCACTCCGATCTGACGCATAAAACAGACACACTTCTGCAGTTTTAGAAACGAATGCCATGTCCCAAAGTGAGTTGTTGACATAATGGTCTGATATTATGGTAATTAATTTATGAGGACTTCAGTTTGTTAAACTGCCACTCCAAAAACATATGGTCAGGGGATGCATTCGTTTCGTAAAACCATGTCTTTCTTAGCGTCTGTTTTGTATATTAACGGTGACTTTATATGACCCATATTATTTCGTTTTGAGATAAAATATTAAAATTAAAATTGGCAAAAATAGTAATTAAAGCGTACCGCTATACTAGTTTCCCCAAAAATAAATATAGGAAGAACCGTTTGGAAGTCCAACCGGACCTGAGTATAAAATAATATTTCCTCCAAACGTAAAGTTTTTAGTTAACCAGAAACAAATGCATACTTTTCATTAATAAAGTATTTGATTTTTATTTTGTTTTATTACATTTTTGTTTGAGCTAATGATTGTTAATTAAAATATATAAAACTATAATAAATATTTAAATAATGTTTTTTTTTGTACATACGTACCAAGGTATGAAAAAAAAACAGTGGGTCACGAAAGATAAGCACAAAAATAACCGGGCCACGGTTAAAAATAAGTTTGGGAAACGCTACCTTACACCATCATATTATGGTAGAAAAGTTTTTGATTATATCATAATATATAAATATATTTAGAAATATTAAATCGGTCTATTAGTGACATTCCTCCATCATATTGTTATAATAGATACTTATTTTGCCAAATTGGTATAACGTTATACATATATAATACAGTGGAAATTTTTCAAAAAATATTATTTGGCCCTATTTGTTATTGTTATATTGTCTTATCCTCTTTGTTCTGCGGATTACAACATCCCGAGTGTTTGTTCTTGCTATAAAAACATCTGATGATCAAGAATGACGCAACTATAAGACAGTGTTAAAATACTCCGTATATCTATGGTAAAATACGTAAATATACAAAAACAAATTTGTTTCTATGGTGTTCTTATAAAACATAAGATGATAAGTCATGGGAGGTCATGACTATTGTGAAACGTAGCTGTTATCTTTTCGATTTTTTACAGAATCATGGCATTTACGAAATGTAACAGTCACCATGAGTTTGCAACAAATTATGGAAAAAATGTAACAGTCACCATGAGTTTGCAACAAATGATGGGAAAAATTATGGAAAATCTTGATAAAACATGGGTTATATTTCATTTTTTGATGATTTCTTTAACGCAATGATGGTTGAATCATGTATTTCATTTATGCGAGTCATAACACATAATTAGAATAAATTCAAAAATATACCAGTAATCTTCAATCACTAAACAATATCTAAAACATACATTGTTACATAGGCATTAATATAAATATACAGGGTGATTCATTAAGAATGTCCAATCTCTGAGTTGTAGATTTTAGACCTCAAAATATTAAGATTTAACCCAAATCACTTAAATAAAATGTGCCTCGTTACTGAGGTTCTATTTAAAAATTTAATAAACATTTTTACCCAGTACTTTAAAACTATTTGACATACCCTTGTCATACTTTGCATAAAGTGTAGTTGCCGTATACCCTACTAAATTATGATAAACAAACGTTTCTTTCTACTACCAGAGGCGTACGACAGGGGACAGTGCATGGTTTACCCTTCCCAAATTCTACGCCACTGGCGAAATTGCTATTTTAGCACAATATTTCGATTTTCCAATACTTTCTATGTAAATAATATACTCTTAATTCGTAACGTTAAGGTCATTAGTTTTCGAGATATTTGAAGTTGAAAATGAAACTTTACAGTTATTTTGATTAATGTATTGTGCCCCTTCATTTTTAACTTCTAATATCTCAAAAACTAATGATTCTATCGATACGAATGAAGAGTACATTATTTGCATAGAAAGTATTGGAGAATGTAAAAATTGTGCTGAAATAGCAATTCCATCAGTGGCGTAGAATTTGGGAAGGTTCAACCATTCATTTTCCCCTGTACGCCTTTGGTAATAGCCAGAAACGTTTATTTAACATAAATTAGTAAGGTTTGCAGTACCTACACTTTTGGCAAGTATGATACGGCAATTTCAAATACTTTTAAAGTACTGGGTATAAATAATTTTGAAATTTTTAAATCAAATATTCCTATTACATAAATATTAAATATTTGTATCCAGTATTTTAAAAGTATTTGACATATCCTTATCATACTTAGCAGATAGTGTAGATGCTGTACAACCTACTAAAATGTGTTAAATAAAACTTTCTGGCTAGTACCAGAGGTGTACGACAGAGGAAAGTGAATTGTTGACCCTTCCCACATTCTACGCCACTGGCGCAATTACTATTTTATTGCAATTTTTCGATTCTCAAATACTTTCTAGGCAAATAAAATACTCTTCATCCGTACCGATAAAATCATTAGTTTTCTAGATATTTAAAGTTAAAAATGAAGGAGCACAATATATTAATCCAAATTTGTATGTCGTTTCATTTTCAACTTCAAATATCTCGAAAACTAATGACTTTAACGTTACAAATGAAGAGTATATTACTTACATAGAATGTATTGGAAAATCGAAATATTGTGCTAAAATAGCAATTTCGCCAGTGGCGTAGAATTTGGGAAGGGTCAACCATTCACTTTCCCCTGTCGTACGCCTCTGGTAGTAGCCAGAAAAGTTTATTTATCATAATTTAGTAGGATGTATATATATGTTACAGTTCAAGTTGATTCTCAGTTAGAGTTGACTTTTCCTAGTTCGAGTCAACTCCAACTGAAACGAGCAGTAAAAGTTGATTTGAAAAATTTAAATCAACTTTTACTAGTTGGAGTTGACTCTTCCTGGATCGATTCAGTAAATGTTGATTATACGAGAATCTCAAGTGCATTTTTAATGAGTGTACGTTTCTTTGTTTTGACCGTTTCAACTACTTATTAGTATAGTCTGTAACGTCGCCCCCGTTAGGTAAATTATTCTGATTCGATTTTTTGCACAAACTTACTCAAAGAAATACATCCGTATAACAATCCTTATAACAAATACACAGGGTGTCACGCGGTACCGCGGTCGAAAAATAGTTTAACCAATTTCAGTAAAGTCAGTCAGTAAAGTGACTCTTTATCGAACGAGTCTGATATTACGAGCAGAGGAACAGACGCGTTCGATAAAGAATATTGAGGTGGTGCGTACAAAATTGTATCGTCAATCATAAAAAACATTAACACTTACTTACAACTTTGAGGAAATTTTTTTAATTTTAGACGAAATAAAAAATTCGTATGACAGTAATGACAGATGACTTTTGCATGATGGCCGGTTTTGATGTTTAATCGATAGTAGTTATCAATATTGTATACCTACCTAATTACTAAATCTGTAAAGTTTTGATTTATTTTGTATGAATATAATTGCGAAACACTACAGAATTTTACTTTTTGACAAATTTTATTAATAATAAGATAAATTTTGTACAATATTTTTAATAATT